>NC_090924.1:1395505372-1395846622 GCF_040938575.1 Ambystoma mexicanum
CTACAGATAGTTAAGGAAAATAAGGCACTGTGATGAAAAGTGATTTTCTCAGGATCACATAACGTATGAAGTGTGGAGGGGGCATTTAAGCCTTGTCTTCCTGGTTCCATAGTTTCTAATTCAGAAAGCAGGGTAGCCGCCATCTTATTTAATTCCACCTTCAATATAAGAAACAAAGAAAATGATTTCTGCAAAGTTATTATTCAGGGGCTAAACTGATATACTGTTTCATGCATCTGTTTTTTTAAATCACCAATGTATTTACAAGGGGGGATTCTGTTATTTAGTCTGTATCCTGAGGCAAATACATCAGAGAAACAGACTAGGTTGATTAGAGCGTAACGTCGCCACGGCACGCAAACAATAACATTGCGTGATACGTGGAGACGTCATCGCGCTAACCAGCACGCGATAAGGAGCGCAATTCGGCTATCTTTCATTGCGAAAGCAGCCGAGGACAGGAGAGGTTTATCAAGGCCAACCTCCTTCGATTTTTGAAAAGAAAGCACATTATAACAAGGTAAGACCAAACTTGATAACCATATAACAGCTCTAACTTTAGTGATATTTACTAATGTATCTCCAAAATAAAAAGTGGGGGGCTATTTTTCAAGTACCACAAGAAGAAAAATATTCTCTTTTTCTTTTTCTTTTTTTGTCTTTTCTCTTCCCTATAACAAAATAGAATTGGTTATCTATCCAAGTTTTTGACTACCATAAGTGATTTTATCAAGTTTTCAATTTCCTGGAAAAGGATAATGGAACAAGGAAATTATACGAAAACAATCACACAAATAGGGTGAGTCAGTA
Source organism: Ambystoma mexicanum (assembly GCF_040938575.1). Taxonomy (NCBI): domain Eukaryota; kingdom Metazoa; phylum Chordata; class Amphibia; order Caudata; family Ambystomatidae; genus Ambystoma; species Ambystoma mexicanum. Next base: position 1,395,506,183 of record NC_090924.1, read on the forward strand.
AATTCTAAAATAATTAGTATAATCATCAATAACAAAGGGAAATGTTAAACTTATACCAGTTTTCTTCTTTTTCTTTCCTTTTTCTCTACAGAACAATATATTTTCTCTTTTTTTCTCCTGAAGAACCATTGCAACAGGCAATAGGGAAACACGTGTGGAGAAAATAAAACACAATTTGATTCTGAAAAATTGTTTATGAAAAAATAAACATAAATTTGACTCTGAAAAAATGTTTATGACTAGTGTGAAAGTAACACTATGAGAAGAAAATAAACACAATTTGACTCACCAAACAGCAATTTTCTAATTATTAAAAAATTCAAGGAGTTGGCGCATTAGAGTGATATTTTTTTCATATTGATCATTTAATGCATTTAGCTTTTGTAGTAGCCACACGAATGTATGGGAAACACTCACGCTGACAACTTTGCACGCCCTGAAACAGGAAAACATCCACCTTAACTTAAGAACTGAAGTCGCCAAGGTTGAGCTTAGTCTGGCTACAAACCAAATTTCTCTAGGTTGATTAGAATGAAAACATAATATAATTATAATACTAGTCCCTACAATTGTGCGTACTTTCAAAGCACCAAGTCACATTATAAAGCAACCTGAAAAAATGTAAGCAAAGTAGTAATTGAAACATATGTTCATGAAGCAAGTATATATAACGTAGTCAGAAAAAAGAAAGGGGGTCAAGCCAGTCCCACAATCAGGTGCTGTGGCAGGCAGGTCAGATTTAGATGTCAGCAACAATCAATCTGCTTATCTACCCTTTCAAAGATGTACCTCCATCTCATTTACCCTATTTTCGTTAGCCATTATCCTCCGGTGTCCTTTATTTGCACCACATTCTCAATACCCCCTGTTCGTTATAATTAACTAGCAGACCTCAGTTCCCCGTTTGCTCCATCCTTTAACTAATACTGCTGGTGAAGTCTCAGTATGCATGCACACCATACCCTAGGAAAATTATCAGTAATGAGTGCGCACAATACCCCAGGAAAATTATCAGTAATGAGGGCACATAATACCCCAGAAAAATTATCAGTAATGAGCACGCACAATACCCCAGGAACGATAGCAGTAAGGTCTCAGTAATGAGTGCACAAATACCGTAGGTGGAGTCTCACTAGTGTGCACACAATACCCCAGGTGATTTCTCAGTAGAGTGTGCAAACAAAATCCAAGGTAAGGTTTCATTAATAAGTGCTCACAATATTTCATTCAAAGACTCATTAATGAGTGCGCAACTACAGGAGGTGTGATCTCAATCATGAGTGCACACAATACTCTAGGTAAGGTCTCAATAATGAGTGCAGATAGCACCGCAGGCCTCGTGATGAGTGTGCACAGTACCAAAGTAAGATCTCAGCAATGAGTGTACACAATACTTCAGGTAAGGTCTACGTAATGCGTGCAGATACTCTTCAAGGTGTCCTCCAAGGAACAGTTAGACACAATAATCCAGGTGCAGCCCCACAAATAAATGGAGGAGTGTCATCAGAAAGTTGTGAGGTCTCATTGAAGGGTGGATGCAATACACTGGTGGAGGACTCGCCCAAAATGGACACAATACTACAGGGGAAGTTTGTCCAATGAGTGGACACGTTCTCCGGATGAGGTCACAACAATGAATGGAGAGAAAACTCAAGATGAGGTCTCTGGTTTATGACACCATGAAGCCCTTGCTGGTGATGGTCTGTGCTCTGGAAATGTTCCTAACATAACATAACAGCTATACACCAAGTGAAGTCTCCGCAATACGTGTAGACAGTGCGGCGGGAGAGTTATCCCGTTGAAGGCATGAGCATAGAACTCTGCATGAGAGACCTCAAAGCAGGGAGTAGAGTCCTCAAAGTAAGATCTTATTATAGAGGCAAGGTTTCAGCAATCACTGCACCCACATAATACCCCCGGGAATAACTCAATAATGAGTGGACACAACACCCCAGCTGAGGTACATGGCCAATGCACACATTACAAAAGGCAAGGTCAGGCAAAGGATTAGACATATCTTTCCAGGTGAAGCCTCGCTAATAAGAGGACTCACAACTCCAGTAGAGGAGGCATTCATGACTGGGCACAAATATCTAGGTGAGATTTGATGAATGCGAGAGTGAGTGGGTGAGAAAGTGCGTGCACTTATATAGCACCCTCAAGCTTGCAGGAGGCCTCTATTTGGAGATGGATGTGCTCACAGGATGGCAGATATTCTAATTTCTTAGACTATATGTGTTTTCAGCATGGTCCTGAAAACCTGCATAGAGGGGTCTTCCTGCATTGCCAAAAGCAGGGAGCTCCAGTTGGTAAATGCTTGGACAGAGAAACCTCAGTCACTTTTAGAGGTTTTCTTGCCATTGACTGGCCAAATAAAACTGTTTGAGGCTCCAAATGTGCAGCTTGTGGTGATGTTGTTGACAGGTAGTAGGAGCTAGGTTTAGTTGAGATAAAAGGATGAGGCAAGACATTTTAATCCTGATATGCTCTTTACATGGTAGCTTATGAAGAAAAGATTTCTCCTCCGCTCTACGGACAAACGTCTTAAAGCCTCCTACTAAGCATCCAGCCGCAGTGTGTCGTAATGGAAGTTTTGCGGTAAAGGGCACTAACATAGTCCAGTCTATCACTGATGTCTGTGCTGATCACAAGCAACCGATGACGCGGTGAAATAATTGGACGTTTATTTACTTGGATAAAACACCAACTTTATACTGAGTTGATTTGTGAAACAATAGACATCTCTCTATCAAAGTAGACTATGAGATGTTTACCTTTGGTTGCCGAAACAAAGGCTAAACCAAAGGGCAAAGGGATGGGGTTAAAGTTAGAGGTGCAGAAAAAAATCCATTTGTTCATTTCATCGATTCGTTAAATTCAAGGGAACCTTCCCTCACCCAGTCTTTAATTTTAATAAGGCAAGATTTAAGTTACCAAGAATCCTCCTCTGACGCTGTCAATTTAAGGTCTGGTCGCGTATTATCAACATAAGACAGATGCGCCGTCAAATGTCAAAAAGTGGAACCAGCCATATGTGAAATAGCACAGGGAAATGAGGCACCTCTAGGTGAACCTCAACGAAGGGTGGATGGTGGTACCGGAAAATCACCCATCTTAAAAAACTGGTGATGACTCTGACAAATGGGCTGGAACCATCTCAGGGCGGAGGAAGTCACCTGGACCCCCACCAACAACAGTTTCCAGAGGATGATATCATAGTCCATGGAAGGCAGTACCCAGTTCTCTAGGTGAGGTCTCATTAATGACGAGGCACAAGTCTTCAGGTTAGGTTTCAATAATGACTGGACATGATAAGTGAGGTTTGAATATTAGTACCTGGCTAGGGACAATCAGATGGTTACAAACAACCGTATTGCCCTCGCCGAGACCTTACCAGCTGTAGTTCCAGAGCTCTATGTCCCGCAGAGTTCCTTCACTTTCCTTCACTTTTCTTTTCAAGCCACCATGGAAAGGAAGAAGGGACGTTGTGTCGTCCCTTCGCCCCTTCATGTTGGCCATTTTGTCTGTTTACTTTTTTTCTATCTTTTTAGTGGCTGCTATGACAAGGGAGAGGGACTATGTGTAGTCCCTTCTCCCCGATCATATGGAGACACATTATTTGCGATAAATTGCTTTTGGGGTACTAATAGCAATAGAAACCTCGGAGGGGGGAGCATTACCGGTCGGGTAATGCTCTGGGCTGCGTTAAAGCCCTTGCTTTGCTCGGGTTTGTAGCTATCGCCCCAGGTGCATTAACCTACTGGTAATGCCCTCCCCCCTCATGTTCTATTCCTTTAATGATTTGACACATTTCTTCAGGTAAGGCTTCAATGATGACTGTACACATTCTCCAGGTCAGATCTGATTAATAACTGGGCACAATGCTCAGGTGAGGTTCCATTAATGACTGGAGCCAGTTTTCCAAGTGAGATCTCACGAATGACTGGATTCAATTCTCCAGATGGAGTCTCAGTAATGCCTGGATGCATTTCTTCTTATGAGCTGTCATTAATGACGGGACAACGTTCACCGGGTGATATCTCTTTAATGAGCAGGACCATTCTACAGGTGCGGTTATACCAACGATTGTAAACATTTTTCCAGGCAGGGTCTCACCAACAATTGAACACCACGCCCCAGTTGAGGCTTCAATAATGCCTGGTCTGCCACACTACCATAGAGGTCTCGCCGTCTAGTTAACTCAGTAGTCCGGTGAGGTCTCACTAGTGACCGTGTAGAGTGTTGTCCCTGAAGTCTGCCCTATTTACAGCCAGCCGTTCATGAAACGCTCCATAATCCTTTCCTCCTCGGCTTTCATGACCAGGCTTCAAACCCCTGGACTTCAGCTCTGACAGTATCATGGTCTCCAGGGGCGTTGCTAGGGGGGGGCTAAGGGGACTGTAGCCCCTGATCTTTTGGCTGTGGCCCCGGATAGAAACTCAGGAGCTACAGCCAAAAGACTAGCTAGCCCCCAGTCCCAACAGTTCCGACATCAGCTTAGCCCCGGGTCTTTTCCTGACCTAGCAACTCCCCTGATGGTCTCTCCTTTTCGGCAGAGACTCATCTTTTTCTGCACCATTTTTGTTCAGTAATTTAAACCACTAATTTGGAGGCTGGCATTGATTAATTGCGATACTACCACTAATTAATCATAGGCTTCTCCCTGATGAGTCTCGGGGAGATATTAGACTGCTTCCTATCGTCCAGTTCTATTTTTACTGTTGTCTAGAGCAACTATGTCTCTGCTCCAGTTAATGTTGGAGTCGCGCCTCGCAGACTTTTATAGACGAGGATTGGCTTTCTTTAGGCTGGCGCCAAGGGGTGGCTTTTACAATGTCTGGTATGTCCCCACAGAGTGAAACAAATGTATTTTATATCGTACAAATGATGCCCCAAACCCCTTCCCTGAGCTATAGTCTGAAAGTGGAGACATGGGCATGGAGGTACACACTGGTGCCCCCAGAGGGGCTCTTTCCATCTATGGAGCAGAGCATTAGATACTGCATGTCCCATTCCCCATTCCATACACACTATGTCAATAACAATAATGTGTGAGTACATATGACAGTGATACGACCAAATCTAAATGAGCTGGCAACCCAACAACTGGCTCAAATTAGCTCTGTATGTCAGATTTTCACTCTCTTTGAGAGGTGACAACCAGAATCTTTCATTAATGGTACAACCTAGTGCATGCCATACTATGGCAGTATTAACCCATTCTACGGCCATACTGGGGGTAAAGGCCTGGCGGCTCGAGCGAAACAAGGGTGTTTAACGAGGACACCGGGAACATTACCCCCGGGTCAGCCCCTGGAACGGATTAATAATGCCATTAGCACCCCAGGTTATCAAAGCGGTAACCCGGGGTGTTAAAAAAATTGCATTTTCATTCAAAGAACGGGACGTGCACGGCGTCCCGTGCATTGAATGAAACTACTGTGCAAAGATGGCCGCCATGGTTGAGGAAGGCAGGGTTCCGCACATAGCCCCTCTTCCCTTTCTATGGTGGCCAAACTGAGCAAGGAGAGAAGCTGCAGGAGCTGCAGTGGCAACCACCGCCACAGCAAATAGGTAGGTGGGGATTGGAGTTTGGTGGTCAAAATGACGGGGCCGGGGTGGAAAATGTTGGGCTGGGGAGCTGGCCATCAGATGGCTTGAAAAGCAAACTAGATTGGGAGTATCGGACTGTGTTTGTAGGCCCCCTGATTGGCTGGCTCCTACCCACAGGCTGCTAATGAAACCTTTAGTGTGCTTGAACAATGACTATGGCTATTTTGTGAAGTCGAAAGTCGAATTCTAGCCCTCCAGTGTACATTTCACTGTTCTGTGGTTGCTTGCAACACATACTGTTGAAGGTGGTTGTCAGAAGTTGACACAGCAATACCACCCAGGTATATTATTCAGTAGTACATCTGCAAACCATTGGGGTAAGAGTTCAAAATGTTAGGTGTAATTACCCGACTGTTTAAGTGTACGTAAAGTGTGCCTTTATCCCAATAGGGATCCTCAGGAAGACCAGGGTGATAGAGAGTTGGAATCTACCACAAGCCATTTTACGATACATACATTGTGCCCCTGATGAATGTCCATCAGATTCAAGCCAAATAGGACAGAAACTTGTATGAGTTGGGCTAGAAAAAGATAGCGTGATAAATATGTTGAGTTGATCCACGCTATTGTTGAGCAGGTCACTGCGACACTGGAGATGATGATTGATGTGTTTTGTACAATATTGTGTAATTTTGTACATAAATTGTTTTTTTAATGCCAGGTTTCATGTTTGAATTGTAGTATATTTTATACTACTATTACTGTGTGCAGAGTGATTATTTATGAATTATGTAATAAAATTGAAAACTTTGGCCCTCATTACAAGCTTACTGGTCTGGAAACAACGGTGCCAGTAAGCTTACCGGCACCGTTGTTTCCAGGCTACCAAACTACCAGTCTGTGGCAAGGTGCCGTAGCGCCCGCCAGGGCAGACATGGCGGGCGGAACGGCACCCGGCCGCAGACTTTCACGGAAGCACCAGCACCGTTATTAACGGTGCCGGTGCTTCTGTGGTCCCCACTCTCATTGAGTCCTATGGGACTGAAATGGGAGTGGGGATTTACACTTACCGGCGCATGACTTACCGGACTGCCGGAGTTGCAATGCCCGGGTGTTTCTGGCAAGTCGGGCGCCAGTAAATCATTACGGGTCCAGCAGCTACCTGCCGGTTTTATGGTACGGTTGCCGCCGGATTCGTAATTAGGATTGTTTTTACATATGAAATTGGTGATGCATGGGGGGTCAATTATTTGTTAGTGACATGCTCCAGGGATTGATGAGGATATTAGTAGTGAACCCCACTGTTTGACCTTCCTTTGGTTTATATAAAATATGTATTTTCTCACTTAGTAGGAAGGTATCTTACCCGCACCTGTGGGTCTAGCCGATGTGAGATTGATGGTTAACATGAAGACCAGAACTAAATCCTAAAGCTCAACATTCCATCCTCTGAGATAATGCGTGGGGCATTTGTGAGGTCATCCGCGTTTATGGCTCCTGGCTGACGGCGAGAGGGAGGGCTGAATTTGGTGGGACTCCCTATGACGGCATTGTAGACAGGGTTTTGGAAACAATCTGAGAGCAAGCCCAGGAAGGAGCCCGGAAATGCTGAATGTGGCTCCCCAGCTGACTGGGTGGCTGCTGAAATGGTTTCCTGCCCGCGTCTCAATTCTCTATGGATGCTCTGGGCCCACACCATTAACTTGTAGAAGCTGGGGCCAATTCCTGAAGCATGATTAAGGCACTGGCCCAAAGACTGAACCTGATGAAACTCTGACTGAACCTGAAACTTTCCAAAGCCCTCTCGACAATGAAACTCTTCTCCAATACTGGGTGCTTCAGACTTTCATTCTCCAAAGAGAGATCAAGTAGGACGCCTTGCTATTGGTTAACCGGGCAGAACCTGACACAAGAAGGCAAAAGCACCAAAGAGCACTGGTAACTGACAGAGTCTGCAGCTGACGAATGACGATGAACTGCAATGGAAACTAAGTTCACCAAGTGAAGGCCAGGGCTCTAATGAGTAACTCTCCTACTGGATTTGCTGTCTCTGGCACCAACCTTCACCATCTAGCACAGAAGCAGCACCTCCACGGGACCAAATGCTATGCACTGACTCAGCAACACTTCTTCTTCGGTGGGTCTAGAGCTGCCCACTCTCTGACATATGTGGGATAGATGCGAGTGAAAAGGGCCAGCCACAAACACACCAATTCATACACTTACTCTTTCCCTCTAGGTATGATTCGCGATTTACTTGTCAGAGTGAAAGCCATTTTGGGCGCACAAGTCTTTATTTACATCTTATTTAACTACACATAATGCAATGGTACAATGAAGACCCATTACATGACTTCATATTTTTTTTAAACTCATTGAGATGGATTTACATATTCATGGAGAAACACCTGCTGTTTTTTTTCAACATTTTAGGAGTTCAGGTTGAATGGATTCGGCCTGAAAGTTATGTTTGCTAATCAGGGTCACTTTCATAAAATGATCTGCGCCTAAAGAATAGCATGTTAATGCTTTCAATGCAGTTCATGGCTCATAGGATGCTTGGCTGCATTTCTGACATGTCTATATTGAAAGCTATGCAGCATTCCTGCTGTGCATCACAGGCTTGACATACCAGCAGCAGTTAGGCAATGTGACTACCAATCGGGTAAGTCACATTCGGCTTGTTGATAGCATCATCTATGTACTTTCTTTCAAAACTCCTACCAGCCTTTTACAAGCTAATTAATATTATGCATTTGTCACAATTGGCTCCTGTAATTACTAGTACAAAAGCTAATACTAATGATTAAATAATTACTTTAATTGGCTTAGATGGCCAACACTGTGCTAAACATTGCCTGTTTTAAACATGCAGACTCTAAGGTAACATGCATTGGCAGGTCGATTATTCTGCCACCTTTAGTAGCAAGGGTATAGAAGCCCTGGATTTTTTGGTTTGTGTTAATTAATTAAATGATGAGGGTAATTTCATCTCTGAGAGGGAAATCTGCTGAGCAGATTCCCCTCTCATATGCTCCATGGTAAAACATAGTGTTTAGCTGTGCCCTGCTATATCAGTATCCTGGATTGAAGCACCTTTTCTAGCAGAGGCACATAGAAGGTTTTGAGGGCACAAGTGCCCATTTGGCACCGGCAGTGACGCTATTTAAGATATTTGCCCCTTTGCCAAAACCCTATAATTATGATTTAACTGTCCTGGTGGCAGGCACATCTTTAAATATAAGCATCTTTAAATATAAGCCATAAATGAGTTATGGTATAGTTTGTGGTATTTCTCAAAATTATTACAACCACTGAATGTTATATTATGCATGTGTCAGCCATGTGAGCCTAGCTCAGCTGTGAAAGGATTATATATATTCTTCCAGACAGGCTGGCCTTGCCACTGCTGGCAGGACTGTCATCTTGGGAATTGCTTCTCTTTGTTCCTTTGTGAAGGCAGGTAACACCCACCCCACAGTGGCAGCCACTCCCAAGAATATGTCCTTGGAAACGTAATCAAAGGGCACACCAATTCACAACAGAAGTAGCCTCACATCAGGGTGCTGCATTTCCAAATTCTTTGGATTCTTTTTGGAAAGGAACAGGGTGCGGTTAGTGTAGACAGATGGAGCTCTTTGCAGTTGGAGGAAGGTTCCACCATCTTGTTTCTCTCTGCCTTCATCTCTCCTTCCTGTCCTCTCCACTTTCTGTATCACAAAGTACTTTGGGCAAAGTCCACTTGTTTCAAGAGCAGGGATTGGGCCAGTAAAACAGGCTTTCTTTAGTCTGATCGCCCGTTGGATTTTGCCTTTTAAAGAAGGGACTGACACTCCTTCTCAGATTCACTCTGGAACAAACACCTAAAAAAATAACTCATTGGACCTCTGTTGAGTGAATTGAATTTCCAAGGCCCTTCACCAATGCAGTAAAGACTGTGTCTAAGACATAGACAAGTTCTGTTCCCTAACCATCCTCAGGGATCAGTGTGGGTGACTTGCTGCTCGAACAAGACCTGCATCTCAGCCAGCCACACTGCTGCATAGAACCTGATCGCAGTGAGTGGGACTCACAACATCCTGAGTGCCTAAACAGCCGTGATCCCTGTTTTTTATCACCTCAAACTGATCATAAATAATATTTGAACAAGATTCACCACACTTCGAACCTTTGCATCTGCTGTCGCCACTTTTGGCAACTCAACCGAACTATTGAACCTAAGCGCTAGCAACATCAAACCAGCTTGATGCTGCATTGTGTCGTCGCAGAGCCCATCACCTACTCGGCTTTAATCAACCATTAACTTGAACGACTGGAATGCCACAAATCGACCCCAGCCATCAGTTACTACATGACTCAAAGCGACTCAACTCTGAAAAGATACTGGTGAGCGCTCTGACCTGCATAAGTCGAACACCACGTTTGACCCACTCTGAGCAACCATATTTGACCTATCTCAGCACCAGCTTGCTACTTGTGCCTACATGACGTGTCCCCACCAAACTGGGATCGCTCCACTCAAACCAGAGCTCGAAGCCTCGTTCGAAACCATCAAACTGTCAAGAATGCATTATTGATTCATAACGGCCCCCCTGGTCCATTTTGGGCCATAGAGACTGATTAGAACACTTGTGCATCTAAGGCATGCCCTTTCTAAAAGTACATTGCGGTTACTAATTTCCTTACACCCCTGTATTATTGCACTGGGTGCTGCTTTACATGCCCAGGGTAATGCTTTTCTTTCTTTCCTTGCATATTTGTGTTTCTTTTCACATGGGTGGGGTTTGCAAAGTTTTTCTATTTAGTTTTCTTGTGGATGGTGTGTTTAATTAAAATATATATATATATAAATAATATCAAAAATCAAAGTGAGCCAACAAAAATACTGCTCGCAATAACCCATAACATGACACTGACAAGTATAACCACCCACAATCCTATATAGATATATATATATATTACACAGCCATGGTAGTGGCTGTGTAGTTATGGTTAAGTTTCTGTTTCCATAGGAAGAGCACTTTTTGGGCGGCCTATAACTCCGCTCCCCCTGCAGGAATCCTCACCAAACTTTGCAAAAAAAGTATATGGGCGACTCTGATTGCAAAGTTTGGTGAGGATTCGTCTAGGGGGGGAAAGTTATAGAGAGGGTCCCAAAACGTATTTTTTTCCCATAGTCGGAATGGGGGAAAAACTTTGCGCATGGCTACAGGCCAAACCGCTGGACGGATTTTCACCATATTTGCGGCAGGGGCCAGGGCTTGGTCCCGAAAGCGTGCTTTTGTAAATTTGGTGACAATCCGTGCAGTACTTGTCTTTAAAATGACCAAAAAGTAGGTCTAAAAAAATTAGTGATATCTATGTCCGTTCTGCGGTCACACTTCCCTGTTCGCTCCGTGGACAAGATACCGATTGGCTAAGGGGCTGGCGTCATGACCGCGGACATGCGACGTCTCTGCCGATTGGCTGCAGTGAGATGTGTTCTGTGTCAGATTGTTTGGATGCGCCCGACATCTTGGATCCGCCGTCAGCGCAGCGGCGACCAGCAGCAACATGCTATTTCGAAAACTATTTTGCTGTGTCATAGTGCTTGGGGATGTTCAGACAGTAAGAGATGGGTGAAAAACTGTATTTGTTCAGGCAGTAGGTGTTAATGATGCATTCTCTATGCCCGCCTTGTTCGGGATGTTTGTATGTGCAGAAAATGAGGGGTCTCATAAGGGTAGTATTTCAGTCTGTGCTGTGCGCAGGTAACTTGAAACCGTTCTAAGGACACGCGTGGTGTTAGCGAACATTGAAATTGAGTACATGTCGTAATTAAATTATTATTTCTTGTGGGTGTGCTATTGATTAGTACGCTGCCATGGGTGTGACATGCTGCAGTGGTTGTGGCCAGGGCCTAGAGTCTTGGATGCATGGCAGTAGGCCGTAGGCCGAAGGCCCTACTTCCAAGACTGTAGGCCCTGGCCACAACCACCGCAGCATGTCACAGCAATGGATACACCTGTAGTATTGATTTTCGATTAGATGGTTGTGGGGAGTGTGTGCAGTCTTGGGTGCATGGCTGAAGGCCATGCACCCAAGAACAAAGTTATAAGCACTGGAGGTATAAGCCACTGCACACCCATACATTGTAATATCTATGGACATACAGCTAGGAGTCTAGACTCTGGCCAGAACCACTGAAGAATACCAGACCTATTGATACACCCATACTAACGCACATCACTCAGGTGGTTGTGGGGAGGGCCTGCAGGCCATGCACCCAAGAACAAACTTATAAGCTCTAAAGTTATAAGCCAACATGGGTTTTAAATAGTGCAGTGGTTGTGGGCAGGACGTAGACTTTTGAGTGCATGGCTGCAGGCTATAGGCCATACACCGAAGAGTGTAGACCCTGCCCACAAGCACTGCAGGATATCACATTCATACATCACACCCATACATTCGATTATGTATCTGGTAGGTGAGGGGCAGGGTCTAGAGGGTACAAATTGAGTACAATCTACAGTTATATGTTTCATTGTATGGGTGTGTTAATAATGTATAAGTGACCATGGGTGTAATATGCTACGGTGGTTGTGGCCAGGGCCTAGAGGCTTGGGTGCATGGCCGTAGGCCATACTTCCAAGACTCTAGGCCCTGGCCACAACCACCTCAGCATGTCACAGCAATGGATACACCTGTAGTATTGCTTATGGATCAGATGGTTGTGGAGAGTGTGTAGAGACTTGGGTGCATGGCCGAAGGCCATTCACCCAAGAACAAAGTTGTAAGCACTAGGGTTATAAGCTACTGCACACCCATACATTGCAATATCTATGGACATACAACTAAGTGTCTATACTCTGGCCACATCCACTGCAGCATACCACACCTATAGATACACCCATAGTATCGTACATCACTCAGGTGGTTGTGGGAGGCCCTGAACTCTTGGGTGCATGGCCAAAGGCCATGCACCCAACAACAAAGTTATAACCTTTTACCTTATAAACCAACATGGGTTTTATATAGTGCAGTGGTTGTGGCCAAGACATAGACCTTTGGGTGCATGGCTGCAAGCTGTATGCCATACACCCAAGCATGTACACACTGCCCACAACCACTGCAGCATGTCACAGCAATGGATACACCTGTAGTATTGCTTATGGATCAGATGGTTGTGGAGAGTGTGTAGAGACTTGGGTGCATGGCCGAAGACATGGGTTTTATATAGTGCAGTGGTTGTGGCCAAGACATAGACTTTTGGGTGCATGGCTGCAAGCTGTATGCCATACACCCAAGCATGTACACACTGCCCACAACCACTGCAGCATATCACATTCATTCATCACACCCATACAATTGATTATGTATCTGGTAGGTGTGGGCAGGGCCTAGAATCTTGGGTACCTAGAGTCTTGGGTACAAATTGAGTACATGCTACAGTTACAATGTTTCATTCTATGGGTGTGCTACTGATTCATAAGCAACCATGGGTCTAATATGCTGTGGTGGTTGTGGCCAGGGCCTAGAGTCTTGGGTGCATGGCCGTAGGCCGTAGGCCATACTTCCAAGACTCTAGGCCCTGACCACAACCACCGCAGCATATCACAGCAATGGGTACACCTGTAGTATTCATTATCGATCAGATGGTTGTGGGGAGTGTGTAGAGTCTTGGCTGCATGGCCATAGGCCATGCACCCAAGAACAAAGTTATAAGCACTGGAGTTATAAGCCACTTCACACCCATACATTGAAATATGTATGGATATACATCTAAGAATTTAGGCCCTGGCCACAACCACTGCAGCATATCACAGCTATAGATACGCCCGTAGTATTGAACATCACTCAGGTGGCTGTGGGGAGGGCCTGCAGTCATGGGTGCATGGCCAAAGGCCATGCACCCAACAGCACATTTATACATAGTGTAGTTACAAGCCACAATGGGTGTGACATGGTGTGGTAGTTGTGGCCAGGATGTACAGTCTTTGGTGCATGGCCGCACCCAAGAACAAAGTTATAAGCACTGCAGTTGTAAGCCACTATGGATTTACCCAAGTCTGTAGCCTGTGGTCACAACTACTGCAGCATATCACAGGTATAGGTATACTCGTACTATGAAACATCATTCAGGTGGTTGTGGGGAGGGTGTGGCGTTTTGGGTGCATGGCCGAAGGCCATACTCCCAAAACCAACTTTATACGTAGTGAAATTACAAGCCACAATGGGTGCGATATGCTGTGGTGGTTTTGGCCAGGACCCAGAGTCTTGGGTGCTTGGCCAAAGGCCATGCACCCAAGACTGAAGTCATAAGCAGTGAGGTTATAAGTGAACATGGGTGTGATGTGGTGCGGTGGTTGTGTGCACGACCTAGCGTCTTGGGTGCATGGCTGCAGACCATGCACCCAAGAGTAAACCTATAAGTAGTCAAATTACAAGCACCATGGTTTTACTATGCAGTGATGGTTGTGGGTAGGACCTATAGTCTTGGTTGCTTGGCCGTAGGGTGTAAGTGATAGGTTATACATCGAAAATGCTAGGCCCAGCCTACAGCCACTGCACCATATTCCTGCCATAGATTAGACGTGTAGATTCAAATATGTATGAAATGACTGTAATTATACTTACTGTTTACTTTGTTCAGAATCCATATATGTCTTACATGACTTTAGTACTTGGCGGAACTATCCTTTTTTAATTTCTGTGATAAAAGAAAAAAGCATGTTAGTGTTTGCATTTTATGAAGACTTATTACATTGTATAATAGACAGTTCAGCTTATTTGTTTACCCTCATATTTAGTTTACAAACCAGTGTACTGTGCATTTTGCTCAGTTTCTGTGTTTGTTTTTCAAAACCTTGGGTCTGAGGGAAAATAATCCTTGTCGGATTAAAATAAAACTTTATTTGCTATGCTACAAACTATTTCTTTGTTTTCTTTGAGTGTTTCCTTGTTATTTCTGATTAATGTTATGTCTGTTGCCTTGTTGCAGATTTTTAACAACAGTTAGATACCTGTTGGCGTATTCTAACTGTGCATTTGTTGTTACGGATCTGTGGTATTCATTTATCTGTGTGGTTGTTATACACTCTTGGGCAGTTAGATACCTGTTGGCGTATTCTAACTGTGCATTTGTTGTTACGGATCTGTGGTATTCATTTATCTGTGTCGTTGTTATACACTCTTGGGCAGTTAGATACATGTTGGCGTATTCTAACTGTTTGTAATCTTTTACTTAATTTTTTGGTAATGTTGAAGTACACATTAGTTATTACATTTTGGCTCTAAGAAGATTAAATATGCATTTTTAAGATTAGCTGGCAATCTCTGCTTTACAGTAATAGTGCTATCATTACATTCCAACCATCCACATTTCTTTTTAATGTATGCAGTGTAGTGACCTGCATTGGTTGTAGCTCCTGGGTGGTAAATTATACCTATTGTTGTAAAGGTTTTCTATCCAAGTGACACTTGACCATATGTGAATCCAGTCATCTTGCAGGTGTTTTTGGTAGTATCTGCATTATAACGTATAAGCATAAGTATTATGTACTTATTATGAGTTTGTATCAGTAAGGTGGAGCGATTGTCTGAATTGCACATAGTACATAATATGCCATGATTTGCATTCTGTACAAGTTGCTGAAATGGAATGGATTCACAATTAGGTATGGAAACATATACAAATCGCTCATTTGGAATTTGTTCCTGTACCACATTGCTACAGAGAGTGCATGTATGTTTCCACATGTATGAAATCTGGAAGATTTCATCTATAGGTATGCTTTTGTTTTCTAGTACTTGTAGTAAGTACATTAGAAATTCTTGTGGATCTTTTTGTGAGTTTATAGTGAATCTCACCATTTCAGCACAGTAGTCCAATTCTTGTCTTAGTCCGTGAACACTGCACGTGTTGTCAGGATTGTTTGTTGCGTTTTTATGAAGGACTAACATTTGCAAACACAATTGGTCTGTACTGTGTAAGTAAATATTGTTAACAATTGGTGGCAATTGAAATAGAATATTCATTGATACATTTGCATAGCAAATTACACCAGTTTCATTTGAAAATTTGAATGGACCAGCTAGTTCTGTATCTGAGTGCTTTTTTCGGAGTTTCTGTTCCTTCTTTGAAGAAGTACCTGGTTCACTTTCCCGAATAGGTTCTTCTTTGCTTGTGGTAATTGATGAAGCTTTAGCTTCTTTTGTTTTCTTTGAAGGATTTGCTGTCAGATTCTGTTGCATTTCTGTTTGAATTAGTTTTCTTTTACCACGTTTTACTTTATCTGGAACAGGATATTGTTTCAGATGGGGGGTGTACAGTGAACGCAGTCTATTGTATTCTAAAATCCAAAGCATATCAGCGTTCAGTTTACTTGCATCAAAGTTGATTAGAAATAGACCGTCAAGTGTACGTAAGCGTGATAGTACTACGTAGCTCATGCCTTCTTTAAAGACTGTGTTTCCTATATTTATCAATGCTTTGTCAAGGGTAAGACCTTGGGATTTATGAATGGTGACTGCATATGCAAGAGTTAGAGAAAATTGTTCTCTACGTACATATATGTCTTTGAAGAGAAGGAATCGAGCAGTTGAGCGCCCTATCCTTTTCACTTCTGAAAGTTTGTCAAAGCGAATATTGACAAACTGAATGTTGTTGTCACGTGGGTATGATTGAAAGCCACCAACTGTACCTAGTGCCCCATTAACTAGCACTTGCTCCACGTCAAGGTTACATTTAAGCATTATTCTACAATTTAAGGATAATTTTAATATTTTTTCCAACCCAGCTGTTTTGGAGATTGAATTTTCTAAGCTATTTAGTCTTGTTGTGGCTTGCTCACACATGGGTAGTGTCATACCATGTACGTCTAGTTTGTTTGTGGCGCACATTTCCATTATTGGTTGCATTTCTTTATTTAACATTATTTCATTGAATTTGAAACAGCTTGCAAGAGTTGGCATTAAGGCCATACAATTGACATTTTTGTGCGCGAATTGTTCCATAACATGAGTAGCACATGCATTATCGCCATAAAGTGCATGAATGTGCCGGTTTTTCAATATTGCTTGTGCTTCTTGAGATAGTACACCAACTCTAATACTTTTTGAGATGTTGGCATAAGTGAGATCTGCAGATTGCCGCTTGTTTTCTGTTAATTCTCTGTATTGGAAATGTTGCCAAAGGTTGACATTTCCTATGCTGCCAACAGTTTTACGGCAGAGTTTGTGTCCTAAGGTTTTAAAAATAGGTTCACCTTTCACTGGTGTCAATTGTAGAAGATCTCCAAAAATGATAATGTGTTTCACTGCAAAGAGTTCTTTGTAGTTTGTTTTAAGTACTTCTTGCAATCTGAGGTGAATCAAAGCCAACATTAAGTTGGAGACCATGCTCACTTCATCTATTAGTAGCATTTTCATTTGTTCTAATACTCTGCGTAGTTCAATTGCAGCTTCTGCAGAAAGTTTGCAATAGTCTAATTTGTTTTGGTGTTCTACTGGAAGGAGTAGTAATCAGTGTAAAGTGACACTGCCTATGTTGCAGGCAGCTAAACCTGTGGGGGCATTTACAACAGCTGGCAGTTTGTTGTTTGTCATTTGTTGAAGGAACTTGCTGATGATTTTGATTAAGAATGTTTTTCCTGACCCAGCTTCACCACTGACGTACAGCAATATAGGTTTGTAATTTTGGCAGTTACATTCATTATTTTTGTGCTGTACACCATGTGCAATTTGTTTTGTTACGTCTTCAAAAATGGTGTGCTGATCTTTGTTAAGTTTTGCCTGTTGTACAGTTAAGTCTTCTATATCTTCTTGATAGTGACACATGGGGTTTTCCACTTCTGTCATAGCTAATTCTGCCTCATTTGCTATTAGTGGCTGTCCTAGAGGTTCTTGGCTTCCTGTTACAGAAGGTTGACTACTGTCGGAAGAGTCCTTCTCTAGTTGGGCCTGAAGTTCTTCTTCGTGTTGCTGTTCATTGTGCAACATTGTTTTGTACTGCGTAAAGTTCACATCGGTGATAGTGCTTTCATTTGCTTTGAAAGCATCTTCATAGCAGTCATAGCTATCTAGTATCTCTTCCTCTTTTCTCCATGGTTTAAAAAGTTGTAGCAGAGACATGTAATATAGTTCTTTCTGTTGAGGAGTTTTTAATGACAATTAAACATGATTAATTAAGCTTTGTTTGGTAAGTTTCACCAAGCTGCCTTCACAATCTGTCACTTTATATCTACCTTTACTTTCATCGGGTTTTATATTATTTTTGTATGCAACGTTTTGAGCTATATGGTATAGACACATGCTTTCCAAAGTGCTACTCCTGTTCGGATAGTATGTGTCCAGTAAATTGTTTTTTAAAATGTCTTGGCTGTTGGGATCATTTCTGGCAATTGTTTCTATGTCCTCATATGATTTCAGAACTCTTTTCCTAGATTTAGCAGGACCAAGACTTAGCTATATTATGTTGCCTGATTTTCCATACAAAGCAGTACTGGTTAAATGATCTGCTGCTTCATAGGCGCCACATTCTCTATGAGAGAGCATTTTTATGCCTAGGCTGTACAATTTCTGAGATAGTGTTTTGTTTGATGATAGGTCATCCCAGACGTCTTGAAGCTCTGTTTTTTCTGCTTTTGTTAAGTAGGCTGTAACATATCGTGCAACAGCAGTGGAATTGTCTGCAATGTACTGCACATCTATGTTTGCATTCCATAAGAGGGCAACGATTGCATTGTAATCATTGATATATTTTGGTTCTTCTGTTCTTTTTATGTAATACGTGTTGTTAGGTGATTTACCTTTAGCACTATGTCGAACAGAAGACATGAAGTTGTTCACTTCACCTGTTTCTGTAACTGGTCTAGGGAAACCAAAGCGGCATTTGGTGTAGTACTTCCCATTGTTTTTGTATTTGCAACAACAATTTTTGCGACATTTGTGTCTTTGAAATTGTAAAATCTGCCCATGCAGGTCACTATGTGTCCGTTGTGAAGGGATTTCACAAGTGACATATTTTTGGATGACCTGCAAAACAGTGGCATCAGTGTCGTGACCAAATGTAGGTGCACCGTTGATCCGTAAAAGCATGTGAATATGTGGTGCTCCTCTTGTTTGGTATTCTTTTCTCCAAAAGAAGTGTTGCACTTTTCCGAGGGGAGGAACAGTTTTATTGCAAATAAAGTGTAGCATAGCAATGAAACGATGATTGAAATATCTTGACACATTAACTGGATCTAGAGAGCAAAGTTCTCCAGGTGTTAGTATATCTACGTTTGTTTTGTTGTTGTTTGATATGCGTAGGAACTCATGTAAATCTTCCCATGCATATTCTGCACAACTTAGTGTAGCAAACAAATTCGGTGGTCCAAGGTTTCTGATCATACAACGTACGTCTCCGTGCCATCGGAACCAGTATTTTGTTGTACCACGCATATTTGCAAACAAATTTGTTATACTTGATTGTAAAACCCCATCTTTTTCTTGTACTTTTTGTATTAATTGCATAGCTGACATATTTTGAAAGTGGGTTCCAGATTTCAAAATGTGTGCAACTCCGTAACATAGGTTTGCTATTTTACTTTCAAAGAGTAGGTGGAATATGTATTCCACATTTTGTTTAAATCTGGAATCTTGCGAATACATTCGTAATGAGCGGTATTCTGATGCTGTAATCTGAGTGGGTCTATCATCGTATCTTCCACCTTTGCCAGTAGGAAATAGCAGTGGAAAAGCACATGCGTCTATACTTTTTTAACATATGCTCATTGGTGAACCTTTGGTTTGTCGCATTTGGTAAGTTTCTAGTGCATCATCTATGCTTTCATTGGAATGCAATGGATAAATTGTGTACTGGTCCAAAACAGTGGATACTGCAGCAGGATCCGGAAGTTCGAATTGTCCAGTTTATGATGACTCTTGAATTATGTCAGTTGTTTCCTTTAAGCTTTCTTCAATATTTATTTCCTTGTAGTATTCATTATTGTCTTTTAGATATTGCAAGGCTTGTCTAACTTTATGTAAGTCCACCAGTTGTTGCCAAATTTGTTTGTCTTTTGTTGGTACACCATTTACCAAGACAATTAAAGAATGCTCTATTGAACGTTGCACTCCTAGAGTGTGTACATATTCTGTTAGAGCTAATGGCAAATAAACTACTTTGCCATGAATGCCTTTCACCAATTCAGAGGGAGGTAATTTTGCTGTTTTTGGGTGAAAGCGTATAATTGCTTGAAATGGGTGAACTGTTTGAATTATGATGCTCTCATACAAATTGAGTTGTTGCAGGGTTTTTGGTAGTGGGAACAATTCCAAATTATTTGTTATAGCACGTGAAGGAGTTTGGTTGTTGTCCAGTTTTGTAGTGCAGTAACTGCAACATATTAGGGGTTCACTTATTTGACATGTGTCTTCTGCTAAAAGGCAGAGAACTAATTCAAACCATTTGGAATCGTCATTGTCTTCTGATTTGTATACTATGGGCCTCATTACATGGTAGGCGGTAAGGGTTTACCGGTACCGGTAAACCCTTACCGCCTTACTACGAGGTCCCTTTGCGGGTTGGTACATTAACGCCTGCTTTTAGCAGGCGTTAAAAAAACGAACCCGCAAAGGGACCGGGGTGCTAATTACGGTACCGCAATTTGTGGTAACGTAATTAGCGCCTTCCCCATTCCCATTATGCCCTATGGGGCAAAAATGGGAATGGGGAAGGGCAATGGAGGAAGGAGGAATTACCGCCTTCCCAACCTTGGAATAGGGCGTTAATTCCCCTTTCCTCCAAGGCGGTACGGGTAAATGACCGGCATGCCCCATGGCGCTAATAGCGCCATGGTTTACCGCCTACCGTGTAATGAGGCCCTATGTCTATATTTTTTGTGTTCCTTTTGTAAAACCTTCTGCGGCAACACACACACACATGGTTTGGTACTTCAGCCGATGCTCTTTTAAATTTTAGTATTTCTTTTTTGTATGTGTTTACTAGAAGGTTGCTATGTGCAGAATTGTTGCTAGTCTGTTCTAACACTATTGCATTTTGTAAGTGGCTTTCACTTCCAAAATATTTTCTCTGGATACGGTCAATTTCTTCTTGTAGGTATTTGGGTGTACCACGCAGAAGAGTGTTATTTAAATTGTCTAATTCTGAAGCTGGACTTTTAGCATAGTATATTTTATACACTAGATTTCTTACATTTGAATGATGTATTGATATCCTTTTGATATCATGGAAGGTGCTTTTGCAAATAGGTCTTGAAATGCAGGCTAATTAATGTCCTTGTAGTCCTTTGTATTCGCGCACTGGACAGATATCCATATTTTGCAGCACTTTCATTTTAATGTTGTCTTTACCTTTCAAATACTGATTGAGGAACTGATGTAAAGATTTGAAAGATTTGTTAGGAATGTTACACATTGACGTGCACGGCCATTTGTATTCTGGACGGTCTGGTTCAGTCGAATCGAGAGGTAATTCTGAGTTTTCAGGGGATACTTTTCTAAGCAGTGTTTCTTGTTCCATGATGGTATTATTGATTTTTTCATAACCTCGTCCACTGCTATGTATGGCAATTGTGTTTGTTTGATTTTGTTTGTATGCTTCTTCATTAAAATATGGTTCTGTGGTTGTTGTGTGACTCCATTCACCCCCACAAATATGTAAGAAGTTATTTTTGTTCACATTCCATTTATTTCTTTTGTAGTTTGGTACTTAGTTTTGTTAGGGGTTTCATCCTATTTAACACTAATATAAACAACTTCCTTTTGAGAAGGATTGCACTGTCCACGAGAGCTTGTAGGATTATTTTTCTACGGTAGGTTTTAAGGTTTGAGGATGATTTCGGTCCTCTTCTTATTAGATTCTGAAGGACTCTGTGGTGAAACATTTTTGCTAAAATACTTTTTTTACTATGGGTTCTTGTTACTATATCAGGATTAATAGGAACATTGTTAGCAGTACTGGTAGCTGATTTTTTGTGAAGAGTTTTGTGTTTCGTGCCACATTTTGATGGAGGAGGTAAAGTTTCGGTAGTTGAAGCTTCCTTTGTTTCGCTAAATGACTGTATTAGCTGTTTTGTTCCAACGTTCTCTACAAACTCTGCTATGGATGGATGCCTAGGTTGGACACTTTTATTTTTATTTGCTCTACTTCTGCGTTCCTTTCTACAGACTTGCTTTTTGGTAGGCATTCTTTGGGTTCTGTTGAACAAAAGAAGGCATGGTTTGGTCTGTTGTACAATGTATGTGTGCTGTGTGCATGCGTGCATGAGTTTGATGGGCAAGCTCTTTGTGGTGATGTGTGAATGTGCATTCGCCTCTTACAATGATTTGGGAAGGCTATTTTTCTGTTTGTATACTACTACAATGTACTTCAGATGAGAGTACAAAGTGGGCTAGTGGTGAGGAGAAGCATTAATGGTAAACGTAATGGCATAAAACTGAAACAGTTATTGTTTTCTAGTACTAACATTCTAAGGCTTCTGCATGTTATTTGAGTTCCAAACACACAGAGATTTGTGAGCCATTATGCCTGTTATTCTTTGTTTAATAAATGGGGATTTGTGGGTAGAATGGTTCAGAAATCAATGTTTGCTTTGGTGCGCAAATTAAATAAATAACCCACACAGTCTCTTTGAGGAATAGTTAGAATATAAAGGTAGTCCTGTACTTTCTTTTTTTTGCGGAATGACCAGGTTTCTTCGGATATGTCGTTTGCAGTGTAGATATTGTTGATTTTCAGAAGATTAGTCTTCACTGCGATTGTAAAAAGAAGAAGTTAGTAACTTTGTGTGTTTAAAGCAGTGATGTTACTGTACACGTTAATTTTGCATCTTTTGTCTGAGTATTCTCCTTTGATATTTCAACACAGTGCATGTGTGCATTTCACTTCACTATGTGCTGCCTTTTATGTTATTTGCAGTATCTTAGTTTTTTTTTTTTAAATTTCTTTATTGGTTTTAAACAACAACAAAATAACAAAAACAAAACATACAATCTGGCATGGCACAGCATCACTGGCGCGTTAGGATGTTCCTCGGAGCCTGCCATACTGCCGCAGCCTCGGGGATCTCAGGCGACCGTACCCTTCATGTCCGTCACCTTTGTTGGGTCTACCGCTGAGTTCTTTTCAGAGGTGTCTCGCCACGGCGATCGTGCCGGGTAACCTCATTCTTACTCGTTATTCTGCCGTCCCCACGAGGTCCTCATTGTCTCCCTCTTCTCTCATGTCGAATAAGTCCTCCATCAGGGAGTTCTATGCGGCCAACTTGTGTACTGTTTCCCCTTCCCCTCTTTTCACCGCTCTTACCCACCCCACAGTCTCTGTCTGCGCCCACTTTTGGAGATCTGACCACCATGCATCTATGTCCGGGCCCTCCTTTGACTTCCAGGCCATTGCTATTCTTCTTTTAGCCAAGATGCATATTAGGTCCTTCATTTTTGCTTGGTGCGATTCGTGTCTGCTTCCTCTCGGGAAGAGGCCTAGTAGGTATCTCTCTGGAAGCTCTGCTTGTAGTTGAAGTCCGCCTTGTGCTATCTTGGTTCTGATTCTGCCCCAGAAAGTTTGTATCATTGGGCATGTCCAGAACATGTGGAGCACGTCGGCGTCCTCGGCCAGGCAGCGTGGGCACCTGTTTTGGTTCTCCGTCCGCATCTTGTGCATCCTCTTAGGGGTGAGGTATGCTCGGTGTGTGATGTATACTGTGCCTGCCTGAACCGTGCATTCCTTGAGACCTTTTTTGGGTATCTTAGCACCCTAGCCCATTCTTGATCACTAAATGGCCTCTGGAGTTCCTCCTCCCAACGTCGCCTCGTATTTGATCCTTGTGGGTCTGCTGTTTTTAGCAATTGTTCATATAACCTGGAGGTTGTGTGGGTTCCTTCTGAGATGTCGTACCATACGTCTAGCTCTGTCATCTCTTCCTCCTCCGGGTCTATCCATTCCGGCCATCTTTTTTTGATATTTCGTATTATGCAATTATAAAGGATGAATTGGCTTTCGTGTATCTCGTGGTCATCTACTATTTCTCGAAAGTCTGCCCACCTCTCTCCTCTCCTCAGGTCTCCAATTTGTGCTACACCTTTGGCCTCCCAGTGCACTCGGTACATCGCCAGCATGTTCGTGTTCCCCCCTAGGAGGCCCGCCAAAGGGATCTGTGTCGAGCACGGGTCCTTCATACCCTGGAGTTTCCATGCCCTTTTCCATAGCCCCACTGCGATCTTAAGCATGTTCGGCAGGGTCCTGAGCTGTGGTGTGTCAAGCCACAACATCTCTCTCAGATAGTATCATTTCAGTGCTGGCTGAAAGACGGTTGTGTCTATTGTTTCATCCTCTCCTAGCCACTTGACTGCGAACTGTAGTTGTCCTGCTAAATAGTATTTTTCGAAATCCGGTAGCCTAATGCCACCGTCCTCGTAGTCTTTCTGGAGAGTCTCCATTGCGATTCTGTTCCTCCCTCCTCCCCATAGGAAATTCCGTGTTATCGTATTCAATCTTTTGAAGAAGGCTCTGTGAATGGCGTGTGGGATGTTTGTGAAGTAATATAGCAGGCGCGGTAGCACCACCATTTTCAGGAGGGCCGCCCTCCCCATCATCCCCAGTGGGAGTGTTCCCCAGAAGACCATTGATTTCTGTGTTTTTTCCAGTGCCGCCAGTGTGTTTTTCCTATGGGTGTCAGCAGTGTTGTGGTGTATTTCTATTCCGAGATATTTGAAGGAGTTTCGTGCCCATGTCAGTCCCAGGTCCGGGAGGCTGCCCGGGGGAACTTGCCTTAGCCCCGCCAGGGGAAATACCAGGGATTTATCTCTGTTGATTGCTATGCCCGATAGTCTGGTGTATGCTCCGATCGCCTCTAGGAGGCATGGTAGATTGGTGGTTGGACTTTCTACATATAACAGCATGTCGTCCGCGTACAGCGAGATTTGGTGGAGCACCCCGTCTATGTTTATCCCGGTATCCCCATATTCCGCTCTAAGGAAGGCCGCAAGCGGCTCTAGGGCCAGGATGTATAATAGTGGCGACAGTGGGCATCCCTGCTTAGTGCCCCTGTGTATTCTCCACTCCCTTGAGATGAATCGCCCCGTCTTCACCCTTGCTCTAGGTTCGTTGTATAGCAGTTTGATCCATCGGAGGAATCCCTTACCAATGCCGAAGTGGGCGAGTACGCTCACCAGCCACTCCCAACGCACCGAATCAAACGCTTTGACAGCGTCCAAGGACACTATTGCGCTCTCGCCTTGTCTTTGATTTGTCTCTTCTAGTACGTGGTGCAATCTGCGAAGATTCCACGGCGTGTTCCTCCCCGGGACGTAACCCGTTTGGTCCGAGTGGATCAAGGTGGGCACAACTCGTTTCAGGCGGTTGGCTAACACCGCCGTCAGAATTTTAGCTTCCTGATTGATAAGGGAGATTGGCCTAAAGGAAGCACATTGCTTGGGCGGCTTCCCCAGTTTTAGGATCGGGACTATCGTCGATTCGGACATGCTGGGTGGCAGCCGATTGCTCTCGTATGCGCCATGATACGCATCAAGTAGCTTCTGGGAGATGGTACTCTTGAATGTTTTATAAAACTCCCCCGGGATTCCGTCCGGGCCCGGGGTTTTCCCTGTTGGTAGCTCCATAATCACGCCCTCTATTTCCTCTACCGTGATAGGTGCATCTAACGACTGGGCTTGTTCTTCTGCCAATTTTGGTAATCTAATTTCTGCTAGTGCATCCACTATGTCCTCTGAATCTATCTCTGGGTTCGGGGCATATAGTCGGTCGTAGAATTGGGCAAATAAGTCGTTAATATGTTCCTGATTTCTGATCTCTTTCCCTGTGTGAGCTTCTAACACTGTTATGGGGTCCCTTTTGTTTTCCTGTCTGGTAAGCCACGCTAAAAGTCTACTGGGTTTATCCCCTTCCGCATGTAGGCGTTGTAGATATCTCCCGTAATTCAGCCTTCCCAGTTTTTCCCAAAGAACCATACAATCTGACCTCAATTCCACTAGCCCTCGGGACTCACTCCCTCCCGTTCCCGCTCGTCGCTCTTCCTTTTCTATCCTTTTCTATCACCTTCTCAAGTTCACCGAGCTCTTTCATAGCTGCTCCCGTTAACCCCCCTGTCCTGCCTATTGCCGCCCCCCTTATCACGACTTTGAACGCGTCCCATAGTGCAGAACTACTTTCCACGATACCCTCATTCTGCTCGAAGTAATCCTCTATGGACTCTTGGAGGTGTTCCTCCAGCTCTCCCCCTTTTAGGGCCTCTACCCAGAGCCACCAGGTAGGTATCGGGGCTTTCCTATGGGTGTGTGCCCATATTGCTAATACTGGGGCGTGGTCAGAGAGTGTGCGTGCTTTGATAGTGATTTCTGTGAAATCATGTAATGATTCCCTGCCCGTGAATATGTAGTCTAACCGTGTAAATGTCCCATGCGGTGCACTGTAGTGTGTGTACCCCCTCCCCTCCATGTACCTGTCTCCAGATGTCGACCAGTTGTAGTCCCTCTAAGGTCCTATGCAGTTCCTTCGCCGGGGGCGCTGGCTTCCTGTGCCTGTCGTCCGACCTGTCCAGCAACGGGTTTAAGGTGCAGTTGAAGTCGCCGGCCCAGATGAACGTCACTTCCCTGTACTGGGCCAGTCTGGGCGCCAAGTCTGCTGCATCACAATTCGGGGCGTAGGTGTTGATCAGGCACACTTCCTTATGTTCCAGCATTCCGTGCACCAACACCATCCTTCCCTCCGAGTCTGACTCCTGCCGGAGCATTTGAAACGGAACCCCCGGGGCAATCCATATCAGTACTCCCCGTGCATAGTTCGAGTACGTGGCGCTGTATGTTTGTCCTCCCAATTTCTTGGTCACCTTGGCCTGTTTTTGTGAAGTTAGGTGTGTTTCCTGGAGCATCGCTATTTTGACCTTCATTCGATTTAGCCATGCAAAGACCCTAAGTCTCTTGATATATGCATTAAGGCCTCGCACGTTCCAGGTGACTATTGACATGCTGTCTTGCCCCATTGTACTTTTTTGCGGTCCGGCTTCCTCATCCCACAGCTGGGTCTCCGTGTCCTGCTCTCCACTCTCCCTGTGTGGGAAGCTCCTGCGGGTCCGGTTGCGGGGCCCCCGCATCTGATGCGGCCATGACTGTCATCTATTGCCATTTGCCGTATACACCTCTGGTCACCTTCTGCTTGTATCTCCCCTTCATCCTTTGCGGTCGTTTTCCTGTGGCCTGCGCCATATGCTGTGCATTTACCACACTCAACATCTTTAACCCAAACAAAAACTAATGAACAAACGCCCAGCCACCCTTCTCCTGCTCGGGCTCCACCGCTTCCCTCCTCGTACTCCCTTGGTAGGGGCCGATTTGCAGCGGCGTGATGCCTTAAAACTGGCATCTAAACTTGGTGATCACTCTCACTTTGCGGGGGCGTCGCCTTTCTTAGCCGACCTTGACTAGAGTGAGGTTGATCGCTCCTCCATACTTATCTTCCGGCTTAGTTGCTTATCAATTGTTTGGTAACATTGCGCGTGACAGCATTTTCTCTCCCTCCTTTCGCAATATCAGGGTCTGTTTGCATTGTTGTTGGCGTTTCTCTGCCTTAGCTGGGGGATGCCCTGCGCGTCCATCCACCTGTGGGCCTCCTCCGCCGAGTCGAAGAAGCATGATTTGTCCTGGTGTATCACCTTCAGTTTGGCGGGGAACAACAGCATGTATCTCACCCCTGCACACCTCAGTCGTTCTTTCGTTGGGCTAAACTGTGCTCTCTGCTTTTGGACCAAGGCTGTGTAGTCCGGGTAAATCGTGATCTTAGAGGAGTGTCTGACAATCCCCCCCCCCCTTTGAGAACGCCAGTATTTTGTCTCTGTCTTTGTAGTTCATGATCCTGGCAATTATCGGTCTAGGAGGGGCGCCCGGTTGGGGTCATTTTGTCAGTGCTCTGTGTGCTCTCTCCACCACAAAGCCCTGAGACAACTCCCCGGCCCCTACCTCCTGGAGAAGCATGTTTTCTATGTACTCCGTAGGGTCATTACCTTCTTCACCTTCCGGAAGTCCGATTACACGAATGTTGTTCCTCCTAGCTCTGCCTTCCACGTCCTCCGCTCTCCGTTCCAGGGCCTTGACCCTTTGCAATACTTCCGTTAATTGCGTCCGTGTTGTGGCGACTCCTGCCGTGTTTTGCTGCACCTGTTGCTCCGTCGCCCCCACCCTCTCCGCCAGGTTCCTCATATCCTGACGAAGGAGGCCCACATCCACCATCACCGCATTCAGTTTGTTTTCTAGCTACACCTTTAGGGCCCCTATTGTTGCGTCCATTTTGTTTTCAAGGGATGCCTTCATGGCGGCAATTGCTCCTATGATTGTGCCGTCGTTTGCATCTGCTGTCGGTTGAGGTGCAACCATTTTCATGTCTGTTGACGTTGTCTGTTTTTGCCCTGGTGTCTTGGTGTAGGTGTCCATGGTGCTCTGCTTGACCTTCCCTTCATTTTTATTATTTGGCATTGTGCCCCTGCGTGTCCGTCTGCCCTCGGTCCCGTGGACAGCTGGGCCGAAGGTGGGGGACGGCGTTTCCAAGGCGGGATGCTAGCCCCGAGTCCTGATAATTCCGTCTCGATTTTCCCGACCCGGCTCCTCCTCTATCTTCTACGGGTCGTGCACTGTAGCCCTTCACCTTTTTGCGTGGGCGCCATGTGTGTCCATCGGGGGCCCAGACTTTGCCTTGTCTTGGTGGTGTAATGGCGGCAGTTAGGCCTTTCCCCTATGCCGCTCAGTCAGTGACCTGGAGCCGCTTCATCCGGCGTGCGCTGCCCGGTTTCTCCCCCACGGGTCCTGGCTCGTTCACCATCAGAAGTCCGCTGTGCGTCGACCTCCCTTCCGCTGTCCGTGCCCGTCGGCCTCCCCACGGGGTCTGTCTCCTCCGGGCCGCTCCTTCCCCCGGTGAGGCGCCCATGTCCTTTTCTCGCCGAACCTGTTTCTTGTTTTTCTCCCCACGAGGGGGGGTCAGTCGCCGCGGGATCGCTGGCTGGTCTGCTCCTTGGCCCAGTCGGATTTTTCCTTTACTTCGAGGTCGCGGCTCCATCCGCCATCTTGGATTTTCGCCGGCCTTTCTTACCGTCGGGCGTTTTACTATGTAAACGCTCCGTTTTTTCTCGGGATTTTGCTCAGCTGTTGCAGGAATGCTTCTTCCTCCTTACCCTGCGCTCGGGTCGCTGCAGCGTGCGCCAGGATGTCTCTAAGACGGATATGTGCACGGATCGTAGCGGGAGCTCGGTCTCAAGACGACCTCACTCCATGGGCTCAGGCCACGCCCCCCTTGCAGTATCTTAGTTGCACATGATTCAGAAATGAGTACAATTTTTAGGTTATGAAAATGCCTTGTTTTTTTTTAAGCTGTGTTATCTATAGCAGAGAGGTTTGTAAGCGATAGGTCATTATAGTAGATGGGAAAAATTTCACTACTTTCATATTGTAAGTACAAATCCGAAAAATCGGGAGACCCTCAGAGGGAGATTTCTCCACAGCAATCGGGAGCATTTATTTTTCTCATACGATCGCATTGGAAGTAGCATTAATGTAGGCGGTACACAGTAAAAAAGTGTGACATTTTCTAATGGAAAATAGAGTTTTGCTGTAAATAGGGAGTGTTATTACATATGTTTAGGTTATGCGGGAGACAGTAAGAAATAGTGCGGTTTGTCAATGAAAAATCTGACATCTTGCACTTAAAGGGGGAGCGTTGGTATGTATTGGCTACGCAGATTTAGTGGCATTCATTTGTTTACATGAAATCATAAGGGTTGCACATGTTCTCTGATTAAAATATGCATACCTGTACTTTATACTCATGCATGTGCGCATGCATGGAGCTGTATGTAGAAATCCGCGACACTTGCATAGTAGTTTTTGAAGTAGTGCCTTCTAATGATATGCGACTTGCATTCAGAGTGATCAATAGTACATTTGAAGTGCGAAATTTTGATGACGGAGTTAGATGTAGAGATGTTGCATGTGATTGGTGGTTGGTTGTGTGACTGCTTAGCTGTATCCAATGAGGGAATGGATTCGCGAGTGATGTGGAAAGGGTAGAAGGACTGGCTAAGTGTTACGTGCCGCACGTAGACAATGCTTGTCCGCGGGTAGGTCGCGTCACATACGGGTTTCTACAGCAAATCCAGCATGGAAAGGGGATTGTAGGCATCAGCCAATCAGATGTTCACATTGCTCTTTTGTGTCGAAAGACGGTGCGTATACTGAAGATGGCAGAGGTGGAGAGGGTCAGGGTTTTGGTGCTTGGAGATATTGTTGTCCATGGTTTACAGCACTATGCCGAAAATAGGCATGTGGCACACAATTTCGATGTCAGAGGAGTGGAGGTGGTGTGGAGTGCTGAGACTGATCGCAATGTTGCGGCAATTCTCCAAGTTTGCAGAGAAATGCGTACGATGACCACTCTCCATGTGGTACTTTTGCAATAAGGTGCTTGCCATTTGGGCTACGTGAGTTCACGTACTTTGTTGGAAGATTTGGAACTGTTGGTTCAAGCAGTCATGAACATCTTTCCAACTGCGAAAGTAATTATTCTGGGTTAATCCCTAGAGGAAAATGGGACAACAGTTCTGTTTTCTGTCCTGATCAAAGTATTGGGAGGTGTAACATCAATCGCGGCATGCGTGCTTTCATGTTACGAGCTGGTATGTTTTTCTGCATCCACGAGAACAGTAATGCAGCTTATTTTGAAGCAGATGGTGTTGCGTTATCGTCTTTGGGAAATGCCATGTTCTTTTGGAATGTAAGGCTTGCTTTGGAGAAGGTTCTATAATGATTGTAGGAGTAAAGTAAGAAGAAAAAATATTTTTAAAAAACTAAATAACAGGTGTCTGTAAGGCATCTGCCCAAAAAAAATATTAACTGCTCTTTTCAGAGCCCACCTTAAAGGGGAAAAGGGGATTAATATTTAAATGTACAGTCGTCACGCTCTGATCCTGTACGTGTTCGCGGACATGGCGGTAGTTTGTAGGCAGCGCGTATTACCAACAGGGATTCTGGGGTGGAGGCGCATGCAAATGAGAATGTGGGAAGGTAAGGATTGGTCAGTAAAGTTCAGTGGGTGTGTTCTGAATGGAGAAACTTAGTGCGAAGGTCTTCTCCCTGACAGGAGACTAGACAGCGAAGGCTCTGTGTGCTCGGAAACAGATTATCTGGATTTTGGGAGACTCATGGATACATTGGTTGAAGGTGCATGCTGAAAGTTGTGGTCTATGTGCAGATCTTGGATTTCCTCATGTGGAAGTGCACTGGCCTGGCGTGCGTGGAATGAGGTGGCTGGTCTTGGTACCTCTCTGTGCTACTTTACAGACAGAGCGTCATCCTGATATACTTATCATTCATTGCAGAGGAAACAGTTTAGGCCATGTCTCTGGAATTTCTTTGCAATTTGAAATGAAGGAAGGACTTGCGAAGGTCATGGACATGTTTCCAAATTGCCAAATAGTTGTTTCCCGTATTGCACAAAGACAAATATGGCTGCGTTCTTCTGCATTTCGTCCACAAATGGAGAATGCGAGGCGCAATGTGAATAAGGCTGTTTGTGCCTTTCTAAGAGATGTTGACATGTCCTTATTCCACAATGAAAACATTTTGTTTCACAGCTCTTTCATTTTTTGCAGAGATGGAGTCCATCTCACATATGCTGGCAATCAGATTTTTCTTTGCAATGTACAAAATGCATTGCAACTTTTTTTGGATTCATAGTCACCTATTTGGCACACAAAACACCACCGAAAGGCTCTTTTCAGAGCCACCACTTACTCCCAGCGAAAAGTCCATTTGTTTTGCTATGCTTGCCCACTCCATTTTTGTGTGTGCTACGACTGTCCGCAGGCTTTTTGAAAAATGCGCGGGGGCCTTTAACGGTCACTTGATAGTTCTATTGTTAAACTGAGAAAGGCGACCCTGAAAATAGACTTTTTGGTAATTTTTGTTGTTTTCCAGTTTACTGCTTTTAAGCACACAACACACTAGGAGAGGAGGGCAAAGGAGGGAAAGGAAGGGACACCAACCAAGGGGATAAGAAGGGGCAGGTGGAGAGAGAAAGATATAGGGTGGGCTTTACTTAGGTAGGGGGACATTCTTCTGGTGCTTCGTGACCGTAGACTCAAAAGCCCTTCGAAGACTCCCCCCCCTGCAGAGTACTGCGTCGCAGTACATACACAATATTGTGACCTTCGAAAAGGTAAGAGTCAACATCATCGTGATTGGCTTGTGAGGCAGCTGGAGGGATGCACTCCCCCACAGGAGTGTCTCTTGTGGTGAGAGAATCGGACACAGAGGATGCTGTGGAGGAACTCAATCTACTACGTTCTTCACATGGCACCACCTTGCAAATGTCTGCACTGTGGAACGAAGTAAGGTGTCGCTTCATGGTTGTCGTACCAAAGCTGTACGCACCAGGTCTCCTGCGACTCAGCACCAACTGGCACTGGTTACACCTGACCAGGTTCGCACATGCTTTTGGTAAGTTCCCAGAAACGGAAAACAACTGCCACACCCAGGACTCCCGGCGAGTGCTTGTAGTGCGGAGTTCCTCCACCTCATTCTCTTCTTCCTCTTCTTCCTCGATCTCTATATCCTCACCCGTATATCCCTCTGCACACCCTTGGGGAGGTGGTGGCAGTGGAGGGTTTTGGGTTGGTGCTGACGCTAATGAAGCAACAGTAGCCATGGATGCCATAAGGATTAGTTGCCTAATGGTAACTACAGCAGTAAAGGCAGCACAACTCAATCTGCTACAGCTAGAAGCACAATGAAGATGAGCTTGGGGGTGTGGCCATTTATAGGGGTTGAGGGGTGCGGCTCGTGACAATATTGATCACTCAAAAGCGTTGCAGAAATTCTAAACAATACGTTCACAGGTAGAGCTATTGTATGGGACATGTGAAATGGTGATTTTATACTATAAAATAATTTCCTATGTGTGTATAAATTCTTTTGCAATGTTGAGGAAGAGGACAAACTGCGCAAATTAGTCCACACGCTCAGCGTGGGTGCGGTTACATGATGACATCCTGAACACATCCGCGAGGGAAATGGGTGCCCGCTGGAGAGCAAATGCAGACTAACAAACGGGCGAATGCGCGCAAGAGTTCAACGGACAGTGTTCGGGTCCTGAAACTAATTAAAAGTAAGACACAAGTGAGATGGACAGTTAGGGACAGGAGCGATGTTCGCAGTACTTATGGGTGTACTGCGCATGTGCGTACAGAATCTGCCGACTGTACGGCCAGGTACAGTGTCCTCCATTTTGTTTGACTACGAACATGCCGGCCACCGTGCCTGTTTTACGGACAGTTCCATCTTGGCTGCGGATGGTACGGACAGGTATAGTGTCCTTAGGACACTCCCATTTTGCTCATTTACAGACATCCCGGACATCTGGTGTGTTCTAAAAACATGTTTTATCTCATTTGTGAGTGGTACGGAGAGGTATAATGTCCTTAGGACGCCCCATTCTGTTCATTTACGCACAACTTGAACAGATGGTGCATTCTAAGATCAGTTCCATCTTGGTTGCCATTGGTACGGGTAGGTGTATTGCTGTTAGAACATCCATATTCTATTGCTTATGGCTAGCTCGAACAGGCGCGCTGTTCGTGGACATTTTAAGTCTTTTTTAAAAAATTATTCCTCAAACCCTTCGACTACAACTAATATAAAAAAACTTTCAAAAAACACTCACACACATCAATCAACAGAAATACAGGGGGAAGCAGATACTGACACGAATATAGGGGAATTAGGGTTTAACACGGGCTGGTTGTGAGGGGATGATTTGTGAGGGGATGAAGGGATGGATGTTTCATCAAAACGTTTATTTTCTTCTTAAAGGTTTGGGGGAGGTTCACTAGGAAATGGAGAAGGGGGCAGGTACAGGTGGGACAGTGATAACGTATTTTTCCTCTCACAAATTCCTCCACAAATTGCCTTAAACTGTTAAAATTGTCATTTGGTGTGTCCATTTTCAGTTCTATCCTTTTCAGCCTGTCTTCCTCTGTGTCGTTTGTTGGCCTTTCTTGTTTTTTTTCCTGGTCTGTTAAAAATAAATATATATATGTTAAATGCCCATAAAATACTGACCATTATTTTGCTTATGCAGAGCAGTGTGTACCATTATTATCGCTATCTTCAGACATTTCCCCATGCGGAAAATTCTCCTCCAGCCACTCCAAAGTACTGCACATTTCTGTGTCAAAACAACAGAAAGAAATTATTTTTTCTGCCCCTTATACAAAAAAAGTACACACACATATAAGAAAAATGAAGTTCGCTTACTATTTTGTTGTAATTTGTCTTTGTTGTACTGCGTGTGTCTACTGTCGGTGCTGGCTGCAGAGTTTCTGTGAGGTAATTACGTTGGAGGCATACTTTTTGTTTGTTATGGTATAATCCATTTCATTCTATATGGTCATTAAATGCATGGTTATTGTTTCAGACATTTAGGTTTACCTATTTATTTATTAGTACTTATAATGTCTTTATGTGTCATTTTTCAAAGTTGAGCATTTTTGGTGTAACACAATAGTACAATTTCAGATACCCCCTGACTGTTTGGGTACTGTTGACCTCGTCCACGCCCGTCCGCAGACAGGCGCTCAGTCCGTGCCTTTCAAATATCAATAGCGAGGGGGTTCTGTATGTTCTATGTTACATGTATGTAAAGTAAGTACATTATACTACATATCTCCCAAGATCACATGATGAAAGTGTATATTCAGCAAAAAAACTTTATTAACGCAATGTTGTGATTATGTTCCCCTTCCAAAAACCTGTGAAATTCAGTAAATGACATTTGTGATGCCGTCTTTCATGTCCTGGGTGTTAATGTTAGCAGGGCACAGTGGTGCGGGCAGTTATGGTTGCTTAGCCTACCATAACTGGCGAATTTCTGGGGTTTTTCAGTTTTACTTTGAACCATAATGTCACGTTTATAACGTTTTTTTAGGGAATTTCACAGGTTTTTAGTAGCGCAACTTAACCATAACGTCCTGTTAACAACGTTTTATTTATATATATATATATATATATATATATATATATATATATATATATATATATATACTAGTGGAACAGCCCATGTGCAGGGGCCAAAGTGCATGAAGAAAGACATTTTCAGAGTGTTAATAGAGGCATTGTGGAGGTGTGATATGCTGAAAACAATTGTATTTACAGAAACCCTATGTATGGGGAAATAAGTAATGTATTTTGTTGGATAAATGGTGCTTAATCAAATGAATTTCTCTTTATACGTTTTAAAAATAAATGTATATATTTTGTTAGTGTATGCAACTTGAAGTGTGCTGTTAAAGTTGTATACCTGTCTTGGGCCTTTCCTGCAGCTAATTGTATGTTATCATTGCTGTAATACACATTTCGTTTGCCTGGAAGATGAACTTGAAGTCTTATTGTTGTATGCGTAAGGTAAAAGCTTCCTCTAGCAGTAGTAACAGGTGTAGCGGGCGCATGACGGCTTTGGACAAAAACACAGCTGGCCTTTTATTATATAGTATATGATATATTTATAGAACCTTGATTGGACATTCCCTTTGGTGCGGACTGTTATACTTTGCAGGTTGCTTCTAAATCACATTCATACCCACTTGAGAGTATAGTCCTCCCTGGCCCGCGTTACCACAAATGTTGAAGGAGGTATATCTCTTAATGGTGTCTGTTCTACCTTTAGGACAGGGTTCACCTTTGGTTTGTAGAAGCGTGAAGGATGAGTAAGTGGTTTCACTACTGATCATTTTGTTACAGAGAGATCATAAAAAAGTACTTGTTTTCGTTCCATGGCTTGAATTGTCCCCAGTCAGGGACTCTAAAGGGCAAATGTGCATTGACTTACATCCCTGGACCTGCTGATTCAGCAGTTGCAGGCGCTATTAGCTTTAATATTTGGAAAGATGAGGTATGGGCCGCATAATGGAACTCCGGCGCTCAGTCCTGATGACGGAGCATTGTGCTCGCCTGAGTGTTTCTACATTCATAATACAGCCTACCAATGTTCTCCTCAAATGAATTCCTTTAAATCAACACCGACAGAAAACTCATTACTTTAGGCCAGTGGTTTTCTATAGAAATAAAAAGGAATCCGAGATCTGGACTGTGAAGGATGCCTGTACTTTCAAAAATGTGCTGAATGCACACCGATGCTCAGATCTCCATCTTCTAATAAGCTCCGAGAACCTTATTCTATAATTTTTGTTCTTATATAGCGCTTAATGGCAGACTCTGAAAGCTTCTAAGCGCAGAAATAACCAGTGTTTGTGTTACCCCATATTTATTAGGAGTTACATTTTTAACCTCAGAAGGATGAAGGGCAAAGTCATATCAGCCGTGGGATTCGAACTTGCAAAGTGCAGGATGCCCTCATGTCAAAGAGCAAAGCTTTAACTGTGTAGCTGTCCACCACTGACTCGCCTGCTCAGGAATATATTTAACAAAATAAGGATCACATCTGCATTTTGTGAAAATCCTGGAACATTTTTCCTGATGTTTTGTTCCTCAATTGAGAACTTTGCCCCACGTGTTTTCTGTTATATAGACAATGCAATCTCTGTCAATCACATTGGTAACATTAGTGAGAATTGACTTTAGCAAGGTATGTTCGGCTCTACATTAGGATATCATCTTCTGCTTTGTAGGAAATGTTTCGGTGAAAGTGGGTCTAACCCCTGCGCAACCCGGCACCACTTTAAAAAGAACGAATGCAAATGTTTCTCCATGGGCACTAATTCTGCCATTGCACTGGCGCTGTGTCATTCCTGGGTGCCAGGACCAGCTGGACATATATAGATATATGCTGGTGACTAAGTCACACAGATTTGGACTGGAGAAAATGAGGTGGTGCCTGTGAGAATGTCAGATTTGCACCTGGTGCTTAATACCTTATTCACACAATGTAACATTAGAGCAAATCCAGAGCTTCCTGGAGCAACTCTTTCTGGATCTCAGTGTATATGACCCTCCCATAGACACTCAATGCAGCCCCATACCTGCTGCAGGTGCACGTTTTGTGAATGCGCTCTGAGGTAGCAGGTGCAGGCCTGTGATGCTCAGGGCATCTCTACATATTCTCCATTGCAATTCATTGTGAATCATGGCAATTTATTTATTTATTGAACAGCAGAACATGTTTCCAGGCGCCACAAGACTAAGGGGGAAAGGGGAACAGAGGAGGATAAACAATAATAAATGGTCCTATCAGGCCTTGTGAAATTCAGATCGTGCAAGTGCAGTACGTTCAGGGGAGACAGGGGCAGGTCAGGCAAGGAAGGTGAGTGGGAGGGGGGATGCAGGAAGATATGGAGCCCAGGGGTTGGGTAAGTGCTAGGGTGGCCTGGAGGACAAGTGTGCTGCGGTATGAGATAAGGGTCAAGTAGTGAAGTAGTGTGAGGAGGGGGATGGACCGGACTCAGTAGTCTGATCAGGAAAGGGTGCCCAAAGGCGAGAGTACTGGTAAGGGCAGGGGGGGTGGGCTGAGGCAGACTGGTCGAGGGAAGGCCTAGCCCCTGTATGAATCAGAAGGGACCAGGCAGTCAGTCATATCAGCAGGGGGGCATTGGCAAGGAAGGGGTAGAGGGAAGAAGGAGAAAAAGGTCTTGAGAAGCTTCCAGAACCTAAGGAGATCAGATCACGTCTGAGAGTGGCGGGGAGGCCATTCCAGAGGAAGGCTCCTACCAAAGAAAAAGATCTGCACCCACTCTCTTGGAGAAACATCTGCCCTGCAGAGAGTTAGAGCTAGATGCCTGAAGGACTCGAGCAGAGCGGTATTTAGGGAGAGGAAGTTGGATGCAGCGCAGTCCCAGGCCTCAGAAAGCCTTGTGGATGATGCAGAGGGTCTTGAATTTGATCCTTGCAGACACCGGGGGCCAGTGGAGATATTTTTGGTCTGGAGAGATTTTTTTCCTGGATTTGAGGCCAATGATAAGTCTTGCAGTCAAAGAGGAAGATCGAGGAAAAGGCTGTTGCAGTAGTCCAGCCTGAAGTGAACCAGAGCTCTAAAGACATCGAGTTTTTGGAGGAAGGTGAGGAAAGGGAGAATGCCTCTGAGGAGGTGAAGCTGAAAGTGGATCTTCTTGGCAAGGTCAGCAATATGAGGTGAGAAGGAGAGAGAGCAGTCGAATATGACACCCAGGTTTTTTGCCTTATAAGTGGGTGAGTGGCAGGGGCCCAAGGAGGGCGGCCAGAGAGTAGGGGGAGGGAGTACCAATGAGAAGGATCTCGGTTTTACTGGCATTAAAACAGAGATCATTAGCAGCACACCATGCCTGAATAGCAGTCAGACAATCGGGAATGAGAGAGGAGGTAGAGGAGGTAGCGGAGGGAAGCGTAAAGGAGAGGTGAGTGTCATCGTTATAACACTGGAAGTGGGGAGAGAAGGTGGAGATCAGGTGGGCAAGAGGGGCAAGGTAAATGTTAAAAGCCAAGGTGAGAAGATAGAGTCCTGAGGGACACCGCATGTAGACAGTGAAGTGGAGTAGAGAAAGGGGCCCATTTGAACCTGGGAGGGCCAATTCCAAAATCTCTGATGCCCAGAGTATCACAGAGTTGATTTAGGAGGGCGGCATGATTGACCGTGTCGAAGGCAGAGGACAGATCAAGGAGGATGAGAAAAGAGGGAGAGTTGGAATCAAGCTTTGAGAGCAAGTTTTTATAGGTGTTCAGTAGAGCAGTTTCCGTGCCTCTGGCTGCTCTGAAGCCTGACTGGTGGTAATGGAGACAGCCAACAGATTCAGTGTGGCGGACTATATGAGAGATGACCAACTTCTCAAAATGTCTGCTCAAGAAGGTGGTAGTGGATAAAGGGTGGTAGTTGAACGGTCAGGAAGCGTCCTCAGATGGCTTTCTTAGAAGGGGATGCATAAGAGAGTGCTTCGGAGGTGTTGGGAAGGAGCCAGTGGCAAAAGAGTAATTGCAGAACTCAACGAGAGAGCCAAGGTGGCAATATTGTCCTTGATAGTTCTAGTGGAACGGGGAATCACCTGTTTGGAGACTATCATAGAGCAAACAGTCTTGGTGACTTCATCCGGTGCTATGGATGAGAAGGAGGAGAGTAGGAGGGACGGAGAGAGAGGGGCCAAGGGAGGCCTAATGTGCAGATGGAGGAGGGAGAGGAGAAGGAGAAGAGGAGTGTGAGTACAGGATGTCATGAGTTTTTGTTGTGAAGTGGGAGGCAAGAGCCATGCACAGGGCATTTGAAGGAGAAAGTCGAGACTGCAGTAGGATTGGCAAGTTCCTTCCAAATTTGGAAAAGTTCAGCCGTGTTGTTGGTGGCCCCAGAGATGCAGGCTTGGATATGGCCTCGCCTCTTTGACTGGATGGAGAGTCTGTAAATTCTTTGGAACAGGCGACAGGCACGTTTGTCAGAGAATGTGGGCAAAGCCAACCACTTCCGTTCCGTACTCTGGACTTGCTTTTCAGCGAGGTTTAGGTCGGAATCATACCAACTATTTGCACTTGGAGGCAGGCTTCATGCGGATCCTCCTGTCAGGGGCAAGGATGTCAAATATGTTCGAGATGGAAAGGTGAAGGTTAGCAAGGACTGAGTCAGAGTGAGAGTCAATAGCAGAGGTGGAAAGGGGAATAAAAGAGGCAGAAAAGGCGGCTACTGACATTTGCTTCATGGGTCGGATGATGCAGAAGGAGGCTGGCAGAGGTGTACTGAGACGGTTAGAGAGAGAGAGGTCAGATAAGATGAGCGCATCTAGAGTGTGCCCGGCTGAGTGAGTGGGATCAGAAGAAAGAATGTTGAGGGAGAAAGAGTTACAGAGGTTGCGGAAGGGTAAGGCCACATCAGGAGAGTCAAGATGGATATTGAAGTCTCTGAGGAGGAGAATCTTAGAGGTAGAAGTCAGGAGAGAAGAGGTGAGGCCGGCCCACTCTGATAGGGAGACCAGCCGAGGGGACCTGTACATAGTAGTGAGAGTGATCTAAATTGTAGGAGAGATGCAAAGCTTGCAGACAAGACATTCAAAGGAGGAGTAGGATTGGATAGGTTTGCTAGAGGCAGGGATCAATTCAGGTAAGACACTGGCCACTCTGTCTCCAGGCCGATTAGGCCCGGATTTGGAGAGAATCCTTTAGCCCTCAAGAAGAAGAGTGTCAAAAGCAGTGATTAAGCTAGCATTATGATATGATAGGTTATTTATAACACACTTAATTCCCAGCCAGGGATTTCTAAGCGTGGACCCGGGGTTCGAACCTGTGGTGAGCCATGTCATCTTGCTTCCAAGGCAAGCACGTTGCCCCTGAGCTACCCTCCCAAGACTTTGAACCACGTCTCCATCAGCGCAGGGATGTTGATGTCCAATGAGCTTTATGATATCTGGCTACATTTCAGATTGTCCTGTTCTAGGATGGCCAGTATGGTGGAAATTCCTTGTGATTGTCTCCTCCAGTATGGCTGGTCACTGTGCACACCCTCCTCCCACCATTGGCCGGTGCTTAGTATATAAGTGATTAATGATTGGATGGAGGTGTGTCAAAACTCTTCCAGTCCTCTGTTTGATACCCGCTCCTTGCCTGGGGATAGTATATATTGTGGCTTGAATCTCTTGCCAGAGTGCAAAGTAGGTGAAGAGACTTGTAGATTGTATGCTTTTACTTCCCTTTCCAGGCCACAAGGTGCTCTGTTGAGCCAAGAGGATGGCTTCAGGAATTAGTCAGTTCTAGAGTGTGCAGATGCTGAAACCCCTCCAACACATGGACCCATTAACCATACATACATTGGGTCTGTTAATGATCTCATTAAACATGAAAGATGTGTTTTAAGATGGCACTGCTGGCAGACCTTTTGATTACCAAAAACTGTCAGAGAGATGTCGAATTTGTGTATGAAACCTTCAAAGCTGCGTTAATTTGATGAGATCTTTGACTCTGAATTGTAAATTTTCAAAGGTGCCATTTTTTATTTGCATTCAGTCAGCACTTAAACATAACTATGTCTGGGACAAAACTGAATGCAACAATTTCTATGCCAACGGACTTCCCTGGGGAAGCACATTCTGCAAATCCACACCTGGACCAATGCCAGGCCTGCAAACCTTCCATTGAAGCGATTTATATAGAACAAACATACATACAATGTCACCCAACCTATGTTGGTACTCATTTATCGATCTCAGAAGGATGAAAGGCTGAGTTGAGGTGTTTAAGAACAGTCTAAATCGGGTCACTCAGCCCCTGAAGTGTGCCTGAAATGAACCTTTAATGAGTCTAGCAATTCTTGTATAGAATTCCAGAAAGACAAATTGTTTGTTATTCCTATCCTTTGTTATTTAGGGTCACTGCTCAAACTGTTTCACTTGCGGAATCCCCTGTTTTTCAAAGAGGTCTCAGCAAGAAATGCAACCACTCCAGAAACAAAGAGCCACATATCCCTGGGCGACAGACCAGACCAGGAGCTTACATTTAAAAAAAAGATTGGTTGTTGTAGGGCTAGCAAGCAAGGGGGATCACAGGGGTAGCAAGGGAGACCTCAGGGCACGCAACTGCGACCCCTGGCGACCCCTAAATGACATCCATGATGGACCAGCCACCTTCCTGACTGTCTCCCAGGGAAGTGGAGTTTCTGGCTGTTGTGTGACACGGGCTGCCTGCGCTTGGCCTTAGTACTTTTGCTAACCTGGTAGGGTAGCTGTGTGGAATTTTGAGAGGGAGAAGTCAGAAGCCTGCATTACATCCCTGAAGTAAAGAACCGTGTAATCTGAGACTCAGTTTGGGGAAACTTTGGACCTTCTTCCCAAACGTGTTGGTATTGAAATGAATCTTTGAGTATGTGAACTGAAGCCATGGAACACAACCCTTAAGGGAAGTGACGTTCATCTAGGTGGACGGCTACTATAAACCAAGTAAAACTCATGGAACATGAACACAGAGAAAAATGTGTGTAAATACTTTCTTAACTTTGTAATGCCATGTTAGGTCTGCTACTGTCTGTATATTTCCAAATTCCAATTGTGCTTATTTTATTTGCTTGCTTCTAGATGCAATTTTCAGTGCCATGTAGTTTACAGCGCCTTGAAGTGCCAGCACTTTTGACACTGTATTTATTACCTGCCTCTCCAACAATTCCCAGGCTGAACCCATCCCTTATAATATTGCATACAATGACACCCTTTAGAGTCTAAGGCACTTTCAGTGGTGTCCCCGACATGCACAATCCGCGAAAATACTTCTCTGGCAATTTTAATACTATCCAGTAACAAACAATATCTCCAATCCAACTCCAGGAAAGATCACCATCTGGCCCCCGCCTCTGATAATGCTTGGACTAAGAGAGAGAAGTGCATTGCAACTGTCCTGGAATGGGCATGCTATATTGGGAATAGTTCATTTTGGCGATATTATTGCTAAGAATATTTGTGTGGGTTATTGTTGGGAATGTTTTCATAGGCGTTGTGTTCATGTACCATCTATTGCACGACACAAGAGTTGCATTGAAAAGTTTGGTACCGGTAGGCCACGAAAGCCCTGCCAAAGGCGTTGGAAAGTGTGACTGGATTTACTTTCATGTTGACCGTTTTATTCACAACGCCGCCAATGCTTTCTCAGTGCCGGTTGTTTGAGAAACACACAGCCGATCCGGGACCAACACAGTTCTGACTGTTAGCCACCTGTCAAACATCTTCACAAGGTTAGTAAGGGTGTCAGGGATGTATCATGAACATCCCCGACACCGGTCACTGAGCTCAGAGGACACCCCATCTAACATGAAAAGAAGTGCCTGGCCCTCGCGAGGTCCCCAGTAGCCGATTCTGTGGCCAAAAAGAAGTAGGATTTTTCAAGTTTAAAAAAGAATACTTTGCATAACAATTACTTTACAGAAAAATACAAAACATACATTGTTGGCACCACTGGAGTATTCTAAGATACAGAGCCCATCAAACAGCACAACATGGAAAGATGTTCACATTTTTAAAATGTATAATTCTGAATGGTAAGTTAACACCGAATTCAATTACCTAACTTTGCAGAAGATAATCACACAGAGCTGGTAGGCACCGTTTGCCACTTCTCCGTAGCATCAGCCCAGGCAATACATATTTATTCCTGCAGTGCAAGATGAATAACTGAACACCACGGAGACTGATACCCTCCTCAGTCTGATAGGCAGATGCTGTGTGATGGTGGTACGCTCTGCCACTTGCCTTCACTGGTGGTTCACCAAGGCCTGTCCCGCCAAGAGTGCAGGGCAGAGAGATGTAGCTGTCAGGTCACTGGATGGGTCTGAGCCCATCACTCAAAGTAATCACTTACCCGCCCACCACATTGAAAGAGTAACTGATGTGTTGCATGCTTTGCCCTGCAGCCTGCCTTAGAGTCACATACATTCCCTGCCCCTGTAAAATGCAGTAGGATCTGTCACCGAAATCTGTAGGCAGTAGGACTTCTTTAAAAGTAGTAGCCTACTGCCTAAATCAGTAGGGTTGGAAAGTATGCATGAGCCCACAAGACGAACAACAGTGCACTATGCACAGCCACTTCACATACAAACGCGTTCATCCTGCCCGAAATTGCAAAAAAAGAGCGGAGGCATATCGCTCACGTGACATCACGTCACCACGTGGCACTCACGACCAGACACTCGTCAGACCAATCCACGGCTTTCTGTGGTGCACGGCAGGGTCACGTGCTTTGGTTGTCTAGGCTGCAGCACTGGGGACTATTGAAAGGGAGGGACCTACCTTCTTGCTTGTCGGCTTGCGCCAGCTTCACTTTCATGTCGGTGATGTCTTTGAAGGAGGCCAAGAAGAGGACCACATCTCCCTTCTCATTCTTGATTGGCACGATGTCCAGCAGGCACCAGAAGGAAGACCCTGCAAGGAAGACATAAGCAGTGGTTTGATATACATATGTAAGCCGGGCAACACAGCATAGCATGTATGGTGCATAAGACTCTGTAAGATGACAGTTAGAGGTTCAGCGAGTGGTAAGTCACTCTCAGTGCGCTATATTGAGGAGAACTAATACCTTTAAAGTGTGCTTCGTGGAAGTTCAAAGCTTGCATATTTAAGGAGGAAGTAAAGTTATAACTTACCTTCAAATGGTGCAAACTATATTCTCATACTGAATGTTGGCGCTATGTCCAAAAACGTAAGGGGCAGAAGTAAATTGCATACATTATGCTGATCTGCCTTTCTTGAGGGGAAGGGTCTAAAATGTGAACTAAAGATCAAAGCTCAGCTCTATGGCACACCTTTCCATGGTCCAAATCAACATGCGTGTAATGAGGCACGGTTCAAGTTTCTATG
Organism: Ambystoma mexicanum; assembly: GCF_040938575.1. Taxonomy (NCBI): domain Eukaryota; kingdom Metazoa; phylum Chordata; class Amphibia; order Caudata; family Ambystomatidae; genus Ambystoma; species Ambystoma mexicanum. Next base: position 1,395,550,009 of record NC_090924.1, read on the forward strand.
ATCTTCCTGGTAATGGTCATTCTTTTAAGCATGCGACCGTGCAGGTGAGACACTCAAGCAGTTAATCTACACTCCCAGCTACTCTTCCCCTTTAGTGACCGCCGCATTCACCTTATACCACCCTGGGCTCTCTCACTTCTGACAGCTGGGGCTGGGCAAAAAACTCAAGCACCTCATGCAGCCACTTGCCACTGAATTGCAGTACTCATATTAAGACCTAGAATCGGCCCTCTGAGGTGTTACACTCATTTTTCAGAGGATTATGCAATTATCCCCTTTCTTGGTCAGTGAGGTGCTCTGACATCTCTTCACTGACGCTATAGACATGGATAGAGACGATTGCAAACTCCATCTATGGTTGTCCCAACTCCAAGCCTCGAGGGCCGGAAACCTAACAGTTTTTCTTGATATCACTCAATCATGAGGAAAAATATGCATATAACTAGAATCATTGTATGCATATTTATCTCATTAATATTAATGAGGGGTATCATGAAAATCCGACATGGATTCGGCCCTCGAGGTCTGGAGTTGGGCAACCCTCTTCTCCCTTTCATCCTCCCTCTCTGCGCATGCCCTTTTCCATTCCTGTGCAAACTACAGTGTAAAATTCCCCTGGTGGAGACACAATATGCAACTTTTCAGACAATCCTCAGTGCTGTTCGAGCATTACACGGTAGTAACTGGCACAGTATACAAAATGATTGACATAACTTATCAGGGCATTGGAAGGCTCCACTTTTCAATCACAGACAGGGCCTTGCAAGGTCCCCCCACCCCCAAACAAATCTGTTTAATTCTATGGGCCTCATTACGAGCTTGGAGATAGCCGTGCCCTTAATAAGGGCATGGCTATCCCCAAACTCGGGTCCGGGTCCCGCAAAAGAGGACTTACTGGCCCATTCCAACCTTGGAGGGCCCAGTAATTCCCTTCACGGGACCCGGACCCAGTAGATCCCCATTCCCATTTGAGCCCCTATAGGGCTCAATGGGAATGGGGACGATGGCAACAACCGCCCCGTCAATAACGGGGCCGTTGCTGCCACTCGGTACTGCTCGGGGGTGCCGCTCTGCATGCCGGGTCTGACCAGGTGTTCCAGAGCGGCACTCGCGAGCATACTCGGAATGCTGCAGTGCGGTAACAACGGCGCCGGTAGCACTACCGGCGCCGTTGTTGACTTACCGCAACATTCGTAATGAGGCCCTATGAGTCTAATTCACACTTCTTAGGTTGAAACATTTTGTACAATTTACTACAGTGGTAATATCCAGAATAATGTACCCCGATTAAATATTATGAAGGTGTTGTGCATCCTTTAGTCAACATAGATTTTTCTGTTTGCTGTATTCATTAGTCTGACTTAACAGTAGCAGAAAACAGAAAGTTTGCTCCACTGCCATAATGATGTTCCTGATCTGGATCCTGCAAAGTGAGAGAGAAGCCCATCCCTGAAAGATGGCCTCGGAGTCAGAGGCCTGATTCTGAGCGTGGCCTCTTTACTGATGCCGGTGGAACTGTGGACCTGTCACAGGTTAGTGGGGATAGCCCCAACCGGAAGATGGGTGGAGCTTAATGCGCAACACATTTTCCTTATTGGACCAGAAGTGCCACCGTATGGAAGAATAGGAGGGTGGCAGAGCATTTGGTATCTATTTTACCTTTTTAGGGGTGATGTGCTGGAACCGCATAATGGTGATGTGTTAGTGTGAGGAATCTGACCATCCGCATGGACAATGTGTACTCGCCTGGGCTTTTTTAAAATTTAGTAATGAAATTGAAAGATGGAAGATCAACCTCTGGAAAATGTGTGGGGCACACATTTTCCTATGCACGCCGCACAACAAACACATAGTCACGTGTACTCTGGTTGGACACAGCCTACAGGTGCAGTACTCCTGTCATGTTCAGCTGGAATGTGACAGCCACGGGTTCATCAAAGCATCTCAAGAAGAGGTAAGGCAAACCATGGCTAGCCTCATTAACTGACAAAGGCACCATGGATCAGCCCTATCCTTTGTCTGCCCTACTGGTGACAGCGCTAATTATGAGAAATTAATTTAAGCAGTCCTGTGAGAGGCCTGGTCGCAGGACTGACAAGGGACAGGAGACCCAACACCCTTTTGATATGCATCTATGTCACCCTGAAGTCAGCTCCGGCCTCTTAGATTCAAGGGCAGTGAAATGTCATTTCTGGGACAACTGTTTACAGTGGACAACCCCGCAGAGGGCCCCATTCAGGAAGGTATGAGGTTGTGGTTTGGCAGCGACAATAAGTCTGGTCTTACTTTCTCTTCAAGGGCTACTTGCTGCTTTTAATAAGGAACCAGAGAGAGCTCAATTAACTAGAGAGACACTTTGATCCACAACAGACAGGAGGATGGGTGGGACTTAGTAGTACATGCTGTCACCCCTTTACCCCAGCGCCCCTGTCATGAGGATCAGTTTGAAGTCTAAAGTCAAATACAAATCTTGGTATGACTCTGACCTAGCTATACTTAAACGGAAGTGTAGGGCGGCGGAGAGGAAATGGAGGGCTTCTTGCTCATCCTCTGACAAACTGGCCTGCTGCCTGCTCCAAAGGCAATACTGACTCGCTGTCCACACCAAGAAGGGAGTCCACATACATGCCAGCATCTCTGCGGTATCTAACAACTCGGCCAAACTCTTTAAAATCTGCAAGGAGCTGGCCAACCCTGCTGCAGTCTCCACCCCTCCTCTCGCCTCCCAGGCTCTTTGCAATACCCTTGCCTCTCACTTTATTTCTAAAACTCAGGACATGTTGTCCTCCCTCTCCTCTGCTACCCTGCCTCTCCCCTCCTGTTCTCGGCCTGCTGACCCTCCCACAGCTACCACCCCCTCTTTATCCACCTTTCCTCTTTTCCCTCCCGAGGAGGTAGCTAGACAAGTCCAATCTATGAAAGCCTCATCAAAACAGGTCCATCCCTGTTCTTTTAAAACCATTAAGGACCACATTGACACCCTTGCTCCAGCCTTTGCCGATTTCTGCAACCTCTCCTTTGCATCAGGCTCTTCCCCCTCCCCTCTTAAGCACTCCCTTGTGCATCCTCTCCCCAAGAAACCCACAGCTGTTCCCTCCTGCCCTGCCAACTATCGCCCAATCTCCATTACTCCTTTTTTGGGGAAGCTCCTGGAAAAGCTGGCCATCTCTCAGCTTAATCTTCATTCCGACTCTGTTGTCTCACTCCATGATCACCAATCTGGCTTCAGAGCTGCCAGAAGCACGGATACTGCTCTCCTGAACATCTGTGAAGACCTGCTCTCTAACCTTGACACTAACATTTCCTCTTTCCTCATCCTACTTGATCTCTCCTCTGCTTGCGACACGGTCAACCATACCACCCTGCTCAATCGTCTCTGTGACAACCTGTGTATCACTGACCAGGCTCTGGCCTGGCTGACCTCTTTCCTTTCTGATCAAGCCTCCCAGGTACAACTTGGATCCTTCCTATCTTCTATCTCGCTCTCCACCTGTGGTGTTCCCAAGGGTCTAACCTCTCGCCCTGGATGTTCAACCAATACCTGGCAACTCTGACCTATTGCATTTCCATTTTCTGCTGAAATAACCAGTGTTATGCTGATGACACCCAGCTCATTTTCAGGCTTCCTTCAGCCACCCCCTCTCGTTCCCACATCTCTGATTGTCTAATCACCATTCAAACTTGGTGTGCCACCAACGATCTTTGTCTAAATGCCAACAAGACTGAGATCCTCTGCATTGGTACACCTTCTCCATCCTTTCCCCTCACTCTCTGGCCAGCCTCCCTTGGCCCTCCTCCTACCCCCACTTGTGAGGCTAAGAACCTCAGGGTTATGTTTGACTCCACACTTTCCTTCTCCGCACACATCTCTGACATCTCCAAAAAGTCAAACTTTTTTATTGCACCTCCTTAGAGGTACTCTGCCTTTCCTCTCCTTCCCTCAAAAGCTCACTGTCTCCCAAGCTCTGGTTCTCACTAGGCTGGATTACTGTAACATCCTCTTTCTAAATGTACCTGCCTCCACTCACCGCCGTTTACAAGTAATCCAGAACAGGACTGAGAGACTTGTCCTTGGCCTCAAGGCCTGGGATCGTATCTCTCCAGACCTGAAATCCCTTCATTGGCTCCCAGTGGATGCAAGGATTACATTTAAAACCCTCTGCATTGTCCACAACGCTTTCTGGGGCCTGGGTCCAAAATACCTTCAACTATCCCGCCGTAAATACCTCCCCTCTCGGGCCCTTCGCTCCTCTACTTCTAACTCACTCAGGGTTTGTCGTTTTGCAAAGAAACAAGCTGGGGGTAGTTCTCTGTATTCAGATGGGGCCTCCCTTTGGAACAGCCTCCCAGCCACCTTGAATCTTGAGGAGAACCATTTCTGGTTCCGGAAGCTCCGCAATACCTTCCTCGTTGCCTCTGCCTTTAATCCCCTTCTCCCTTGCTGATCTGTTTTCTCTCTTGGCACAGTGCACCTGGCCACCCTCTGTCATTCGGGCCCAGGTAACTGCACACCCTGCCACCCTTCTGCACTGCCTCTGGGCCACCCCTTGCACTGGGGTTCTGTATCTGTACCCATAGAGGCCCCCGCACTTTTCTTCTGCAATTATCAGATATACCCTATCTGACTAATCTATGACCTGCCACTTGCTGGTTGCACTACCACGACTTATCGCCTTTATTTATTTATTTATTTATTTTATTTAGCATTTATTATGTTCTCTCCTCTGTCCCGCACTTTCCACTTCTCCCTCCTTCCATGCACTTTCCCCCTTTTCCCTTTTCCATGCACTTGCACTTTCTTAATGTCACTGGGCCTAGTAAGATGACTGTTTCTTTTTTGTTCTCCCTTGTTCCCCTCCTTTTGCCTGGTCGCGCTCTGAAACACTTGTGTACGAGTGTGATATAAAAAAAATATCATTTCATTTCACCTTTCCTGTTGCAAAGCACTCTAGTTGTGACCTCACGCATAGCAGAAGATTGTTGGTGGGGACCCAGGATTGGTTCACTAAGGTAGGCCAATCACTGGGGCCCATTTGGCTTTAAGAGGGTTGAGCCCCTCTTTTGGGCAGGTCATCTGAAAGCTTTGCAAAAAGAGTAACAAGAAGTACTTATTTGGACCTTGGGTGAAGGTACAGTCTGCCTTACAGCTTCCCCAATGAAGGAAGACCAGGATTTCCAAGAGGGAAGTAATATCCCTCCCCTAAACATCTCCCAGGGAACAGAGGGAGATACCAGACTCAGAGGACCCATCCAGCAGCTCCAGAACTGGTACCCAGCCACCACAGATTGTGCACTTCTAGCTTCTGCCAGCAAACCTCCTAGGTGGGAAGTGCCAGAGAGTCTCGGAACAAAGGACAAGGCTGTTGCCTGCAAACACTCTCCTCAGCTTTGGGCCATCCGCCTTAAAGGATGACACAAGCCCAGCAAAGAAGCAAAGAGGAGTGCCACGACAAGCATCAACCAGCGCTCATCTTTTAAGGACATTTTCGAGGCCGCCAAGCCCTTGATCCTCGACCGCCTGCACTACTGACTATTGTCATGCCGCAGTCACTAAAGCCTTCCGAGACGCCTCGACCAGCATTCCATGAATACCATCCAGCACAGAGACAACGATTCTTAACCCTGAACCACCGTGTAGGCCTGCCTGCAGCCGTCCAGCCTTTCTTGCTGACTGTCTGCTGCTTGATACCCGCAGCTGACTCCCATCTCGAACTCTGTTACAGGAGCTACAAAGCGTCCTGGAACCGACTCGACCCTGTCCAGCATCAAGATCATCCCAAGCACCAAGTACATTGTGGTTCTGTCCCACTGGTCCTTCTCCGAAGGCCCCTAGTGACATTTACGACCCCTTGCTTCCTTGGTGCTGAAACCACATAACCATGAACACTAAAGACGGATTGCTTTACCGACTACCCTCCTGTCAGTATCCAGAGTGCATCCCTTTCCTTCGTGAAACTGTCTGTCCTCTGTGTTTCTTTACAGGGTGGGTTGTATTTTGTAGTGTGCTAGAACTGTCTGTTGTATTAATAATAAAGTAGATATTTTTATACAACCTTGACTGGACAGTCCACTTTTATCATTGGGTAATAATTGTATTTTCTCTGTCTTGCAACTAACCAGCGATGCACGACCTTGCGGAGATAAGCCTGCCATTCCGTCCACATTACCAAAATCGGACAAGGAGGTTTATGATTGACTTGTGTTTCCAGTCTGTTGCCCGGGAAGTTGATTCATCACATTAGAACCACATACGGGGTGGTGAGCGAGGGTGGCAGTACTTTTAGAGTGCTAAAAGGATTCACACAAAAAGCCTTAAGTAGCGCAGACTTAGTGCTATTTTTGTGAATTAAACCCATTCAGCGCAGTGCAAAGAGTACTTTTGCGGTGTAAAGTGACTTTGCTCTGCAAAAATACACTTTGCACTGCTTTGTGAATTAGGCCCGGTTCAACATGTTTGTTGGCAGTGAAAAGTTGCATCACGCTAAACTTTCCATGAATTAGGCCCTTAATATTAATAACTATAAACAAAGGATATATATTTCGTCTTGGGTCTCTTTTGAGCTCAGCTCTGGTCAACACAAAACCCTGTGGTGGGCTATATCCCCGTTGTTGAAAATGACCAATCCATAATTCAATATATAATACATGAAAGCCTGAAATATCTGTATAAAAGCCATTACACATTTGTCTTATTACAGTCCAGCGCTATACCCACTACTGCGCATTATACGGATATTGCAAGTCACAGAGGCGTTCCGTAAACAAATAGAGGAGCGAGGGACAAGGCTGAGCTCCTTTATACGGACACGGAACTCCAAGGTGACCTGCAAGATCCTTTTTTATGTATGGTAGGGGGTAATTTATTCTGTATAGTACATGCCACTTACTTTCATTCTGTTTAATAACTCGTCCCTTGCTTAATACAATGTAACAGATCTTCCATTTGCTTATCCATATAAACAGCATAGCATCTCTTTGCATCTCCTACTGTGTTGCAGAAAAATTGTTCAAGCAGTTTAAAAAAAATGTATTGAAAAAACATGCATTTTGTGCACTAAAATAAGTAATAACATGCAGATTCTTGCTCACATAATTTAAACTCCAGCAATGCACAAATTAAACATGTTACCACATACAGTTCCTTGTCAATTACCGCCTGCAATGTGCCATAGAAAACTACTCTGCAATCAAGGAATCTGAAAAGCTTTTCACGCCTCTAATCAATGCTACCGTGACAGCTGGAATTGGCTCTGCTGGCTCCTCCAGCAGGTATTGTGACGTCAAAACAGAAGTGCGATGGCTGATTAACTAGCAGTTGTGACAGTCCCATTCACAAATGCTTTCTATACTAAGGTCCAAGGGCAGCACTACGGTAACTTTGCACCGCTGCAAGTGCAATTAGCACTAGGGCAAACAAAAACACATTCTTTTAATACTTTTAATGGATTTTTGCAGAAGGGCAGTCTTTGTCCTAGTCCCTTTCCCTAGTGCAAAAATGCTTTGCGAGATTGGTTTGTGCACAAGTGTAATGTTTGCCCTAGTGCTAATTAAACATGCAGTGGTGCAAATGTCCTGCATTATGGCCCTTGATGCTTAAAAAAGCGATGCCCAGCTTTTCACCTTCCTTTTTTTTCCTTTTAAGTAACGTTCTTGGTCAATTCAAGGTCATTTTTTGATAAATACGAAGGCATCATGGCAGCATGTTTATTGAAGTCATTGTTGAATTCCATCAGCATGCTAGTGCACGCGTTATGAATGAAAATAAATAAATACATAGTCTTATTTTACAAAAAGACACCATAGCGAGGAGTACGTCTCTTTCTCTCGGGTGAGTGTGGGGCTGTACCCCCTGTTTAGAAAAACCCTGTGTGTGGAGTCCACTACTCTACGTTTGGATAAATATCAAGTTGGCACTCAGTTAATTGGTCATATTAAACTCCTCGCAACAGTTGTTTTGTACCACAGCTGCTATCAGCCCTAGCCAGCATGGTCAATAGCGAGAGATCATGGGAGTTGTAGTCCATAACATCAGTAGGGCCACAAGCTGCATATGCTTCTCCTAAAAATACATAGCCTTTCTAAAAATGTACTACCATTTTTCATATAATGAGTTAAATGTATTTGCTGATATGTCCTTATAACTTTTTATTTTGGTGTTGAGATCTCAGGATACTATAAGGACCATTCCACAAACGAACAAGCATGGAGTGTGTATAACAGCAAGTCATACCACTTACCATGAATAGAAAAAAAAGACACAAAGGAAGGACTAGCAACTAGCACTGTGTCAGACCCATAACAAGCTATAGAAACAGATTTGGCCACACAGATCTGCAGAGGAGTCTGTGGGTAAATCCCCCAGATTCTTCCGAACCTTCCACTACGCTTAAGGTAAAGGTGACCTCAGATAACCAAACTTAGATCCCCAAGACAGTTGCTTCCAGCTAGCTGAAATCAGTCTCGGCCGCTTAGTGGGTCTGCCAGTGCACATCATGTTTGCATCCCCCGCATTTGCGTTAGATCACGTTTATCCATGTACTCAATGTATCTCAAAAATAGCGCTAGTTCAAGACGCACATTATCAGCCGCGTGCTGGAGATTGACGTTGAATGTCCGTGTCTTGTCCTTCAGCGGCCAGCGGCTGGACATCATCAGTTTAGGTTCCGCAAAGCTTGCTGGTACTTCTAGTTCCATCGGTGATCACCGCATGGTGATGGTGGTAGATTCCAGTCCTCTGTTGGAGCTTTGACCTTTGGAAGAGCAGCAAGCGGACAGTGCCAGACATGTCGACCAATCCGGCATGTTCCCGATTTCAGCATGGACATTTCCCTTAGGCTGTTAGCCCCACCCTACGTGCTGTGGGTCCCTGTGACTCGCGTGGTTATTAGTTATGCGAGCTGTGGCCCCATGTTAAGGCTTTCGCAGGTTAACGAAATGTACTATAATGATATGATATGATATGTTATTTATAACGCGCTTAATACCCAGATGTTTCTAAGCACGGACCCGGCGATCGAACCTGTGGTGCTCCATGTCGTCTTGCTTCCAAGGCGAGTATGTTGCCGCTGAGCTATCCTCCCTGATATTAAGTTAGGTGTGGGCGCAGTTGGTGCTGGTTTTGCCCCATTGTCTGTACTTCAAAGTCTGGAGTCCATTGTCATGATGGTTTCAGTGACATCTCTATGCTCGATGCTGTGAACTCTCAGAATCTCGGTTAAGTTGAAGGACATTTACTCTGTAACATTTAGTCTTGCCTGATGCCTGGGTATGGCCACATGTATAGGTTTAGCCCTATCTATTAGGTATAGATTTGTGCAATGCACTAGTCCTAGGTTCAATGTAGGCTCATGTTTTGCACATCCTTTTACAGAAAGTTATCACTTGCACATTTGTTTACATGTACCACTCTACGAGGCACACTAGCTCTCAGTGGCACATCTGTGTCTGGCTGTGAGTTGTCTGGGTTTCTGGTGAACCCAGCAAATGAGTGCCAAGCAATGCTTCTCACTGCGCTTTCCTACCAGCTACATGGCCATGGCAGCAGAAGGCCCACCTTGGAATCTGCTGTGTTGGTGTGACAGGAGATGGGTAGTAGGGGTGTGATGAATCAAGTCCGGTGCACCACTGGTACAGGGGTGAATATCGATTTCTAAACCATCAATCAGCCGTACACCTCTGATACTCCGAACAGATTGGAATAACAAGCAAATTAAATAAATCCTTGTCCAATTTTGGTAACGTAGATGGGACGTCAGGCTTATCACTGAAAGGAGTGGATCGTTGGTTATTTGCAACACTGCAAAAATACAATTATTACCCAATGATAAAAGGGACTGTCCAGTCAAGGTTGTACCAAAAATATTTACTTTATTTATATCACAACAGACAGTGCTAGCAGCACTACAAAATATAACCCACCATGTAAAGGAATGCAGAGGACAGACAGTTTCAAAGAAGGAAAAGGGATGCAGTCTGGATACTTACAGGAGGGTAGTCGGTATGGTTAATAACCACAACAGTTTAAGGTTACTTGGCTTCAGCACAAAGGGAGCAATGGGTCTTAATATGTCTCTAGGGGTCTTCCAGGAAGAACTAGTGGGGCAGATCCATAATGCACCCTGTGTTGTAAGGGTTCTTGGTGCTCGACAGCGTTGAGCCAGCTTCAGGGCACTTTGCAGGCTTCTGCGACAGAGTTCAAGATGAGAGTCATCTGAGAATATCAGGCGGCAAGACGGTTCGGAGACCGAAGCTGGATGAACGGCTGCAGGCTGGCTTACACGGCAGCTAGGGGTCAGTGCTGTTCGGCGGTTATAAAGCACTGGTTAAGACTTCTTGGATGTCTTTAAGCGATAGTGGCTTGACAACGGTCAGTGTGGCTGTTGGTTGCAGCTCGAGTTACTCGACTGTCTGGAAAATGGCCTTTAAGGCGGATGTCGGTAGATGCTTGTTGAAGCACTTCTCCCAGTTTCATCAGTGGGCTTGTGTCAGTCCTTAAAGACCTTCTGGCGCTACCAACTGAGGAGGCAGGAGCTTGCTGCAGAGCCTAGCAGGGCATGAAGTGTGGTGGCTTGGTATTGGTTCTGGAGCGGCTAGAGGGTCCTCTGGATTCGCAATCTCCCTCTATTTCCTTGGAGCTGTTTAGGGGAGGGATCTTGCTTCCCCCTTTGGAGGTCCTGGCCTTTGTTCACTAGCAGAAGATGAAAGGCAGGCTGTATCTTCAGCCAGGGTCCATTGATGAGTTCTTCTTGCTACTCCTTGCAACGTCTTCAGATGATCTCCCAAAAGAGGGGCTCAGCCCTCTTTTAAAGCCAAATGGGCCACAGTGATTGGTGTAGGCTAAGCCTACCTTAATTAACCAATCCTGGGTCCCCACCAACAATCTCCTGTATGTGTGAGATCATAACCGGAGTGCTTTGCAACAGGAAAGGTAAAGGCAGAAAAACATGTGATACTAAGTCCCACCCATCTTTCTGTCTGTTGTGGAACAAAGGGTGTCTCTGGTTAATGGATCTCTCCTCTGTGGAGGGTGTCTCTGGTTAATTGATCTCTCCTCTGTGGAGGGTGTCTCTGGTTAATGGATCTCTCCTCTGTGGTTCCTGGTTTAAGTGGTAGGTCTAACTTGAAACTGCAATGAGAATAGACTACCTGGCGCCTGCAAACCACATTCCCCATAACTTATGAATGGCACCCCCCTGATGTGATGCTGTATGTGCCTGGATGGCACATATGCTGTACATATGGCTGTAACTGGTCATGCTGTATTTGACTAGTTACAAGAAAGTGTGCACTCAGTGACTCTGGCATAGGTGTATAGGCCTGGTGGCAAAAATGGGTTTGTCTGATGATGCTTATCTGTCTGGTGTCAGAAAAGGGTACATCTGGTGATGATGTATGTTACCGGTGGCACTTGTGTGTCCGGTGGCAGGAATGAGCGGATCTGGTGATGCTGTATGTGCCTGGATGGCACATATGGTGTGCATATGGTTGCAATGTATCATGCTGTATTTGCCTAGTGACAAGAAAGTGTGCCCTCAGTGACTCTGGCATAGGTGTATGGGTCTGGTGGGAAGAATGTGTGTTTCTGGCGACGCTGTATGTGGCTGGTGGCGAGAATGGGTTTGTCTGATGATGCCTATCTGTCTGGTGTCAGAAAAGGATACAGTACAGTATATATGTGGTGGTACATATGGGTACATCTGGTGATGCAGTATTTGTGTGGTGACAAGAAACTATGTATTTAGTGACATTGTAGGCATCTGGCACTGGTATATGGGTCTGCAGGTAAGTGTTTCTGACCATGTTGTGTGTGTGTGGTGGCATGAATGAGTGCACCTGGGGGCAAGAAGGGGTGCATTGGGTAGAGCCAGACTGCTGTAACACATGGGATATTCCAGTGATGCCATATGTGTTCTCGTGCAAAAAAGGGGGGGATCTGCAGACGTGTATGTGTCTGATGTCACAAATGGAGGCACCTATTGATGAAGTGTGTGTCTGGTTGCATGATCAGTGCATTCAGCAACACTGCTGGTGGCTGGAATGGGAGCATCTGGTGATGCTGTATGTCTCTGGTGGCAGGAATGTGTGCACCTGGTGATGCTGTATGTCTCTGGTGGCAGGAATGGGTGCATCTGGTGATGCTGTATGCATCTGGTGGCAGGAATGGGTGCATCTGGTGATGTTGCATGTGCCTGGTGGCAGGAATGTGTGCACCTGGTGATGCTGTATGTCTCTGGTGGCAGGAATGGGTGCATCTGGTAATGCTGTATGTATCTGGTGGCGGGAATGTGTGCACCTGGTGATGCTGTATGTATCTGGGGGCAGGAATGTGTGCACCTGGTGATGCTGTATGTCTCTGGTGGCAGGAATGTGTGCACCTGGTGATGCTGTATGTATCTGGTGGCAGGAATGTGTGCACCCGGTGATGCTGTATGTATTTGGTGGCAGGAATGTGTGCATCTGGTGATGCTGCATGTGCCTGGTGGCAGGAATGTGTGCACCCGGTGATGCTGTATGTATCTGGTGGCAGGAATGTGTGCACCTGGTGATGCTGCATGTGCCTGGTGGCAGGAATGGGAGCATCTGGCGATGCTGTATGTCTCTGGTGGCTGGAATGGGAGCATCTGGCGATGCTGTATGTCTCTGGTGGCAGGAATGGGAGCATCTGGCGATGCTGTATGTCTCTGGTGGCAGGAATGGGAGCATCTGGCGATGCTGTATGTCTCTGGTGGCAGGAATGGGAGCATCTGGCGATGCTGTATGTCTCTGGTGGCAGGAATGGGAGCATCTGGCGATGCTGTATGTCTCTGGTGGCAGGAATGGGAGCATCTGGTGATGCTGTATGTCTCTGGTGGAAGGATTGGGAGCATCTGGTGATGCTGTATGTCTCTGGTGGCAGGATTGGGAGCATCTGGTGATGCTGTATGTCTCTGGTGGCATGAATGGGAGCATCTGGTGATGCTGCATGTGCCTGGTGGCAGAAATGGGAGCATCTGTCGACGCTGCATGTGCCAGGTGACAGGAATGGGAGCATCTGGTGATGCTGCATGTGCCTGGTGGCAGGAATGGGAGCATCTGTCGACGCTGCATGTGCCAGGTGGCAGGAATGGGAGCATCTGGCGACGCTGCATGTGCCTGGTGGCAGGAATGGGAGCATCTGGTAATGTTGTATGTCTCTGGTGGCAGAATGGAAGCATCTGGCGATGCTGTATGTCTCTGGTGGCAGGAATGGGAGCATCTGGTGATGCTGTATGTCTCTGGTGGCAGGAATGGGAGCATCTGGTAATGTTGTATGTCTCTGGTGGTAGAAATGGGAGCATCTGGTGATGCTGCATGTGCCTGGTGGCAGGAATGGGAGCATCTGGTGATGCTGGGAGCATCTGGTGATGCTGCATGTCTCTGGTGGTAGAAATGGGAGCATCTGGTGATGCTGGGAGCATCTGGTGATGCTGCATGTCTCTGGTGGTAGAAATGGGAGCATCTGGTGATGCTGCATGTGCCTGGTGGCAGGAATGGGAGCATCTGGTGATGCTGTATGTGTACACTGTCAGGAATGGGTGCATCTGGTGATGCTGTATGTGTACACTGTCAGGAATGGGTGCATCTGGTGATGCTTTATGTGTCCAGTGGCAGGAATGGGTGCATCTGGTGATGCTGTATGTGCCCGGTGGCAGGAATGGGTGCATCTGGTGATGCTGTATGTCTCTGGTGGCAGGAATGGGTGCATCTGGTGATGCTGTATGTGCCCGGTGGCAGGAATGGGTGCATCTGGTGATGCTGTATGTCTCTGGTGGCAGGAATGGGTGCATCTGGTAATGCTGTATGTATCTGGTGGCAGGAATGGGTGCAGCTGGTGATGCTGTATGTGTCCAGTGTCAGGAATGGGTGCATCTGGTGATGCTGTATGTGTCCAGGGGCAGGAAAGAGTGCATCTGGTGATGCTGTATGTGCCCGGTGGAAGGAATGGGTGCATCTGGTGATGCTGTATGTCTCTGGTGGCAGGAATGGGTGCATCTGGTAATGCTGTATGTATCTGGTGGCAGGAATGGGAGCATCTGGTGATGCTGTATGTGCGTGGTGGCAGGAATGGGAGCATCTGGTGATGCTGTCTCTGGTGGCAGGAATGGGAGCATCTGGTAATGCTGTATGTGCCCAGTGGCAGGGATGTGTGCAGCCGGTAATGCTGTATGTCTCTGGTGGCAGGAATGGGAGCATCTGGTGATGCTGTATGTGGGTGGTGGCAGGAAAGGGAGCATCTGGTAATGCTGTATGTCTCTGGTGGCAGGAATGTGTGCACCTGGTGATGCTGTATGTATCTGGTGGCAGGAATGTGTGCAGCTGGTAATGCTGTATGTCTCTGGTGGCAGGAATGGGAGCATCTGGCGATGCTGTATGTGCGTGTTGGCAGGAATGGGAGCATCTGGTAATGCTGTATGTCTCTGGTGGCAGGAATGGGTGCACCTGGTGATGCTGTATGTATCTGGTGGCAGGAATGTGTGCAGCTGGTGATGCTATATGTGCCTGGTGGCAGGGATGGGTGCATCTGGTAATGCTGTATATCTCTAGTGGCAGGAATGGGTGCACCTGGTGATGCTGTATGTATCTGGTTGCAGGAATGTGTGCAGCTGGTGATGCTGTATGTCTCTGGTGGCAGGAATGGGAGCATCTGGTGATGCTGTATGTCTCTGGTGGAAGGATTGGGAGCATCTGGTGATGCTGTATGTCTCTGGTGGCAGGATTGGGAGCATCTGGTGATGCTGTATGTCTCTGGTGGCATGAATGGGAGCATCTGGTGATGCTGCATGTGCCTGGTGGCAGAAATGGGAGCATCTGTCGACGCTGCATGTGCCAGGTGACAGGAATGGGAGCATCTGGTGATGCTGCATGTGCCTGGTGGCAGGAATGGGAGCATCTGTCGACGCTGCATGTGCCAGGTGGCAGGAATGGGAGCATCTGGCGACGCTGCATGTGCCTGGTGGCAGGAATGGGAGCATCTGGTAATGTTGTATGTCTCTGGTGGCAGAATGGAAGCATCTGGCGATGCTGTATGTCTCTGGTGGCAGGAATGGGAGCATCTGGTGATGCTGTATGTCTCTGGTGGCAGGAATGGGAGCATCTGGTAATGTTGTATGTCTCTGGTGGTAGAAATGGGAGCATCTGGTGATGCTGCATGTGCCTGGTGGCAGGAATGGGAGCATCTGGTGATGCTGGGAGCATCTGGTGATGCTGCATGTCTCTGGTGGTAGAAATGGGAGCATCTGGTGATGCTGGGAGCATCTGGTGATGCTGCATGTCTCTGGTGGTAGAAATGGGAGCATCTGGTGATGCTGCATGTGCCTGGTGGCAGGAATGGGAGCATCTGGTGATGCTGTATGTGTACACTGTCAGGAATGGGTGCATCTGGTGATGCTGTATGTGTACACTGTCAGGAATGGGTGCATCTGGTGATGCTTTATGTGTCCAGTGGCAGGAATGGGTGCATCTGGTGATGCTGTATGTGCCCGGTGGCAGGAATGGGTGCATCTGGTGATGCTGTATGTCTCTGGTGGCAGGAATGGGTGCATCTGGTGATGCTGTATGTGCCCGGTGGCAGGAATGGGTGCATCTGGTGATGCTGTATGTCTCTGGTGGCAGGAATGGGTGCATCTGGTAATGCTGTATGTATCTGGTGGCAGGAATGGGTGCAGCTGGTGATGCTGTATGTGTCCAGTGTCAGGAATGGGTGCATCTGGTGATGCTGTATGTGTCCAGGGGCAGGAAAGAGTGCATCTGGTGATGCTGTATGTGCCCGGTGGAAGGAATGGGTGCATCTGGTGATGCTGTATGTCTCTGGTGGCAGGAATGGGTGCATCTGGTAATGCTGTATGTATCTGGTGGCAGGAATGGGAGCATCTGGTGATGCTGTATGTGCGTGGTGGCAGGAATGGGAGCATCTGGTGATGCTGTCTCTGGTGGCAGGAATGGGAGCATCTGGTAATGCTGTATGTGCCCAGTGGCAGGGATGTGTGCAGCCGGTAATGCTGTATGTCTCTGGTGGCAGGAATGGGAGCATCTGGTGATGCTGTATGTGGGTGGTGGCAGGAAAGGGAGCATCTGGTAATGCTGTATGTCTCTGGTGGCAGGAATGTGTGCACCTGGTGATGCTGTATGTATCTGGTGGCAGGAATGTGTGCAGCTGGTAATGCTGTATGTCTCTGGTGGCAGGAATGGGAGCATCTGGCGATGCTGTATGTGCGTGTTGGCAGGAATGGGAGCATCTGGTAATGCTGTATGTCTCTGGTGGCAGGAATGGGTGCACCTGGTGATGCTGTATGTATCTGGTGGCAGGAATGTGTGCAGCTGGTGATGCTATATGTGCCTGGTGGCAGGGATGGGTGCATCTGGTAATGCTGTATATCTCTAGTGGCAGGAATGGGTGCACCTGGTGATGCTGTATGTATCTGGTTGCAGGAATGTGTGCAGCTGGTGATGCTATATGTCTCTGGTGGCAGGAATGGGTGCACCTGGTGATACTGTAAGTCTCTGGTGGCAGGAATGTGTGCACCTGGTGATGCTGTATGTATCTGGTTGCAGGAATGTGTGCAGCTGGTGATGCTGTATGTGCCCTGTGGCAGGAATGGGTGCATCTGGTGATGCTGTATGTGTACACTGTCAGGAATGGGTGCATCTGGTGATGCTGTATGTGTCCAGTGGCAGGAATGGGTGCATCTGGTGATGCTGTATGTGCCCGGTGGCAGGAATGGGTGCATCTGGTGATGCTGTATGTCTCTGGTGGCAGGAATGGGTGCATCTGGTAATGCTGTATGTATCTGGTGGCAGGAATGGGTGCAGCTGGTGATGCTGTATGTGTCCAGTGTCAGGAATGGGTGCATCTGGTGATGCTGTATGTGTCCAGTGGCAGGAATGGGTGTATCTGGTGATGCTGTATGTGCCCGGTGGAAGGAATGGGTGCATCTGGTGATGCTGTATGTCTCTGGTGGCAGGAATGGGTGCATCTGGTAATGCTGTATGTATCTGGTGGCAGGAATGGGAGCATCTGGTGATGCTGTATGTGCGTGGTGGCAGGAATGGGAGCATCTGGTGATGCTGTAAGTCTCTGGTGGCAGGAATGGGAGCATCTGGTAATGCTGTATGTGCGTGGTGGCAGGAATGGGAGCATCTGGTGATGCTGTAAGTCTCTGGTGGCAGGAATGGGTGCACCTGTTGATGCTGTATGTGTCAAGTGGCAGGAATGGGTGCATCTGGTGATGCTGTATGTGCCCGGTGGCAGGGATGTGTGCAGCCGGTAATGCTGTATGTCTCTGGTGGCAGGAATGGGAGCATCTGGTGATGCTGTATGTGCGTGGTGGCAGGAAAGGGAGCATCTGGTAATGCTGTATGTCTCTGGTGGCAGGAATGTGTGCACCTGGTGATGCTGTATGTATCTGGTGGCAGGAATGTGTGCAGCTGGTAATGCTGTATGTCTCTGGTGGCAGGAATGGGAGCATCTGGTGATGCTGTATGTGCGTGTTGGCAGGAATGGGAGCATCTGGTGATGCTGTATGTCTCTGGTGGCAGGAATGGGTGCACCTGGTGTTGCTGTATGTATCTGGTGGCAGGAATGTGTGCAGCTGGTGATGCTATATGTGCCTGGTGGCAGGGATGGGTGCATCTGGTAATGCTGTATGTCTCTGGTGGCAGGAATGGGTGGACCTGGTGATAATGTAAGTCTCTGGTGGCAGGAATGGGTGCATCTGGTGATGCTGTATGTGTCCAGTGGCAGGAATGGGTGCATCTGGTGATGCTGTGTGGCAGGAATGGGTGCATCTGGTGATGCTGTATGTGCCCGGTGGCAGGAATGGGTGCATCTGGTAATGCTGTATGTATCTGGTGGCAGGAATGGGTGCAGCTGGTGATGCTGTATGTGTCCAGTGTCAGGAATGGGTGCATCTGGTGATGCTGTATGTGTCCAGTGGCAGGAATGGCTGCATCTGGTGATGATGTATGTGCCCGGTGGCAGGAATGGGTGCATCTGGTAATGCTGTATGTATCTGGTGGCAGGAATGGGAGCATCTGGTGATGCTGTATGTGCGTGGTGGCAGGAATGGGAGCATCAGGTGATGCTGTAAGTCTCTGGTGGCAGGAATGGGAGCATCTGGTAATGCTGTATATGCGTGGTGGCAGGAATGTGAGTATCTGGTGATGCTGTAAGTCTCTGGTGGTAGGAATGGGTGCATCTGTTGATGCTGTATGTGTCCAGTGGCAGGAATGGGTGCATCTGGTGATGCTGTATGTGCCCGTTGGCAGGGATGTGTGCAGCTGGTAATGCTGTATGTCTCTGGTGGCAGGAATGGGAGCATCTGGTGATGCTGTATGTGCATGGTGGCAGGAAAGGGAGCATCTGGTAATGCTGTATGTCTCTGGTGGCAGGATTGTGTGCACCTGGTGATGCTGTATATATCTGGTGGCAGGAATGTGTGCAGCTTGTAATGCTGTATGTCTCTGGTGGCAGGAATGGGAGCATCTGGTGATGCTGTATGTGCGTGGTGGTAGGAATGGTAGCATCTGGTAATGCTGTATGTCTCTGGTGGCAGGAATGGGTGCACCTGGTGATGCTGTATGTATCTGGTGGCAGGAATGTGTGCACCTGGTGATGCTGTATGTATCTGGTGGCAGGAATGTGTGCAGCTGGTAATTGTGTATGTCTCTGGTGGCAGGAATGGGAGCATCTGGTGATGCTGTATGTGCGTGGTGGCAGGAATGGGAGCATCTGGTAATGCTGTATGTCTCTGGTGGCAGGAATGGGTGCACCTGGTGATGCTGTATGTATCTGGTGGCAGGAATGTGTGCAGCTGGTGATGCTATATGTGCCTGGTGGCAGGGATGGGTGCATCTGGTAATGCTGTATGTCTCTGGTGGAAGGAATGGGTGCACCTGGTGATGCTGTATGTATCTGGTTGCAGGAATGCGTGCAGCTGGTGATGCTATATGTCTCTGGTGGCAGGAATGGGTGCTCCTGGTGATACTGTAAGTCTCTGGTGGCAGGAATGGGTGCATCTGGTGATGCTGTATGTGTCCAGTGGCAGGAATGGGTGCATCTGGTGATGCTGTGTGGCAGGAATGGGTGCATCTGGTGATGCTGTATGTGCCCGGTGGCAGGAATGGGTGCATCTGGTGATGCTGTATGTCTCTGGTGGCAGGAATGGGTGCATCTGGTAATGCTGTATGTATCTGGTGGCAGGAATGGGTGCAGCTGGTGATGCTGTATGTGTCCAGTGGCAGGAATGGCTGCATCTGGTGATGCTGTATGTGCCCGGTGGCAGGAATGGGTGCATCTGGTGATGCTGTATGTCTCTGGTGGCAGGAATGGCTGCATCTGGTAATGCTGTATGTATCTGGTGGCAGGAATGGGAGCATCTGGTGATGCTGTATGTGCGTGGTGGCAGGAATGGGAGCATCTGGTGATGCTGTAAGTCTCTGGTGGCAGGAATGGGAGCATCTGGTAATGCTGTATGTGCGTGGTGGCAGGAATGGGAGCATCTGGTGATGCTGTAAGTCTCTGGTGGCAGGAATGGGTGCATCTGTTGATGCTGTATGTGTCCAGTGGCAGGAATGGGTGCATCTGGTGATGCTGTATGTGCCCGTTGGCAGGGATGTGTGCAGCTGGTAATGCTGTATGTCTCTGGTGGCAGGAATGGAAGCATTTGGTGATGCTGTATGTGCGTGGTGGCAGGAAAGGGAGCATCTGGTAATGCTGTATGGCTCTGGTGGCAGGATTGTGTGCACCTGGTGATGCTGTATATATCTGGTGGCAGAAATGTTTGCAGCTTGTAATGCTGTATGTCTCTGGTGTCAGGAATGGGTGCACCTGGTGATGCTATATGTGCCTGGTGGCAGGGATGGATGCATCTGGTAATGCTGTATGTCTCTGGTGGCAGGAATGGGTGCAGTTGGTGATGCTATATGTCTCTGGTAGCAGGAATGGGTACATCTGGTGATGATGTATGTCTCTGGTGGCAGGAATGGGTGCATCTGGTAATGCTGTCTGTCTCTGGTGGCAGGAATGGGAGCAGCTGGTAATGCTGTATGTCTCTGGTGGCAGGAATGTGTGCACCTGGTGATGATGTATGTATCTGGCGGCAGGAATGTGTGCAGCTGGTAATGCTGTATGTCTCTGGTGGCAGGAATGGCAGCATCTGGTGATGCTGTATGTGCGTGGTGGCAGGAATGGGAGCATCTGGTAATGCTGTGTGTCTCTGGTGGCAGGAATGGGTGCAGCTGGTGATGCTGTATGTATCTGGTGGCAGGAATGGGTGCATCTGGTGATGCTGTATGTGCCTGGTGGCAGGAATGTGTGCAGTTGGTGATGCTGTATGTATCTGGTGGCAGGAATGTGTGCAGTTGGTGATGCTGTATGTCTCTGGTGGCAGGAATGGGTGCACCTGGTGATGCTGTATGTATCTGGTGGCAGGAAGGGGTGCATCTGGTGATGCTGTATGTGCCTGGTGGCAGGAATGGGTGCACCTGGTGATTCTGTATGTATCTGGTGGCAGGAATGTGTGCAGCTGGTAATGCTGTATGTCTCTGGTGGCAGGAATGGGAGCATCTGGTGATGTTGTATGGGCGTGGTGGCAGGAATGGGAGCATCTGGTAATGCTGTATGTCTCTGGTGGCAGGAATGGGTGCAGCTGGTGATGATGTTTGTCTCTGGTGGCAGGAATGGGAGCACATGGTGATGCTGTAGGTCTCTGGTGGCAGGAATGGGTGCAGCTGGTAATGCTGTATGTCTCTGGTGGCAGGAATGAGAGCATCTGGTGATGTTGTATGTGCGTGGTGGCAGGAATGGGAGCATCTGGTAATGCTGTATGTCTCTGGTGGCAGGAATGGGTGCAGCTGGTGATGCTGTATGTTTCTGGTGGCAGGAATGGTTGCAGCTGGTGATGCTGTATGTATCTGGTGGCAGGAATGGGAGCATCTGGTGATGCTGTATGTCTCTGGTGGCAGGAATGGGAGCATCTGGTAATACTGTATGTATCTGGTGGCAGGAATGTGTGCACCTGGTGATGCTGCATGTGCCTGGTGGCAGGAATGGGTGCATCTGGTAATGCTGTATGTCTCTGGTGGCAGGAATGGAAGCATCTGGTGATGCTGTATGTGCGTGGTGGCAGGAAAGGGAGCATCTGGTAATGCTGTATGGCTCTGGTGGCAGGATTGTGTGCACCTGGTGATGCTGTATATATCTGGTGGCAGGAATGTGTGCAGCTTGTGATGCTGTATGTCTCTGGTGGCAGGAATGGGAGCATATGGTGATGCTGTATGTGCGTGATGGCAGGAATGGTAGCATCTGGTAATGCTGTATGTCTCTGGTGTCAGGAATGGGTGCCCCTGGTGATGCTGTATGTATCTGGTGGCAGGAATGTGTGCAGCTGGTGATGCTATATGTGCCTGGTGGCAGGGATGGATGCTTCTGGTAATGCTGTATGTCTCTGGTGGCAGGAATGGGTGCGGTTGGTGATGCTATATGTCTCTGGTAGCAGGAATGGGTACATCTGGTGATGATGTATGTCTCTGGTGGCAGGAATGGGTGTATCTGGTAATGCTGTATGTCTCTGGTGGCAGGAATGGGAGCAGCTGGTAATGCTGTATGTCTCTGGTGGCAGGAATGGGAGCTTCTGGTGATGCTGTATGTGCGTGGTGGCAGGAATGGGAGCATCTGGTAATGCTGTGTGTCTCTGGTGGCAGGAATGGGTGCATCTGGTGATGCTGTATGTATCTGGTGGCAGGAATGGGTGCATCTGGTGATGCTGTATGTGCCTGGTGGCAGGAATGGGTGCACCAGGTGATGCTGTATGTATCTGGTGGCAGGAATGTGTGCAGTTGGTGATGCTGTATGTCTCTGGTGGCAGGAATGGGTGCACCTGGTGATGCTGTATGTATCTGGTGGCAGGAAGGGGTGCATCTGGTGATGCTGTATGTGCCTGGTGGCAGGAATGGGTGCACCTGGTGATTCTGTATGTATCTGGTGGCAGGAATGTGTGCAGCTGGTAATGCTGTATGTCTCTGGTGGCAGGAATGGGAGCATCTGGTGATGTTGTATGGGCGTGGTGGCAGGAATGGGAGCATCTGGTAATGCTGTATGTCTCTGGTGGCAGGAATGGGTGCAGCTGGTGATGATGTTTGTCTCTGGTGGCAGGAATGGGAGCACATGGTGATGCTGTAGGTCTCTGGTGGCAGGAATGGGTGCAGCTGGTAATGCTGCATGTCTCTGGTGGCAGGAATGAGAGCATCTGGTGATGTTGTATGTGCGTGGTGGCAGGAATGGGAGCATCTGGTAATGCTGTATGTCTCTGGTGGCAGGAATGGGTGCAGCTGGTGATGCTGTATGTTTCTGGTGGCAGGAATGGTTGCAGCTGGTGATGCTGTATGTATCTGGTGGCAGGAATGGGAGCATCTGGTGATGCTGTATGTCTCTGGTGGCAGGAATGGGAGCATCTGGTAATACTGTATGTATCTGGTGGCAGGAATGTGTGCACCTGGTGATGCTGCATGTGCCTGGTGGCAGGAATGGGTGCATCTGGTAATGCTGTATGTCTCTGGTGGCAGGAATGGGTGCACCTGGTGATGCTGTATGTATCTGGTTGCAGGAATGCGTGCAGCTGGTGATGCTATATGTCTCTGGTGGCAGGAATGGGTGCTCCTGGTGATACTGTAAGTCTCTGGTGGCAGGAATGGGTGCATCTGGTGATGCTGTATGTGTCCAGTGGCAGGAATGGGTGCATCTGGTGATGCTGTGTGGCAGTAATGGGTGCATCTGGTGATGCTGTATGTGCCCGGTGGCAGGAATGGGTGCATCTGGTGATGCTGTATGTCTCTGGTGGCAGGAATGGGTGCATCTGGTAATGCTGTATGTATCTGGTGGCAGGAATGGGTGCAGCTGGTGATGCTTTATGTGTCCAGTGTCAGGAATGGGTGCATCTGGTGATGCTGTATGTGTCCAGTGGCAGGAATGGCTGCATCTGGTGATATTGTATGTGCCCGGTGGCAAGAATGGGTGCATCTGGTGATGCTGTATGTCTCTGGTGGCAGGAATGGCTGCATCTGGTAATGCTGTATGTATCTGGTGGCAGGAATGGGAGCATCTGGTGATTCTGTATGTGCGTGGTGGCAGGAATGGGAGCATCTGGTGATGCTGTAAGTCTCTGGTGGCAGGAATGGGAGCATCTGGTAATGCTGTATGTGCGTGGTGGCAGGAATGGGAGCATCTGGTGATGCTGTAAGTCTCTGGTGGCAGGAATGGGTGCATCTGGTGATGCTGTATGTGCCCGTTGGCAGGGATGTGTGCAGCTGGTAATGATGTATGTCTCTGGTGGCAGGAATGGAAGCATCTGGTGATGCTGTATGTGCGTGGTGGCAGGAAAGGGAGCATCTGGTAATGCTGTATGGCTCTGGTGGCAGGATTGTGTGCACCTGGTGATGCTGTATATATCTGGTGGCAGGAATGTGTGCAGCTTGTGATGCTGTATGTCTCTGGTGGCAGGAATGGGAGCATATGGTGATGCTGTATGTGCGTGATGGCAGGAATGGTAGCATCTGGTAATGCTGTATGTCTCTGGTGTCAGGAATGGGTGCACCTGGTGATGCTGTATGTATCTGGTGGCAGGAATGTGTGCAGCTGGTGATGCTATATGTGCCTGGTGGCAGGGATGGATGCTTCTGGTAATGCTGTATGTCTCTGGTGGCTGGAATGGGTGCAGTTGGTGATGCTATATGTCTCTGGTAGCAGGAATGGGTACATCTGGTGATGATGTATGTCTCTGGTGGCAGGAATGGGTGTATCTGGTAATGCTGTATGTCTCTGGTGGCAGGAATGGGAGCAGCTGGTAATGCTGTATGTCTCTGGTGGCAGGAATGGGAGCTTCTGGTGATGCTGCATGTGCGTGGTGGCAGGAATGGGAGCATCTGGTAATGCTGTGTGTCTCTGGTGGCAGGAATGGGTGCATCTGGTGATGCTGTATGTATCTGGTGGCAGGAATGGGTGCATCTGGTGATGCTGTATGTGCCTGGTGGCAGGAATGGGTGCACCAGGTGATGCTGTATGTATCTGGTGGCAGGAATGTGTGCAGTTGGTGATGCTGTATGTCTCTGGTGGCAGGAATGGGTGCACCTGGTGATGCTGTATGTATCTGGTGGCAGGAAGGGGTGCATCTGGTGATGCTGTATGTGCCTGGTGGCAGGAATGGGTGCACCTGGTGATTCTGTATGTATCTGGTGGCAGGAATGTGTGCAGCTGGTAATGCTGTATGTCTCTGGTGGCAGGAATGGGAGCATCTGGTGATGTTGTATGGGCATGGTGGCAGGAATGGGAGCATCTGGTAATGCTGTATGTCTCTGGTGGCAGGAATGGGTGCAGCTGGTGATGATGTATGTCTCTGGTGGCAGGAATGGGAGCACATGGTGATGCTGTATGTCTCTGGTGGCAGGAATGGGTGCAGCTGGTAATGCTGTATGTAATGCTGCACCCATTCCTGCCACCAGAGACATACAGCATCACCATGTGCTCCCATTCCTGCTACCAGAGACATACATCATGAATGGGAATGGGAGCATCTGGTGATGTTGTATGGGCGTGGTGGCAGGAATGGGAGCATCTGGTAATGCTGTATGTCTCTGGTGGCAGGAATGGGTGCAGCTGGTGATGCTGTATGTCTCTGGTGGCAGGAATGGTTGCAGCTGGTGATGCTGTATGTATCTGGTGGCAGGAATGGGAGCATCTGGTGATGCTGTATGTCTCTGGTGGCAGGAATGGGAGCATCTGGTAATACTGTATGTATCTGGTGGCAGGAATGTGTGCACCTGGTGATGCTGCATGTGCCTGGTGGCAGGAATGGGAGCTTCTGGTAATGCTGTATGTCTCTGGTGGCAGGAATGGGAGCATCTGGTGATGCTATATGTCTCTGGTGGCAGGGATGGGAGCACCTGGTGATGCTGCATGTGCCTGGTGGCAGGAATGGGTGCACCTGGTGATGCTGTATGTGCCTGGTGGCAGGAATGGGTGCATCTGGTGATGCTGCATGTGTCCAGTGTCAGGAATGGGAGCATCTGGTGATGCTGTATGTCTCTGGTGGCAGGAATGTGTGCAGCTGGTGATGCTGTATGTCTCTGGTGGCAGGAATGGAAGCATCTGGTGATGCTGTATGTCTCTGGTGGCAGGAATGGGTGCACCTGGTGATGCTGTATGTCTCTGGTGGCAGGAATGGGTGCATCTGGTAATGCTGTATGTATCTGGTGGCAGGAATGGGTGCAGCTGGTGATGCTTTATGTGTCCAGTGTCAGGAATGGGTGCATCTGGTGATGCTGTATGTGTCCAGTGGCAGGAATGGCTGCATCTGGTGATGCTGTATGTGCCCGGTGGCAAGAATGGGTGCATCTGGTGATGCTGTATGTCTCTGGTGGCAGGAATGGCTGCATCTGGTAATGCTGTATGTATCTGGTGGCAGGAATGGGAGCATCTGGTGATGCTGTATGTGCGTGGTGGCAGGAATGGGAGCATCTGGTGATGCTGTAAGTCTCTGGTGGCAGGAATGGGAGCATCTGGTAATGCTGTATGTGCGTGGTGGCAGGAATGGGAGCATCTGGTGATGCTGTAAGTCTCTGGTGGCAGGAATGGGTGCATCTGGTGATGCTGTATGTGCCCTTTGGCAGGGATGTGTGCAGCTGGTAATGCTGTATGTCTCTGGTGGCAGGAATGGAAGCATCTGGTGATGCTGTATGTGCGTGGTGCCAGGAAAGGGAGCATCTGGTAATGCTGTATGGCTCTGGTGGCAGGATTGTGTGCACCTGGTGATGCTGTATATATCTGGTGGCAGGAATGTGTGCAGCTTGTGATGCTGTATGTCTCTGGTGGCAGGAATGGGAGCATATGGTGATGCTGTATGTGCGTGATGGCAGGAATGGTAGCATCTGGTAATGCTGTATGTCTCTGGTGTCAGGAATGGGTGCCCCTGGTGATGCTGTATGTATCTGGTGGCAGGAATGTGTGCAGCTGGTGATGCTATATGTGCCTGGTGGCAGGGATGGATGCTTCTGGTAATGCTGTATGTCTCTGGTGGCAGGAATGGGTGCAGTTGGTGATGCTATATGTCTCTGGTAGCAGGAATGGGTACATCTGGTGATGATGTATGTCTCTGGTGGCAGGAATGGGTGTATCTGGTAATGCTGTATGTCTCTGGTGGCAGGAATGGGAGCAGCTGGTAATGCTGTATGTCTCTGGTGGCAGGAATGGGAGCTTCTGGTGATGCTGTATGTGCGTGGTGGCAGGAATGGGAGCATCTGGTAATGCTGTGTGTCTCTGGTGGCAGGAATGGGTGCATCTGGTGATGCTGTATGTATCTGGTGGCAGGAATGGGTGCATCTGGTGATGCTGTATGTGCCTGGTGGCAGGAATGGGTGCACCAGGTGATGCTGTATGTATCTGGTGGCAGGAATGTGTGCAGTTGGTGATGCTGTATGTCTCTGGTGGCAGGAATGGGTGCACCTGGTGATGCTGTATGTATCTGGTGGCAGGAAGGGGTGCATCTGGTGATGCTGTATGTGCCTGGTGGCAGAAATGGGTGCACCTGGTGATTCTGTATGTATCTGGTGGCAGGAATGTGTGCAGCTGGTAATGCTGTATGTCTCTGGTGGCAGGAATGGGAGCATCTGGTGATGTTGTATGGGCGTGGTGGCAGGAATGGGAGCATCTGGTAATGCTGTATGTCTCTGGTGGCAGGAATGGGTGCAGCTGGTGATGATGTATGTCTCTGGTGGCAGGAATGGGAGCACATGGTGATGCTGTATGTCTCTGGTGGCAGGAATGGGTGCAGCTGGTAATGCTGTATGTCTCTGGTGGCAGGAATGGGAGCATCTGGTGATGTTGTATGGGCGTGGTGGCAGGAATGGGAGCATCTGGTAATGATGTATGTCTCTGGTGGCAGGAATGGGTGCATCTGGTAATACTGTATGTATCTGGTGGCAGGATGTGTGCACCTGGTGATGCTGCATGTGCCTGGTGGCAGGAATGGGAGCTTCTGGTAATGCTGTATGTCTCTTGCGGCAGGAATGGGTGCACCTGGTGATGCTGTATGTATCTGGTGGCAGGAATGTGTGCAGCTGGTGATGCTATATGTGTCTGGTGGCAGGAATGTGTGGATATGGCAATGCTGTATGTGCCCGGTGGCAGGAATGGGTGCATCTGGTGATGCTGTATGTGCCTGGTGGCAGGAATGGGTGCACCTGGTGATGCTGTATGTGTCCAGTGTCAGGAATGGGAGCATCTGGTGATGCTGTATGTCTCTGGTGGCAGGAATGGGTGCATCTGTTGATGCTGTATGTGTCCAGTGGCAGGAATGGGTGCATCTGGTGATGCTGTATGTGCCCGTTGGCAGGGATGTGTGTAGCTGGTAATGCTGTATGTCTCTGGTGGCAGGAATGGAAGCATCTGGTGATGCTGTATGTGCGTGGTGGCAGGAAAGGGAGCATCTGGTAATGCTGTATGGCTCTGGTGGCAGGATTGTGTGCACCTGGTGATGCTGTATATATCTGGTGGCAGGAATGTGTGCAGCTGGTGATGCTATATGTGCCTGGTGGCACGGATGGGTGCATCTGGTAATGCTGTATGTCTCTGGTGGCAGGAATTGCTGCAGTTGGTGATGCTATATGTCTCTGGTAGCAGGAATGGGTACACCTGGTGATGATGTATGTCTCTGGTGGCAGGAATGGGTGCATCTGGTAATGCTGTATGTCTCTGGTGGCAGGAATGGGAGCAGCTGGTAATGCTGTATGTCTCTGGTGGCACGAATGTGTGCACCTGGTGATGATGTATGTATCTGGTGGCAGGAATGTGTGCAGCTGGTAATGCTGTATGTCTCTGGTGGCAGGAATGGGAGCATCTGGTGATGCTGTATGTGCGTGGTGGCAGGAATGGGAGCATCTGGTAATGCTGTGTGTCTCTGGTGGCAGGAATGGGTGCAGCTGGTGATGCTGTATGTATCTGGTGGCAGGAATGGGTGCATCTGGTGATGATGTATGTGCCTGGTGGCAGGAATGGGTGCACCAGGTGATGCTGTATGTATCTGGTGGCAGGAATGTGTGCAGTTGGTGATGCTGTATGTCTCTGGTGGCAGGAATGGGTGCACCTGGTGATGCTGTATGTATCTGGTGGCAGGAAGGGGTGCATCTGGTGATGCTGTATGTGCCTGGTGGCAGGAATGGGTGCACCTGGTGATTCTGTATGTATCTGGTGGCAGGAATGTGTGCAGCTGGTAATGCTGTATGTCTCTGGTGGCAGGAATGGGAGCATCTGGTGATGTTGTATGGGCGTGGTGGCAGGAATGGGAGCATCTGGTAATGCTGTATGTCTCCGGTGGCAGGAATGGGTGCAGCTGGTGATGATGTATGTCTCTGGTGGCAGGAATGGGAGCACATGGTGATGCTGTATGTCTCTGGTGGCAGGAATGGGTGCAGCTGGTAATGCGTATGTCTCTGGTGGCAGGAATGGGAGCATCTGGTGATGTTGTATGTGCGTGGTGGCAGGAATGGGAGCATCTGGTAATGCTGTATGTCTCTGGTGGCAGGAATGGGTGCAGCTGGTGATGCTGTATGTCTCTGGTGGCAGGAATGGTTGCAGCTGGTGATGCTGTATGTATCTGGTGGCAGGAATGGGAGCATCTGGTGATGCTGTATGTCTCTGGTGGCAGGAATGGGAGCATCTGGTAATACTGTATTTATCTGGTGGCAGGAATGTGTGCACCTGGTGATGCTGTATGTATCTGGTGGCAGGAATGGGTGCACCTGGTGATGCTGGATGTGCCTGGTGGCAGGAATGTGTGCAGCTGGTGATGCTGTATGTGCCTGGTGGCAGGAATGTGTGCAGCTGGTGATGCTGTATGTATCTGGTGGCAGGAATGTGTGCAGCTGGTGATGCTGCATGTGCCTGGTGGCAGGAATGGGAGCTTCTGGTAATGCTGTATGTCTCTGGTGGCAGGAATGGGAGCATCTGGTGATGCTGTATGTCTCTGGTGGCAGGGATGGGAGCACCTGGTGATGCTGCATGTGCCTGGTGGCAGGAATGGGTGCACCTGGTGATGCTGTATGTGCCTGGTGGCAGGAATGGGTGGATATGGCAATGCTGTATGTGCCCGATGGCAGGAATGGGTGCACCTGGTGATGCTGTATGTGTCCAGTTTCAGGAATGGGTGCATCTGGTGATGCTGTATGTCTCTGGTGGCAGGAATGGGTGCACCTGGTGATGCTGTATGTATCTGGTGGCAGGTATGTGTGCAGCTGGTGATGCTATATGTTTCTGGTGGCAGGAATGTGTGGATATGGCAATGCTGTATGTGCCCGGTGGCAGGAATGGGTGCATTTGGTGATGCTGTATGTGCCTGGTGGCAGGAATGGGTGCACCTGGTGATGCTGTATGTGTCCAGTGTCAGGAATGGGAGCATCTGGTGATGCTGTATGTCTCTGGTGGCAGGAATGGGTGCACCTGGTGATGCTGTATGTGTCCAGTGTCATGAATGGGTGCATCTGGTGATGCTGTATGTGTCCAATGTCATGAATGGGTGCATCTGGTGATGCTGTATGTGTCCAGTGTCAGGAATGGGTGCATCTGGTGATGCTGTATGTCTCCGGTGGCAGGAATGGGTGCATCTGGTGATGCTGTATGTCTCCGGTGGCAGGAATGTGTGCACCTGGTGATGCTGTATGTATCTGGTGGCAGGAATGGGTGCACCTGGTTATGCTGTATGTGCCTGGTGGCAGGAATGTGTGCAGCTGGTGATGCTGTATGTGCCTGGGGGCAGTAATGTGTGCAGCTGGTGATGCTGTATGTATCTGGTGGCAGGAATGTGTGCAGCTGGTGATGCTGTATGTATCTGGTGGCAGGAATGGGTGCACCTGGTGATGCTGTATGTCCCCGGTGGCAGGAATGGGTGCACCTGGTGATGCTATATGTGCCTGGTGGCAGGAATGGGTGCACCTGGTGATGCTGTATGTGCCTGCTGACAGGAATGGGAGCATCTGGTGATGCTGTATGTCTCTGGTGGCAGGAATGGGTGCACCTGGTGATGCTGTATGTCTCTGGTGGCAGGAATGGGAGCATCTGGTGATGCTGTATGTCTCTGGTGGCAGGAATGGGTGCACCTGGTGATGCTATATATGCCTGGTGGCAGGAATGGGAGCATCTGGTGATGCTGTATGTCTCTGTTGGCAGGAATGGGTGCACCTAGTGATGCTATATGTGCCTGGTGGCAGGAATGGGTGCACCTGGTGATGCTGTATGTGCCTGGTGACAGGAATGGGAGCATCTGGTGATGCTGTATGTCTCTGGTGGCAGGAATGGGTGCACCTGGTGATGCTGTATGTCTCTGGTGGAAGGAATGGGTGCACCTGGTGATGCTATATGCGCCTGGTGGCAGGAATGGGTGCACCTGGTGATGCTATATATGCCTGGTGGCAGGAATGGGAGCATCTGGTGATGCTGTATGTCTCTGTTGGCAGGAATGGGTGCACCTGGTGATGCTATATGTGCCTGGTGGCAGGAATGGGTGCACCTGGTGATGCTATATGTGCCTGGTGACAGGAATGGGTGCACCTGGTGATGCTGCATGTCTCTGGGGCAGGAATGGGTGCACCTGGTGATGCTGTATGTCTCTAGTGGCAGGAATGGGTGCACCTGGTGATGCTGTATGTCTCTGGTGGCAGAAATGGGTGCACCTGGTGATGCTATATGTGCCTGGTGGCAGGAATGGGAGCATCTGGTGATGCTGTATGTCTCTGGTGGCAGGAATGGGTGCACCTGGTGATGCTGTATGTCTCTGGTGGCAGGAATGTGTGCACCTGGTGATGCTGTATGTATCTGGTGGCAGGAATGGGTGCACCTGGTGATGCTGTATGTGCCTGGTGGCAGGAATGTGTGCAGCTGGTGATGCTGTATGTGCCTGGTGGCAGGAATGTGTGCAGCTGGTGATGCTGTATGTATCTGGTGGCAGGAATGTGTGCAGCTGGTGATGCTGTATGTGCCTGGTGGCAGGAATGTGTGCAGCTGGTGATGCTGTATGTATCTGGTGGCAGGAATGTGTGCAGCTGGTGATGCTGTATGTGCCTGGTGGCAGGAATGTGTGCAGCTGGTGATGCTGTATGTATCTGGTGGCAGGAATGTGTGCAGCTGGTGATGCTGCATGTGCCTGGTGGCAGGAATGGGAGCTTCTGGTAATGCTGTATGTCTCTGGTGGCAGGAATGGGAGCATCTGGTGATGCTGTATGTCTCTGGTGGCAGGGATGGGAGCACCTGGTGATGCTGCATGTGCCTGGTGGCAGGAATGGGTGCACCTGGTGATGCTGTATGTCTCTAGTGGCAGGAATGGGTGCACCTGGTGATGCTGTATGTCTCTGGTGGCAGAAATGGGTGCACCTGGTGATGCTATATGTGCCTGGTGGCAGGAATGGGAGCATCTGGTGATGCTGTATGTCTCTGGTGGCAGGAATGGGTGCACCTGGTGATGCTGTATGTCTCTGGTGGCAGGAATGGGTGCACCTGGTGATGCTGTATGTCTCTGGTGGCAGGAATGTGTGCACCTGGTGATGCTGTATGTCTCTGGTGGCAGGAATGGGTGCACCTGGTGATGCTGTATGTATCTGGTGGCAGGAATGGGTGCACCTGGTGATGCTGTATGTGCCTGGTGGCAGGAATGTGTGCAGCTGGTGATGCTGTATGTGCCTGGTGGCAGGAATGTGTGCAGCTGGTGATGCTGTATGTATCTGGTGGCAGGAATGTGTGCAGCTGGTGATGCTGTATGTGCCTGGTGGCAGGAATGTGTGCAGCTGGTGATGCTGTATGTATCTGGTGGCAGGAATGTGTGCAGCTGGTGATGCTGTATGTGCCTGGGTGCAGGAATGTGTGCAGCTGGTGATGCTGTATGTATCTGGTGGCAGGAATGTGTGCAGCTGGTGATGCTGCATGTGCCTGGTGGCAGGAATGGGAGCTTCTGGTAATGCTGTATGTCTCTGGTGGCAGGAATGGGAGCATCTGGTGATGCTGTATGTCTCTGGTGGCAGGGATGGGAGCACCTGGTGATGCTGCATGTGCCTGGTGGCAGGAATGGGTGCACCTGGTGATGCTGTATGTGCCTGGTGGCAGGAATGGGTGGATATGGCAATGCTGTATGTGCCCGATGGCAGGAATGTGCACCTGGTGATGCTGTATGTCTCTGGTGGCAGGAATGGGTGCACCTGATGATGCTGTATGTATCTGGTGGCAGGTATGTGTGCAGCTGGTGATGCTATATGTGTCTGGTGGCAGGAATGTGTGGATATGGCAATGCTGTATGTGCCCGGTGGCAGGAATGGGTGCATCTGGTGATGCTGTATGTGCCTGGTGGCAGGAATGGGTGCACCTGGTGATGCTGTATGTGTCCAGTGTCAGGAATGGGAGCATCTGGTGATGCTGTATGTCTCTGGTGGCAGGAATGGGTGCACCTGGTGATGCTGTATGTGTCCAGTGTCATGAAAGGGTGCATCTGGTGATGCTGTATGTCTCTGGTGGCAGGAATGGGTGCACCTGGTGATGCTGTATGTATCTGGTGGCAGGTATGTGTGCCGCTGGTGGTGCTATATGTGTCTGGTGGCAGGAATGTGTGCACCTGGTGATGCTGCATGTCTCTGGTGGCAGGAATGGGTGCACCTGCTGATGTTGCATGTCTCTAGTGGCAGGAATGGGTGCACCTGGTGATGCTGTATGTCTCTGGTGGCAGAAATGGGTGCACCTGGTGATGCTATATGTGCCTGGTGGCAGGAATGGGAGCATCTGGTCATGCTGTATGTCTCTGGTGGCAGGAATGGGTGCACCTGGTGATGCTGTATGTCTCTGGTGGCAGAAATGGGTGCACCTGGTGATGCTATATGTGCCTGGTGACAGGAATGGGTGCACCTGGTGATGCTGCATGTCTCTGGTGGCAGGAATGGGTGCACCTGGTGATGCTGTATGTCTCTAGTGGCAGGAATGGGTGCACCTGGTGATGCTGTATGTCTCTGGTGGCAGAAATGGGTGCACCTGGTGATGCTATATGTGCCTGGTGGCAGGAATGGGAGCATCTGGTGATGCTGTATGTCTCTGGTGGCAGGAATGGGTGCACCTGGTGATGCTGTATGTCTCTAGTGGCAGGAATGGGTACACCTGGTGATTCTGTATGTCTCTGGTGGTAGGAATGTGTGCACCTGGTGATGCTGTATGTGCCCGGTGGCAGGAATGGGTGCATCTGGTGATGCTGTATGTCTCTGGTGGCAGGAATGGGTGCACCTGGTGATGCTGTATGTCTCTGGGTGCACCTGGTGATGCTATATGTGCCTGGTGGCAGGAATGGGAGCATCTGGTGATGCTGTATGTCTCTGGTGGCAGGAATGGGTGCACCTGGTGATGCTGTATGTCTCTGGTGGCAGGAATGGGTGCACCTGGTGATGCTGTATGTATCTGGTGGCAGGAATGTGTGCAGCTGGTGATGCTGTATGTGCCTGGTGGCAGGAATGTGTGCAGCTGGTGATGCTGTATGTATCTGGTGGCAGGATTGTGTGCAGCTGGTGATGCTGCATGTGCCTGGTGGCAGGAATGGGAGCTTCTGGTAATGCTGTATGTCTCTGGTGGCAGGAATGGGAGCATCTGGTGATGCTGTATGTCTCTGGTGGCAGGGATGGGAGCACCTGGTGATGCTGCATGTGCCTGGTGGCAGGAATGGGTGCACCTGGTGATGCTGTATGTCTCTAGTGGCAGGAATGGGTGCACCTGGTGATGCTGTATGTCTCTGGTGGCAGAAATGGGTGCACCTGGTGATGCTATATGTGCCTGGTGGCAGGAATGGGAGCATCTGGTGATGCTGTATGTCTCTGGTGGCAGGAATGGGTGCACCTGGTGATGCTGTATGTCTCTGGTGGCAGGAATGGGTGCACCTGGTGATGCTGTATGTCTCTGGTGGCAGGAATGTGTGCACCTGGTGATGCTGTATGTCTCTGGTGGCAGGAATGGGTGCACCTGGTGATGCTGTATGTATCTGGTGGCAGGAATGGGTGCACCTGGTGATGCTGTATGTGCCTGGTGGCAGGAATGTGTGCAGCTGGTGATGCTGTATGTGCCTGGTGGCAGGAATGTGTGCAGCTGGTGATGCTGTATGTATCTGGTGGCAGGAATGTGTGCAGCTGGTGATGCTGTATGTGCCTGGTGGCAGGAATGTGTGCAGCTGGTGATGCTGTATGTATCTGGTGGCAGGAATGTGTGCAGCTGGTGATGCTGTATGTGCCTGGGTGCAGGAATGTGTGCAGCTGGTGATGCTGTATGTATCTGGTGGCAGGAATGTGTGCAGCTGGTGATGCTGCATGTGCCTGGTGGCAGGAATGGGAGCTTCTGGTAATGCTGTATGTCTCTGGTGGCAGGAATGGGAGCATCTGGTGATGCTGTATGTCTCTGGTGGCAGGGATGGGAGCACCTGGTGATGCTGCATGTGCCTGGTGGCAGGAATGGGTGCACCTGGTGATGCTGTATGTGCCTGGTGGCAGGAATGGGTGGATATGGCAATGCTGTATGTGCCCGATGGCAGGAATGTGCACCTGGTGATGCTGTATGTCTCTGGTGGCAGGAATGGGTGCACCTGATGATGCTGTATGTATCTGGTGGCAGGTATGTGTGCAGCTGGTGATGCTATATGTGTCTGGTGGCAGGAATGTGTGGATATGGCAATGCTGTATGTGCCCGGTGGCAGGAATGGGTGCATCTGGTGATGCTGTATGTGCCTGGTGGCAGGAATGGGTGCACCTGGTGATGCTGTATGTGTCCAGTGTCAGGAATGGGAGCATCTGGTGATGCTGTATGTCTCTGGTGGCAGGAATGGGTGCACCTGGTGATGCTGTATGTGTCCAGTGTCATGAAAGGGTGCATCTGGTGATGCTGTATGTCTCTGGTGGCAGGAATGGGTGCACCTGGTGATGCTGTATGTATCTGGTGGCAGGTATGTGTGCCGCTGGTGATGCTATATGTGTCTGGTGGCAGGAATGTGTGCACCTGGTGATGCTGCATGTCTCTGGTGGCAGGAATGGGTGCACCTGCTGATGTTGCATGTCTCTAGTGGCAGGAATGGGTGCACCTGGTGATGCTGTATGTCTCTGGTGGCAGAAATGGGTGCACCTGGTGATGCTATATGTGCCTGGTGGCAGGAATGGGAGCATCTGGTCATGCTGTATGTCTCTGGTGGCAGGAATGGGTGCACCTGGTGATGCTGTATGTCTCTGGTGGCAGAAATGGGTGCACCTGGTGATGCTATATGTGCCTGGTGACAGGAATGGGTGCACCTGGTGATGCTGCATGTCTCTGGTGGCAGGAATGGGTGCACCTGGTGATGCTGTATGTCTCTAGTGGCAGGAATGGGTGCACCTGGTGATGCTGTATGTCTCTGGTGGCAGAAATGGGTGCACCTGGTGATGCTATATGTGCCTGGTGGCAGGAATGGGAGCATCTGGTGATGCTGTATGTCTCTGGTGGCAGGAATGGGTGCACCTGGTGATGCTGTATGTCTCTAGTGGCAGGAATGGGTACACCTGGTGATTCTGTATGTCTCTGGTGGTAGGAATGTGTGCACCTGGTGATGCTGTATGTGCCCGGTGGCAGGAATGGGTGCATCTGGTGATGCTGTATGTCTCTGGTGGCAGGAATGGGTGCACCTCGTGATGCTGTATGTCTCTGGGTGCACCTGGTGATGCTATATGTGCCTGGTGGCAGGAATGGGAGCATCTGGTGATGCTGTATGTCTCTGGTGGCAGGAATGGGTGCACCTGGTGATGCTGTATGTCTCTGGTGGCAGGAATGGGTGCACCTGGTGATGCTGTATGTCTCTGTTGGCAGGAATGGGTGCATCTGGTAATGCTGTATGTCTCTGGTGGCAGGAATGTGTGCACCTGGTGATGCTGTATGTCTCTGGTGGCAGGAATGTGTGCACGTGGTGATGCTGTATGTCTCTGGTGGCAGGAATGTGTGCACCTGGTGATGCTGTATGTGCCGGTGGCAGGAATGTGTGCACCTGGTGATGCTGTATGTGCCAGTGGCAGGAATGGGTGCATCTGTTGATGCTGTATGTCTCTGGTGGCAGGAATGGGTGCACCTGGTGATGCTGTATGTCTCTGGTGGCAGGAATGGGTGCACCTGGTGATGCTGTATGTCTCTAGTGGCAGGAATGGGTGCACCTGGTGATGCTGTATGTCTCTGGTGACAGGAATGGGTGCATCTGGTAATGCTGTATGTCTCTGGTGGCAGGAATGGGAGCAGCTGGTAATGCTGTATGTCTCTGGTGGCAGGAATGGGTGGACCTGGTGATGCTGTTTGTGTCTTTTGACATGAATGGGAGCATCTGGTGATTAATCATGTGTCTCGTGGCATGAATGTGTATTTTGGGCGATGCCGTATATGACTGGCGTCACAATTGGTTGTGTGCGATGAAGGCACAGGAATTCTGTTGGGCATTCTTCACATTATGAATGTTTCATTAGCAGTGGTGAGAATTCCTGGAACATGGTTTTGTTTCAGATAATTGCTTAGTGAATATGTTGATCGTCTACAGCTTCAGCGTGTGCCGTGAATCTGTGGCAACACCCAAAATATTCTAAATAAAGCAATAGGGGCAAGGGTGGGGGGGGGGGTCGGGTCCCGTGCATAATATTAAGTGAAATGTGTTGTCCTTTGCACAGAAGAACAAAGAAAGGCATCCAATAGGGGAGCTGAGCCCCTTAATAACCACTTCGGCAAAGCCATCAAGCTTCTTTTGCCAGAGTCACAGGAGGAGTCCAAAGAGTGGCGGCCAATTTCAAAGGAACATTTTGAAATGCCCCTATTGCGGCCCATGGTGATTACAATGTTCACACAGCTCTCTGAAGCAAGCACTTAACTTGCTGAGATATCTTACCCCTTATGTTTCTCTTGGTTATCCAACACCTATCATTTAGGCACCAAAAGACAAATTGAATTTGTGAAGTTCATTCAACATCATAAAAACGGTTAAGGATCATTTCGTAAGCACTGCGGATGTAAATCTAATTGCATCCCCGGGCCTGCACACAGAGGCTGCATTGTCCTGGCATTCAGGCCATCAATTAAAGGGGATCATTAGTGCTGGGCAATGAAGCCACTTACTCCCTTCACATCACAATTTCCGTGTCCCTTTGAGCTCCCTGATTGGTGCAGACCCCCTGCGGTTTAAAGGCATCTTGCTCAGCATGTCAGCAGACATCTGAGGCCTCCTGTTTACTTCTAGATGCATTTTCTTCCTTTAATGATCGAAGCTTGGTTCTTTGTCATCTCAGCAAACAATGCCCAGCCCCCAATCCCGGTCTGCTAATTGCAAGACCAAGGAATTTAGCACAAGTCTACCTTGCAATAAACATGAAGGTGATGTTCCTGGAAACCAAGCATTGTTCTGCAGCAATGCAAACTCAGCAAAGCTCCACACCACATAGAAGACAGCTTCGAAATCACTGGGAAGATTTCAGAACCAAAGCCCTCCCAGGGAACATGCCCACACAGACATCCCACGCTTGGGCATTGCAGAAGGTTGCAAAACACAAGCATTCTCAGGGAACATGTCCACCCTGGCATACCACGCTTGGGCATTGAAGAAGGTTGCAAAACCCAAATATTCTCAGGAAACATGCCACACTGACAAACCATGCTTGGGCATTGCAGAAGGCTGCAAACATTCTCAGGGAACGTATCACACTGACCAACTATGCTGGGGCATCGCTGAAGGCTGCAAACACTCTCAGCGAACATGCCCAGGCTGACACATCACACCTGGGCATTAAAGAAGGTTGTAAAACCCAGGCATTCTCAGGAAACATGCCACACTGACAAACCATACATGGGGATTGCAAAAGGCTGCAAACACTCTCATGGAACATGCCCACGCTGACAAACCATGCGTGGGCATTGCAGAAGAAACCACAAACTAATCAGCACTTTCAGGGAACATGTCAACACTAACAAAGTATGCTTGTGCATTGAAGAAGGTTGCAAAAACCAGACACTCTCAGGAAACATGCCCACACTGAAAAACCACGCCTGGGAATTGCAGAAGTTTCCAAAACCAAAGCACTCTGAAGAAATGAATGACGAAGTAAAGAATCGAGTGAACTCTGAAATGTAAAAGAACAAGATTACATGGGCGCGAAGTGCTGCAGAAAACAACAGTTCAATAAATGTACACGCGCTGAAACGCAAGATAAAGTCAACATAGAAGCTGGCTATGAGTATTGAATAGAATGCAGGCGAAGCCGCCATTGTACAGAAACTGGACATTGGTATCATGAATTAAGCCAGAAACTATGAAACAGGAATGGAAAACTGTGTCACAGCAGAATAATAGGATCATGGAGCTGCCTTGCAAGGCTGCCTGGCCTGAAGTCAAGATCGTAGAAGGCAAAGTCAGCTATCCACTCTGAAGAAGGAGTGTGCAGAGGATGAAACTTCTCGTGTTAAGGTGAAAGAAAGAACACAAGGGATGCCAAGCTTTAATACATTTAGAGCATTTAAAAGCGGCATAATGGACCAAATTGTGGTCTCCTGTCATGTGAGCCAAGGATGGAAATAGAGCTTGAACTTGGAGTTCCAGACACAATAACGAGTGCCTCACTCCGGTGCTTTCTCAAAGACAAGGATACTCTGCAAGGCCAAGTACAAAGACAATTTCATGGCAGAAGGCATGGGCGATGAGAGATGCTGGGCTAATTGGGTGGTGAGGTAGTTTGATGCCCTATCTCTTTTCACCTGGGTCTGGGCTTACGTGCTCCTAAATGAACTGAATGTTCCAGTATGATGTCACTCTGACACATTTCGTGTATAAGAACCATATTTTGTGTGGAGATCATTGAGAGACTGAGAGACCGAGCGTACGTCCGTTGATGTTCAATGTAACATCCTCATTTTTGATAAGTATTAATAAAACAGTACTATGCCGTCTTTGGTTATATGGACTCAGAATTACTCTGGTGTGATCCCAGCCATTCCATATTTGATTTGATTTTGAGCCATTTATAAACATGCACACAACAAACCAAATCGAATCCTGCCGCAGGTGAAGAAACAGAGTATAAGAATCATTTGCATAGCAGTGGTATAAATGAAATCACAGGAAAAGAACACATTTATTTGAAAAGGTGAGTTTTCAGGCCTGCTCGAAAAGCTAAGAGAGAAAGGATCTTCCTAAAATTCATATGCACGTTCCTAAGGGCCATATGCTCACCCATAATGATAAACCACAAGAGGGTGTTGCAGAAGGTTGCAAGCACTCTCAGGGAAACATGCACACACTGACAAGCTATTTGTGGGAACTGAAGAAGGTTTCAAAACCAAAGCATTTACAGGAAACATGCCACACTAACAAACTAAGCTTAGGCACTGCAGAAGTTTTAGAAACCAAGCACTCTCATGGAACATTCCCACACTGACAAACCATGCCTGGGCATTGCAGAAGTTTCCAAAACCTGAGGACTCTCATGGAACATGCCCACACTGACAAACCACACACGGGCAATGAAGAAGGTTGCATAACCTAATCAGTCCCAGAAAATCTGGCACACTGACAAAATATGCTTGAGCATTGAAAAAGTTTACCACAATTGGGCATTGAAGAAGGTTGGAAAACCGATGCATTCATAGGAAACATGGCACACAGACAAACAATGCTTGGACATTGTAGAAGTTTCCAAAACCAGAGTACTCTCAGAGAACATGTCACAATGACAAACCACACTTGGGCCTTGCAGAAGGTTGCAAAACCCAAGCATTATCAGGGAACACACTACACTGACAAACCACACTGGGCATTGCAGAAGGTTGGAAAACCCAAGCATTCTCAGGGAACATGCTACACTCATAAACTACACTTTGGCATTATAGAATGTTGCAAAACGTGACAATCCTTTTGGAATATGTGCCAGCCTTGACACACAGTGGGGACATGTCACGCTGACAAGCCACACTTGGGCACTGTCGATGGTTGCAAAACCTGACCTCCCTCACTCAGGAAACAAGACGATATGGACAAACCACATTAGCCTCTTGTACAAAGTCTAAGAACACCCTTATGGAACAGATGCTAAACTTGACCACCCTCACAAGACATGGCCACACTGGCAAACCACATTGGAGCATTGTGGAAGGTTGCAAAGCCACCATTAGAGAACACATTCAAAACCTGACCACCCTGTGAGAACATGGTCACACTGGCAAACCACACTGGAGCATTGTAGATAGTTGCGAAACCTGACCGCCCTGAGAGAACAAGTCACACTGGCAAACCACACTGGAGCATTGTAGATAGTTGCGAAACCTGACCGCCCTGAGAGAACAAGTCACACTGACAAACCACACTGGGGTATTGTAGATAGTTGTGAAACATGACCGCCCTGAGAGAACATGGTCACACTGGCAAACCACACTGGGGTATTGTAGATAGTTGTGAAACCTGACCGCCCTGAGAGAACATGGTCACACTGGCAAACCACATTGGGGTATTGTGTAAAGTTGCAAAACCTGACCGCCCTAAGAGAACATGTCACACTGGCAAACCACACTGGAGCATTGTGGAAGGTTGCAAAGCCACAATCAGAGAACACATTCAAAACCTGACTATCCTGAGAGAGCATGGTCACACTGGCAAACCACACTGGGGTATTGTAGAAAGTTGCAAAACCTGACCACTCTGAAAGAATATGGTCACACTGGAAAATCACACTGGGGTATTGTAGAAAGTTGCAAAACCTGACCACCCTGAGAGAACATGATCACACTGGCAAACCACACTGGGGTATTGTGGAAGGCTGCAAAACCTGACCACCCTGAGAGAACATGGTCACACTGGCAAACCACACTGGGGTATTGTAGATAGTTGCGAAACATGACCGCCCTGAGAGAACATGGTCACACTGGCAAACCACACTGGGGTATTGTAGAAAGTTGCAAAACCTGACCACTCTGAGAGAACATGATCACACTGGCAAACCACACTGGGGTATTGTGGAAGGTTGCAAAACCTGACCGCCTTGAGATAACATGGTCACACTGACTAACCACACTGGAGTATTGTGGAAGGTTGCAAAGCCACCATTAGTGAACACATTCAAAACCTGACCGCCCTGAGAGAACATGATCACGCTGGCAAACCACACTGGGGTATTGTGTAAAGTTGCAAAACCTGACCACCCTGAGAGAGCATGGTCACACTGGTAAACCACAATGGGGTGTTGTGGAACGTTGCAAAACCTGACCGCCCTGAGAGAGCATGGTCACACTGGTAAACCACAATGGGGTATTTTGTAAAGTTGCAAAACCTGACCGCCCTGAGAGAACAAGTCACACTGGTAAACCACATTGGGGTATTGTAGATAGTTGCGAAACCTGACCGCCCTGAGAGAACATGGTCACACTGGGAAGCCACACTGGGGTATTGTAGATAGTTGCGAAACCTGACCGCCCTGAGAGAACATGGTCACACTGGGAAGCCACACTGGGGTATAGTGGAAGGTTGCAAAACCTGACCGCCCTGAGAGAACATGGTCACACTGGGAAGCCACACTGGGGTATAGTGGAAGGTTGCAAAACCTGACCACTCTGAGAGAACATGGTCACACTCGGAAGCCACACTGGGGTATTGTAGATAGTTGCGAAACCTGAACGCCCTGAGAGAACATGGTCACACTGGGAAGCCACACTGGGGTATAGTGGAAGGTTGCAAAACCTGACCGCCCTAAGAGAACATGGTCACAATTTCAAACCGCGTTGGGGTATTGTAGAAAGTTGCAAAACCGGACCACTCTGAGAGAACATGGTCACACTGGTAAACCACAATGGGGTGTTGTGGAAGGTTGCAAAACCTGACCACCAACACGGCCACTGTGGCAATCTAAACGGGGTCCTCGTAGAACACTGGAGAACCTGGACAAACGTGTAGGTTGATACTCACTTACCACACTGCAGTGTCGTGGAACCTGCTAACTCTTGATAATACACCTACACTGACAAATCACAGTCTTGGGTTGTAGAAAGGTGTAGTACTTAACCAAGTGAACAAATCACTCTTGGTACCAAAATCCACAATGGCAAACACTCTGTTACTCTGTATATATGGTTATAATACCCCACCTTCATGAGTGAGACCGAGAAAGTGCACGTGAGGGCCTTACAAGGATGAAAAACCTTATGACACTGTGGGAGCAGGCCACCCGGACAATCCATACAAGGGGGATGTTGAAGCATACAAGGCTA
Source organism: Ambystoma mexicanum (assembly GCF_040938575.1). Lineage (NCBI taxonomy): Eukaryota > Metazoa > Chordata > Amphibia > Caudata > Ambystomatidae > Ambystoma > Ambystoma mexicanum. The sequence continues at coordinate 1,395,592,313 of NC_090924.1, forward strand.
GGTCTCGGGACGATAGCTCATGGGCAACACGCTCGCCTTGGAACACAGGTTCCTGGGCCCGATAAATAACCAATTTCAATTACTATCGTCCCCACCAGGAAAGTGGTTCCTGAGAGAAATTCACAGCGGCAGATCAGCACGTCATCCACTCGATGCCAAGAGGGCATGCGAATGGTGAACACTGCACTTAACACACTCTACTCCCTTTAAATTATCCTAGGTAGACACCAACGTAGTGGGAGCTAGACCTGCCGTATGTGGCACCAGATTGTAGGATCCTTACACACCCGGGTTCAGTTTGTGTGCCGGTTAGTTCGGGTGTGATTTTGCCCTGGTATTTTTTTTACCACATTTTTTACCCAAATTCGTGTTGTGAAAATGCGGTTTTGGATGAGGCTATGGGCCCGACATGGAATTTTTTGCACGGTTCAAAATGACTGCACTGCTGAAAAGTGATTTTGCACTCACTACACAAACCCTGATTCATGGAACTGCGCAAAGTGTATTTGTGCCGTGCAAAGTCCGTGCAAATTCAGTGCATAGTCATTTTTCCAGTACAAAATGACTTTGCACAGACTTTGCACTGCACAAATACACTTTGCACAGTACCATGCATCAGGGTTTGTGTCGGCAGTGCAAAGTCACTTTGAACCTTACAAAAAAATCCATGAATCGGGCCCAAGATGGTATGGGTAAAGGGTGGAGGGGTAGGCGAGGTGAATTCTTGTTGAAAAAAGCTACAAAAAAAAGCTACAAAAATGAGGGTAAACAAATTCCACAGTGAAAAATCGGCAGTAAAAACACGTAGAACCGTGGTCTTATCACTTGAAATGGAAACTTCATCAAACCCAGTTCAGCTGTGAATGTGCTTCCTTCTGAGGCAATCAGCGGCCGAAGACTTTGTCAGTGGCTCCCTTTCCCCGGTCTTCCAGATGCCATGACACAGCTCAGGGTGGGAGTTGTCTGTAGTGCTGGGCCAACTGGTTTGCTCATTCACTGAATCACTGGAATTCTGGGTTTGTTTTGCTTTTCCGACTTTTACAAACTTTTGTAGGGAGTCATCTGGGGATTTTTGAGGTCACTCAGGTTTAGGAATCAGAAGTGCTTTAAATAAAAAAAAAACAAAAAAAAAACAGAAGTGCAGGTACTCTCCAACCTAGGCTTTAAGTGGGCCGGGGCTCAGCCTGGGAGCATCCTAAAATTGCTCTCAGGCTGTAGCTTGGCTGATGCTCATTAACCCATTTCAATTCATCTTGCACTGCGTGTCCTTCTCCACCTCCATTTGAGTTCTCTATTTGTGCCTCATTCTCTATTTGTGTCTATGTCTATAGGTCTCACTCCCCACCTTGCCGCCGCAGTTATGTCCTCACACTCTCTTTCACTCTGTGGAATCTTGCCTTGGGAGCAGCCTCTGCTGAGAAAGCTCAGTGTTTCCAACCAACACATCTGTATCATGGTTTACTGTTAAGTCATTAATGTTGCATTTGATTCTGCCAGCCTATCAACTCCCAAAGACGATCATCAATCACAGACTGGTTTTAACCTGTGTAGGTTTAGGAAAAGCTGCTGCGCGCGCACACAAGGAAGTACAGAATGCCCCAGGCCCTGGGCCGCATGAAATGCGGGCCGATGGAGGGCCTGGGAGTTTAGGCGCGGGGTGGGGGGAAATGGCACGAAAGCAGTAGGGAGGGGCGTCCGAACGGCGCCACAGGAAACAAAAGCCCAGGAAAGTGCAGAAAACAGCACCTGGGGAAGGTGCGAAATATAACAGCAAGGGGCCGGGGGTAAACCCGGCCCCCAAGAAGGAACAAAAGGCCTGGGGTGTATAAGTAAGCCAGGAAAAGGAGAGTCTGCACAAAGCAGGTAAAGAGCTCACCTCTCTCGGGAGGCTCTTAGTGCCTGGATAAGGGGAAGGAAAAACGTTTGCTCTTGCGGGCTCACGCATTTTCCACATCCTCTTAATTCGGTCTAAGTGCAGTGGCTACGAGTTCGCCCAGCCGTGCTGGAGCAGGAGCGACGCAGAATACTAGCCAGAGAACAGATAAGGAGACGTGGCAGTGTGCCGGACCACGAGGACACAAGTGAACAGAGCACTTTCGCCGCGGACCGGCGAGACAGGCGAGAAAGATCGGTAGAAGAAGACCAGGAGAAGCAGAGGGCGCACGGCGTGCAGGAGCAGGAAGGCGTGGCTGACAGAATTCAGACGCGAAGGATGGCGGAAGGAAGAGCAAAAAGGGCCCAAGAATTCTCAGAATGGGCAAAGAAGACAGAGAAAGAATATGGGCCACAATGGGTGCTGGAGATAATGCATAAGGAAGAAAGGGCGAAGGCAATGTCACCCTTGCTTTTCATAGAGCCCAGCAGCAGCGAAGGAGAAGACGAGGTACCGCAAGGACAGAAGAGGGGGAGAGAGGAGTCGAGGAGATCGGAGGAACAGACAGAGGCACCTACCAAGAGGAGGAAAAGAAAAGAGAAAAACAAAGGTACTGTGAATAATGATGTGGGGAATAAAATCGTAAAAATGTAAAAAAATTGTGTCACGGTTTCGGCTAAGTCGCCCAGAACCAATGGCAGGAAGAGCAGACATGATAAGGGATCCAGGGAGGTGCAGCAAGGGAATTCTTCAACTGAAGAGAGCAGTGATGACGAAGAAAGGGATCATTTAAGGGCTTGGGTAAAATGGAGAGGGGTGATGAGCAGGGAGAAGCAGAGAGGGGCAGGGGGGCCAGGGGCAGAACCCATGGAAACCCCGGTCCCGGCACCACAGGGGGCACCAATAGTCCCGGCGCCACAAGGTGCACCAGTAGGGCCAAATACAGGGGGGGGCACCGCAAGGACCCAACCCACAACCGGTGGTGCCAACAGGTACACCAGCGGCACCAGTGGCAGGGGACCCAACGCCGGGGGCAGTACCACCAGTGGCAGCGGCGGAAGTTGTGGGACCACTCATGACGAAATATGGCAGACCAACCATGGGTAAAGATGCACAGGGCAGGTCAATGAAGGCAATGGCTTGGTATATAAATGACAAAGTAAAGCAGAAAATATGGAGGAAGGAATTGATTGATATTTTAACATTGTTAGATTGTCAAAAGAGGGGGATGAATGTGGCACTAGATGACATTAAGGAGGATGAGAAAAGCTTACTGAAAAAGGGGCCAGTATTATGGAATTTTGACAACTGGATGGCGGCCTTTACCATAATGTCTACAATTATATTACAGAAATTCCCAGAAGACGGGGTAGCATTAGTTGCGTATCAGCAGAGGGTGCTGAAGGTACACGCAGCATTTGGGGGAGACGCATGGCTGGAGTACGATCACGAGTTCAGAAAAGAGATGGACTGCTTTCCGGATATGGGATTGGATAAGGAGAATTTTAATCTCTACATATTTAATGTGCTGAAGGAGAAATGGGATTCCAAGGAGCGAAGCGCAGGAGGGCAGCAGAGAAGGCAGTATTGGCAGAATGAGTACAAAGCTGATTATAGATACAATAACAGAAGATATGAATACAGCCATGACAGAAATAGAGACCAATATTTTCAGAGCAGGAACTATGGGTCACAGAGAGGGTGGCAGAGCAGCCTGCCCCCAACCACGCCGGGGGGGGCAGCGGGAGCACGGGGGTATCACGGGCAGAACCAGGACAATGTTGGAATTTTGAGAAGGGAGTACCCTGTAGCTGGGGATGGAAGTGCAAGTTCAGTCACACGTGCGAGAGATGTAAGGGTGACCACAGCAGCTCCAAGTGCGCAAGGGCCGCAACACCAAGGGCAGAAGCAATGAGAAGCCAAAATAAGAGCTGGGACGGGAAGGGGGCCACGCCAGTAAAAATTGAGAGGATGGAAGTGTGGCTCCAGAAATACCCAGTCCAAAAAGCAGCAGATGAGATCAGGCAAGGCTTTAGAGAAGGTTTTAACATCCCGTTTACCGGGCAGGGAGCGCAGGACATTCCCAGAAACCTGAAGTCTGCAACCGAGAACAGAGATATAGTGACCAGTAAAATCGGAAAAGAGGTAGAACTGGGTAGAGTACAGGGCCCCTTTACAGCTTTACCATTTGAAGAATTTATATGCTCTCCACTGGGGCTGGAAAAAGAAGAAGGGGAATACAGGCTGATACACCACCTATCCTACCCCCCGGGGGCCTCGGTGAATGACGGCATCGCCCAGAGCGATGCAACAGTATCATACTCGGACTTCCAGGAGGCAGTAGAACTGGTCAGGAAAGCAGGAAAAGGGGCGTGGATGGCGAAAGCAGACATTAAATCAGCATTCCAGCTGTTGCCAGTCAACAGCAGATCTCAAAGATGGTTGTGTATGCATTGGGAGGGGGAATACTTCATCGACAAATGTCTTCCTATGGAGTGCGACATCTCATGTGCATATTTTGAGAGGGTAAGTTCCTTTTTGCAGTGGGCAGTCACAGAAGAGATGAGGGAGGCCATGACGGGTCATTACCTGCACGACTTTCTATTCGTAGGGCCCAAAGGTTCAAAGCTATGCAAGGCAACCTTAAATACATTTGTGGAAATAACGAGCGAGTGGGGTTTTCCACTGGCGGGGGAGAAAACGATGGGCCCAACGCAGATTATCCAATTCCTAGGAATAGAAATTGACTCAAGCAGGGGAGTGTGCCGGATCCCGGATGACAAGGTGACCGATCTGCGGAAGACGATAAAGGAACTACAAGGAAGAAACAAAGTGACAGTGAGAGAATTGCAAGCGCTGGCAGGAAAGCTGAACTTCGCAGGAAGAGTCATACCACAGGGGAGGGGGTTCCAGAGAAGCATTGAGCTAAAAACAAGAGGGGCTACAATGGGGCACCACAGAGCCAGGCTAGGGGGAGGAATCAAGAGAGATCTGGAAGTGTGGGCAGAATTCCTGAGGTACTCCAATGGGTCAGTGATATGGCGCTCACCTGTAAACGAGGAAGGGAAAAGGGTGTTGTTCACCGATGCAGCAGGTGGCCTTGGGTTTGGCGCAATACTGGGGAGACAGTGGTGTGCAGGCAAATGGCCAAAAACATGGCAGGTGGCTGAATGGACAAAAAACATAACGCTGCTGGAGCTCTTCCCAATATGGGTCGCGTTATGCGAATGGGGGGAAGAGCTAGGAAACAAGGAGTTGGCAGTATGGTCAGATAACATGGCGGTGGTGCACGTGTTAAATAAAGGAAGTGCGTCATGCATAATAGTGTTGGAATTAATGCGGGCGATCACTCTGGAAAGCCTAAAAATGAATACATGCATAAGGGCGAGGCACATCGCTGGGGAAGCAAACGTGGTGGCTGATGCAATCTCTCGCTTTCAGTGGGAGAGATTCAGGGAGCTGAGACCGGACGCCGACAAGGGAAGAACGCCCCCGCCGCGGAAGGCATGGGTCCCGTTGGAGGCACTGGAAAGGAAAGCACGGTTGGCTACAAGGTCGACTCTAAAGAAGTAGGAGAAGCATGGAGAACGGAACAGGTCATTGACAAACTGACTAGGAACGCCCTAACGTACAAAACGGGTAAGCAGTACAAAAAGCATGTAAAAGATGTGTTGGTGGAAACGGGTGTGCAAGAGGTGGAAAAAATTTCAACCGAAAAAATGTGTGAATTTCTCGAAGGGGCATTTGCCAAAGGGAAAAAGAAAAGCTGGGCGGCAGCGCACCTAGCGGCGATGGCATATACCACAAAAGTGGCGGGGATACCGGACCCAACCGACAGCGCTAGAATAAAATATGCTATGAGAGGATGGGCTAAATTAGAGGGGAAGAAACCAGATAGCAGAAGGCCGGTGAACTTTGGGAAGTTAATAATTCTGTTAAAAGTGTTACGAGATACATGCAGCAGCACGTACAAAACCATGCTGTTCAGGGCAGCATTCACGCTGGCATATTACGGGGCTTTCAGGGTAGAGGAGCTGGTGGCCAGTAGTACGGTGGCAGGAGACGGCTTGGCAAGGAGGGATATTAGTATGGGAAACAAAGGGATGTCTATAATGTTGAATAAATCTAAAACAGACCAAATGGGGAAGGGGAGAGCAATAGACCTCAATTGCATCAGCGAGAAGGACCACTCTCCCAGATGCATCACTCAAGACTTCCCAGATCTCCGACCAGAGGTCGACGTGCAGCTATTAATACATAGGGACGGCAGCGCACTCAGCGGGTACCAGTTTCAGGTGGTATTAAACAGGCGGTGGCAAAAGCAGGATGGGATCCAGCCAAATTTGGAACACACTAATAGGGGCGGCAACCTCTGCATGGGCGGGGGGCCTGGGAGAGAAGGGTGTGAAAAGAATTGGGGGATGGAAGTCGCAATGTTTTAAAAAGTACATAAGGGAGGAACTGATATAAACACTTATCTTCCCCGTTTCCATAGAGGCTGGACCCTACAAATCGGCATGGATAGTGGGGCACTCTTTCGTGACCCGGGCAGGCAGGTGGCTGGAGGAAGTGAAGCAAGGACTACATTTCAAAAACACAATTACATCCTGGTGGGGCCTCCCCGGGATGCACTGGGAGGACATTCACAACAGGCTGTCGGACCTGATAGGTTTCAGGGACCCTCCTCGAGTACCTGGTTATACACCTCAGGGGGAACGACCTGGTGAGCACAAATAGAGGTAAATTACAGAGGAACATTTGCGAGTCGCTGCATAGCATAGCCCACAGGTGGTGGAAAACCAAAATTTTCATGTCGGAAATAATACCAAGAAGGGTCTGGTATGGGGCCCAGAGGAGGCACGCAATCGAAATAGCCAGAAATAAACTAAATAAATCAGTAGAAAAGTACTGCAAGAGCACAGGGTTACACTTCATAAAACATGGACTACACCGGAACAATCCGGATATGTTTCACCAGGATGGGGTACACCTATCAAGGAAGGGGATGGGGTGTTTTTTTCCAACAACATTTTTAGGGCACTCCAGGAATGGGGTTGTAGGTAGGGTACTTTTGGGGGGGACCTGAACGGGCACGAATAGCACCCGCTCAGGTGTGGTGGCATGTGCCCAGGAACGAAGGCCCAGGGATAACAAGGACTCAGGAGGAGCCTTGGGAAACTTCGAGACTGGACACAAGGTGCCCAAAAGCATATGGCAGTGTATTGATTTTTGTTGTTTTGTATTTTCTGTAAGAAAATAAAATGCCTACGGCCTACAACTTCTCCATAAACATAATTGGTCTGAGATTTATTACTTAGGTAGGGATCTGGTAAGAGCAGCAAAGTGAACCCACACTACTCAGCCTATGCCCCAGGCCCCGGGCCGCATGAAATGCGGGCCGATGGAGGGCCTCGAAGTTTAGGCGCGGGGTGGGGGGAAACGGCGTGAAAGCAGTAGGGAGGGGCGTCCGAACGGCGCCACAAGAAACAAAAGCCCAGGAAAGGGCAGGAAACAGCACCTGGGGAAGGTGCGAAATATAACAGCAAGGGGCCGGGGGGAAACCCGGCCCCCAAGAAGGAACAAAAGGTCTGGGGTGTATAAGTAAGCCAGGAAAAGGAGAGGCGGCACAAACCAGGTAAAGAGCTCACCTCTCTCGGGTAGGCTCTTAGTGCCTGGATAAGGGGAAGGAAAAACGTTTGCCACCCAACCCACCCTACAAGAATAACGGAAGAAGAAGGGAGCAGGCAGGAGCCGGAACGCCAAGTACTCTTTCGGTACACGGTCCAAAAAGAAGGAGCAGGCAGAAGTGGGCACGCCGAGTACTCTTTCGGTACACGGTCCAAAGCATGTCGTAGGCGGCATGTGCCCAGGAACTAAGGCCCAGGGATAACAAGGACTCAGGAGGAGCCTTGGGCAAATTCGAGACTGGACACAAGGTGCCCAAAAGCATATGGCAGTGTATTGATTTTTGTTGTTTTGTATTTTCTGTAAGGAAATAAAATGCCTATGGCCTACAACTTTTCCATAAACATAAATGGTCTGTGATTTATTATTTAAGTAGGGACCTGGTAAGAAGAGCAAAACGAGTCCACACTACTCAGCCTAAGTACTGTTGGCTGTTTGGAATTTCTGCTCTCTGCTCTCCAGTTTGAAAAGTGAAAGAAAATCGAGCAGGAGGACGTTTTTGAATGATACACCGCTTTTGGACTAAAAGCCCTCTGGTCCTTTAAGAAAAATGCTGATCCTTTCATCACGTGATGTCCTTAACCCGTCCTCCAGGAATAGTCAAATACTCTGCTTCCTGTGAACCCTGCGCGCGCACCCAAGGAAGTACAGAAAGTACTGTTGGCTGTTTGGAATCTCTGCTCTCTGCTCTCCACGTTTGAAAAGTGAAAGAAAATCGAGCAGGAGGACGTTTTTGAATGCTGCACCGCTTTTGGACTAAAAGCCTGCTGGTCCTTTAAGAAAGTAAATAACAAACAAACTTTTTTGAAAACTGTTGTGCTAACACAAGCATTTTGACTTTGTTTGTAGGTTCGTGCATGTACTCTGTAGTTTGTGTAGTCTGTAGAACCGCCCCTTTTTGGCAGAGTATATTAAAGTCCTTATTTTTTTTTTTCTCACTGTCGAATCCTGATCCTTTGATCACGTGACGTCCTTAACCCACCCTCCAGGAATAGTCAAATACTCTGCTTCCTGCGCACCCTGCACGGGCACCCAAGGAAGTACAGAAAGTACAGTTGGCTGTTCGCTGGGTTGGCTGGGTTGACTCAATTGAAAATGTATGTTTTATTTGAAGTTTAGCAGGTTGATATGAGTAAGTAAGCGGTTGCTATACCCTGTACTTCGAATTTATTGTGAAGACTTAGCTTCCCGTGTGTCTAACAGTTGTCACGTGACTATTTGGCTGTGCCTCCCCCAGTTAGCCTTCTCCCAACAACTCTACATTAGGAGTCGCACCCGCGCTTTCGTGTCCGTGCATATGTGTTAGGGATTTCAAAAGGGTTGTTTTAGCTGCTAGAGCGGGTGAGTTGTGAGGGGTGAGGTTTGATTACAAGTGTTGACTTGTTTTGTGTACAAATTCATTGTGTAAGTGGCTAGCCGTGGTTGATCCTAGTGAAGTGTTGTGAATTCCTCCACTAAGTTGAGTAAATGTTTACCTTATGCACAGGCATGCCACCAAAAGGCGCAAGAAATGATGATTTTGACACTGTATTGGTTACTCTCAAACGTGCTAATAGCATCCCGAGCGCTCCACGCAGGAACGTATCACGTTCCAGATTGATATCCAATATGCTGGATATTCGGAAATTCTACCAAGAATGCCCGTCTTTAAGTGTTTCAACAAAAGTGGTATCTAATGGCGGGCGGGAAGTTCAGAATCTAACTGATAAGGTGGAGGGTGAGGTAAATACTGCAATAGATTTATACTCCCCTTCTGATTCCCTGATGATGGCCTTCTCTCAGAAGGACCTTTTGGGTGAATTTGTCATGCCGGCAAAATCAGGGCCGGTCTTATCGCCCGCATTAAATTAAATAACCACTGTCCAGATTAATATACCGGTAACTGCCTGCCCTCAAGATGGTTTTAAAGGGGCGAAAGGAGAGACCGTCGAGATTGAGGAATTACAGAATGGATGTGGGGATATGTGTGTAGAGGAGGCTAATGGGCCTCTTGATTCGAACATGAATATTCAGAATATGCAATAAGGTGAACTGGATGAAGGAGATCACCTATCGCAATCCCCAGTGATGTTTCCTGACTCACAACATGAGTCCTCAGTACTTTCAATTTCTTTTACACATCCTACACCACGACAAGGCAGGTCTAAAGAAATGGATATAAACGAAGGTGGAGGGCAAGCCGCACCATTAGGGACAGAAATTACTTTGCAGGCCATGAATACTGCCCTTTTTACACTGGCCAAACTATATGGTTGAATCAAGATTGATAAATGATCAACGGGAAGTAAGGAATGTGCCGCCAATACAAGGGGACAATAAACAAAAAGAAATCATACAAACTCAAATAGTAGAGGCTGTGCGAGCGATAATGCTTTCTGATAAAGAAGAGCAAACCAATGAGGTGAAGGCAATAGTTACAAAACCAAAAAAGAAAAAATGTAAAGAACAAACAAATGGTTGTGCGATGCATCAAGAAAAAGGTGAGGAAATTCTAGAGATAAGTGATCAAAAAGAACAAAATAAGGTAAAAATCAATGTTCCGGAGCATAAGGTGGTCACATCAGAAACTCCAGTTTATAACATATTCTCTGCTCAGAATCTGCAGTTACATTCTAAAAAAACTGCTCATAGGTCTAATTCATTAACACAAAAGAATGAAAAGAATCAGAAAATAACGAAGCTGCAGAAAAGCAAAAACTCCAGGCAATTTATAAAGGTATTAACCTTGCCTGATAAACGAGTACAGGATAAAAGTGCGGCAATTGTGAGAAAATATGCGGCAATAGCTCAAATAAAGGGCCTTTCAACGCAACACACTCAGGTTGCGATGGAAAAATCGGATACCTCTCAATCTGAACTAAAATATGCCCGGTTGGATAATTTGGTGCTAGAAATTGGCAAAAAGAACGGGGAACAGGAGGGGGTTAAAAGAATCGAGGTTAGAACTGGTGAGGTTGAACAATCTTCAGAAGTCGGACGACTGGCACAGCTTAGTCAAGAGAAATATCTGACATTAGAAGAGCGCAGAGAAGAAATTTAAAAATCACTGCGGTAATATTTGATACAACCGGTAATGACCCCTAAACACATGGATGAAAACCCCCCCAAAGTGGTTGAAAGAGGGGAGAATGAATGTGCCCTTGAAGGCTCCGTCGAATCATGTGGAATTGAATAGGGGGGGTGCCGGCAGGCAAGTTGAGGTGAGGTTACCTCAGATCCCCTGTGCCCAGAACACTCCCGGCATTAACAGAACTTTTAATGGGAGATACAGTGAAAAGAATGAGAGAATGAACGGAAGACATAATAATTGTAATGACTTGACCCATGTAAGTTTGATAACGCAGTGCAGGGTGCGGGAGTTTGGAGTGTACGATCTAAATAGATCATCAGTTGTAAACATTCTGGGAAATGTTCCACGGCTACAAAGTGTGAAGTCATCTGATATAGCCCAAATTAATTTATTCATGAATATGATAGAACGGTGGTTAAGATCTGGATGATGTCTAATATGATAAAGGATGCGATTTGGCAGGAAAGAATGGAAATCTATCAGATGGGGTTCACGCTGCTAAATTTGGCTGAGAATACGCAGAGAATTGAACTAACTCAATCAAAATCGTTCAGCATGCCTGAAGGAAAACCTTGGAACCAAAACCCAGTTTCAGTCTCGTATTCCAATATGCCTGTCAAACAATCATGAGTAGTGTGACCTTTGCAGCTAATGATGCAATGCAGAGGAGATGATAGCTAAATAACATCACAGAAAACCAACTTGTAAGGGCAGCATCTTGGAATACGAGAGGTAATGCGCATTTGTCTTCCTCTTCTTGGGTACAATTGGAACAATATGATTTATTAATGCTCCAAGAAGCATGGTTGGAGTCTGTGCCAGTCTGGGAAAATCATCAATTGGAATTGATACCAGCGACTAGTAAAAATCGTGGTAGACCTAAGGGGGGTCTTTTGGTGGTACTTAAGACTGGAAATGGATGGAAGTTGATGTTGTGGCACTCCCCAAACAAGCCTATTCAAGTTATAAAAATTACTTATGGCAAGAAAAACATAGCCTGTGCGAATATCTACTGGAATCATTTGGATATTAAAGATAGTACCTTTTTAAAAGATATGGGGGACTGTTTAGACTTAATAGCAAGAGATGCCACAATAAACCACACTATTGTGGCGGGTGATTTGAATATGAACTGTTTGAAGAGTGACAGAGGCAAACTATCGGCAACTGCTAGGCAATGGAACTTGCTAATGAGTGAAAGAGGTCTAAATATGGTAAATGGTGCAATATTTGAAGACATTCCCCCTAAGCATACTTGGCGAAGAGGCAAGTCAACGTCTCTAATTGATTACATTTTTGTCGATAACAATATGTTCAATATGCTGAGCTCAAAGTGTCAGAGCTTAAACAGAGTTATCACAGCATTTTGGCAATGAACTGGCAATGGAATGTTGACATGTGGGGAAAGTCAGGGAATCATATCCCAACTCCGTAGCAGTTTCTGCGAAGGGCAATCATTTCAGATGGACTCCACCTATGTTATCAGACTTACTGAAAATCTTCTCATACCCAAAAGATATGTTGGAGCCAAACCTACTATTTCAAGAGGGGAACTATCTTCCGGCATTCCATTTATTCAAAAACAAGAGTGTTAATGGGGGGCAGAATGATCATAAAACTCATAGGCATGTGAGTGATAATGAGGTGTCCTTAAGAAAAACGCAACTCAGGAAGGAGATACGTAGAATTACGACATGGGACCCTGTACTACGTAAAGCAACTATTAAATTGAAGAACTCATACAAAAATTGGCTAAAACAACATCGAGCCCATATGATTACTCAAGATGCAAAAATCATGCTATATTCACTGACAACTAAAAGCTCTGCTTTGATTTGGGGTTTGATAAAAAGTGTATATGTTCCTGTTCAATCGATTAGCCAAGTCAATGCTGTGCTGGAGGAAGTTTGGACAGTCTTATTCATCTCTATATGCGAGTAGTGTTTGGGCCAAACATCTACCAGGCCAGGTTCCTAAGGGATTAGTACAACTAAAAATCATGGAGGAAGTTATATTATACTATATAAAGAAATTGAGCTCTTCAAGAGCAATTGGCCCTGATGGGCTTTCAAATTCCATGCTAAAAGACCATCCGGAAGCACGGGCTTCCATTCTGCATGTAATATTTGATCAAGTAATATATACAAACAAACTACCAGCCTCATGGCAGAAATCGATACTAATCCCTATATATAAAAAAGGGGATAGAACGAACTCCAGAAATTATAGGCCGGTGGCATTATTGGATGCACCTGGGAAAGTGTTTGCCCGTTTTGTGTTGGAAGAATTTAACTAGTGGACCATCAAATCTGGAATTAATGATCCATTTCAGACGGGCTTTCGCCCCGGGCTAGGAACAGCAGTTAATCTACAGGTCCTTCATGCCATCAGAAAACACGAAATCCAGATGAATCTAAACTTATACATGGCGTTCATAGATTTTGAAACCGCCTTTGACTCTGTGTCTAGGCCCCGGTTATTTAGGAAATTAGAACTCAGGAGGTGTCCAGAACATGTGAAACATTGGATTCAGGAGTTTCACACGAATACCTCGATTCAAGTGAGAATTTCACTTGATGCCACCCTAACTCGCAGCATTCTTACCTTTAGAGGGTTGAAGCAGGGGTGCCGAATGGCTTCATCCTTGTTCAATTTCTATATTGCAAACATAGCTGAGGATTTTAAGACTGTGGTGGCGGACTCTCCACGGCTGGCTGCAAGTGTGATCCCCTGGTTGTTTTATGCAGATGATTTGGTTCTGCTATCAAAAGCAGCCAGGGGGTCACAGAGGCTGTTGGAAGTAGTGGAAACGTTTGTCAAACAAAATGAATTAAGTATAAACTTGGCAAAGTCAAAGACTATGATGATTGAAAACAAGCACAAGAGAAAGACCGCTCATCTCTCCTGGTTTTTGCATGATCAGCGTTTAGAAGATATCAAGGAACATAAATACCTAGGCCTCAATGTAAATACTACTGAGGCGGACACACCTTATTACAAGGAAATCAGACAAAAAATGAAAACAGCCAATGCCCAGGCTACTTTGTTGAATCATAAATATGGAATGTTTTCATGGAAACCTATTATCATTTTTTACTGTCAGAAAGCAGTATCTACAGTAATCTATGGTACTGAAACGAGATCCTGGAGAGATGAGAGGTTTTGGTCTGTGTTAGAGGGTACTTATTGGAAAGCGCTATTGAAGCTTCCTAAATCGGTGTCAATATATCTAATTCGATATGAGCTCGGGTTGACATCTCTCTACACAATGTATATGTGGAAACTCTGCTGCATATATAGCAAATGTCTTATCTCAATAGCAGAAAACTCAATCATGTACATATTGTCAACAATATATTCTAACGACTGAGCACCATGCAATGGCATTGTGGAGGCGAATGGTTCGAGAATTTCTGATAAAAACTGATGTGTCTGATAATATGTTGATCACTAATCCAGTGAAGGCAAAGACAAACATTCTATTATGGGATTGGTGTAACACCTATGACCAATGCATAAATAGTAAACATGGAAATGTGTATAAGGTGGAGATAAAAAAGTTAAGAACAGCTGAATCATATGTAATGAAATTCCCGGGTACACGACATAGAGACATGTTCTTGAGATTTAAGTTTAACATCTGGCACACGAGGGATGTATTAGCAAAATGGAAACTAATCCCTGAAAAGATGAGTTATTGTAGATTTTGTAAAATTACTGGAGTGAGGGAAACATTATATCACCTAATAGTCATCTGCCCCTCTCTAATCGAGAAAAGAACTGTGTGGGCCTCATTACGACCCTGGCGGAACGGGTTAAACGGCACCGTAAAAGGCTGCGGTGCCGTTCAACCCGTTCCGCCAAATTACGAGGTCCCCTCGCGGGACACGTTAAGCACGCCAGGGAAAACCAGGCGTGCATACCGGGTCCCGCGAGGGGAAGAGGGAGCAAACAACGGGCCATCTCATAATGGCCCGTTGTTTACTCCCTCTCCCATTCCCATTCAGCCCTATGGGGGCTGAAATGGGAATGGGGATGAACCGTGTCCGTGTCCTCGAGTGAGGAATTATCGGGCCTTCCGAACTCGGAATGGTCCGGTATGTCCTCATTCCGAGGACACGGACACGGATGCGGTTTTGCCGGCAGCCATGCCGCCAATAGCGGCATGGCTACCGGCATACCTCGTAATGAGGCCCTGTGCCTTAGATCTCATTTCGAAGATTACACACTATTGTTGAAGGAATCACTGTGGTGGTATTTATATAATACCAGACTGACCAAAGTCAGAATTGCTATAGTCAACTATCTATTGGCCTTGAACTTAACTAATGACAACCACTGATTCAATGTTTTATGTGTTTAGAGCATGGTCGATAAGCAATATTGTGTTAAACCAATGCCTTGGTCATGTCAAATGGATTTAACTTTACTTTCAGTAAAGGGAGTCGGCTGCTGAAACAATGAGAATAAATTGTATTATGAGGGCAAAGAAGGGGGGAAGGAATTTCTAATTTAGTTTTCCTTCTCACTTCTCTCTCTTTCCGTTATCTTTCTGGAGGTTGTATTGTAAATAGAGAGTTGAATTTTTGTTAGCTAGGGTCATTAAGGATTGTTCTTGATTGTTCATGAGTTAAGGGTCGATTTTTAATCGCTGGCCAAGGCGTGGATTATGGTTCTTCTTTCTTTTTTAAGTTTTAATCTATGTTGTCATTTTGTCAAGGCGGAATTGAATTGATCTGTAATGTTTCAATTTAGTATTTTTATTCTGTATTTTATATTAAAAAGTTGATTTATCAACTGTAACAATAAAAATAAAAAATAAAAAAAAGCTGCTGCCACCCCACCCGCCCCCCACGGGTCCCTGTGCCAACCCGCTTGCCCTACTGAGGCAGGCCCATTCGGGGCAGAGGGGCATGTTATACCTGTTTCCATGTCCACTGATTCCTAAGTGAAATGTTAAAAAATATATATATATTATTCTTGGGATGCTGGGGGTGGGGGTCATTGGGAGCAGTATTATGGAGGCAGCAGATGGGTACTTTAATGCAGGGGGTCTGTATTGCGCCCACAAAAGGAATTCATAAATATTTGCGGAAGACTTTTGGGGGCGTTGGTCCAACCTTGCCCGATGGTTCTCACTGCAAATACCTGTGCAGCCTGAGGCTTTGCACCTTCTGGAGTCTAGAGGACGAGAGCCATTGAGCTACCTCACCAAAACAGCAACTATTGAAATGGCAAGCAGCGCATCATGTCATACCGCGCGCTATATAACTGGGCATTAATGCATATTACCGGCCCTACTGACTGAATCCTCTGAATCGACGACTCGTGTTAGCACAGAACGCCGCAGCATCGGTTCGCCTTGGGTTCTGATGGAGCAGCCATACTAAGGATGTGCAGACAATCCCCTCGATAACCTCCTCCAAACCACTTGTCTTTGGAACCCTTTGGTCTCTATGGCTTTGCCCTTCCTGATCTTACTGTAGTCCCCCCCTTGATGAATACTCAATGGCGAGGACCCTCGCCAAGGTGCTCAGGAGGGCACGGGGAGGCTTGCTTTCCTTCCTGCCAGACTGAATGTGCCCTTGCCCAGGCTTTGTTGCTCCCCACACCCATCACACCGCCAAGAACAGGCCAGTCCCTGGAGAAATAAGTCACTGCAGCAACGTGTCCTTCGGGATGCACGCTGCCGCAAAATGTATTCATCTGAGATATTTGCTGACAATTCAGTGTAGAAAATTGCAATCACAGCACTTGTCAGTGACACTGGGAATCTCCGCCCTTTCACAATGTGCAGTTGTATTTCTTAATGTGATTCTCCATCCAACATTCACGACCTGCATGCCTGCCTGCAGTCCCTCGGCCACTGCTTGTGGTGCTGAATGCACCCGCTGCCATCCCTTCTAAGGTATCAGGTAATAATATTCCAATGTATATATATATATATGGTCGCTGTATATAAGGTCGCTGGTAAAAGGTCGTGGCATTATTACATAGGTGACCATATATATAGGGACAGGAGGAGCGGGGTTGCGGGTGTGTCCTCTGCTCCTTTTGAACAAGATAAAAAAGGGTTTGGGGGTTGTGGCAGTGTCCCCCCGCATGATCCATGTCCCTGCAAAAAACTGCAATTTTTCAGCTATTTCTTTGCATGGCGTTATTGCTCTGGCTGGTGTTATTTGAGAATCACAGCAGTAAACTGCTCAGTTTTCAATTCCCAAATGTAGCAAATGTAATAAATATTGGCATTCAAAGTTGATCTTGTTCTGCCAGCAGACGCTCTGTGGCACAGACAGAAAAGGGATTGGGGGTTTATATATATATGTTATGTTATGTTATGTTATGTTATGTTATGTTATGTTATTTTGCATTTATATAGCGCCTTATGTACCATTGGTATGGTCTGAAGGCGCTGGTAGGTTGAACGCCCTTGAGAACCGAATTTCAAGTCAATAGAGAGAGTAGAGAGAGTCAAAGGCACGTGTGAGCACTGGATATGTGTGCAGCTGGTGTGGCTTTGTGAAATAGCTGCTTCTTAGTGGTAGGTGTGGTGGTTGGGAGGTCAATAGTATGTGTTCGTTCTGGCAGGATTTACCCAGACCAATTGTGGCTGCGTTGGGCCTGAGGAGAATGCCTGGCTGGGGGGGGTGTAACCAGCAGTGTTTAGATAGAGTGATGGGGGGTTTGAGGCCAATGTTGGTATGAGAACAGCTATACCGAATGGTGTCATAGTATCGCTGTGTTCTATTTGAGTGGTGTTGTAAAGAAGAGAGTGAGCGTGGGGATGTGAAAATGGTGCTTTACTGTAGGTGCTTGAGATCGCGCCCACTCCAATAGTTTGATGAACTTCATCCGTTCCTTGTACTCCGACTGTTTTGTGCATTACGGCTGTCTCAAGCACTCAGACCGTTCCTTTCAAAGCTCTTTAGACGTTCCATGTCCTCCAAACCCTTCTATGAATGTTACGCTATTCTGTGCACTCCAACCCGTTCATGCACATCCATCCGTTCCATGCACACCCATCCGTTCCATGCACACCCTTCCGTTCCATGCACACCTATCTGTTCCATGCACACCCATCTGTTCCATGCACACCCATCCGTTCCATGCACTCCCCTCCATTCCATGCACTCCCCTCCGATCATGCACTCCCCTCCGATCATGCACTCCCCTCCGATCCATGCACCCCCTCCAATCCATGCACTCCTCTCCGATCCATGCACTCCTCTTTGATCCGTGCACTCCCATCCATTCCATGCACTCCCATCTGTTCAGTGCACTCCAATCCATTCCGCGCACTCCAATCCCTTCTGCGCACTCCCATCCATTCCCCGCACTCCCATGCGTTCCACGAGCTCCCATCCGTTCCATGAACTCCCATCTACACCACGCACTCCCATCCGCACCACGCACTCCCATCCACTCCACGCACTGCCATCCACTCCACGCACTCCTGTCCGCTCCACCCACTCCCATCCACTCCACGCACTCCTGTCCGCTCCACCCACTCCCATTCGCGCCACACACCCCCATCCGCTCCGCGTGCTCCTATCCATTCCACGCGCTGAAATCCGTTCCACGGACTCCCATCTGTTCCACGCGTTCCAATCCGTTCTACGCTCTCCAATTTGTTCCACGCATTTGAATCCTTTTCATGCATTCGAATATGTTCTATTTACTCTCATTCGTTCCGTGTAATCTAAGTTGTTTTATGCACTTCGTCCACATATTTCACCCATTTCATCTTCATACTTCATCTGTTTCATCCACATATGTCGCCCGTTCGATCCACATACATTGCGCGTTCCATCCACATACGTCACCCGTTCATCCGCAAACGTAACCCGTTCCGTCCACATACGTCATCAATCTGGATACGTCACCTGTTTCATCCACATACGTCGCCTGTTCCATCCACATACGTCCACTCTAGGGACTCATCCGCTTTATGTCCTCACACGCTCTACTCACTCACATGTTCTACTCACTCATCCGCTCTTCGCAGTCACCCGTACCCCGCACTCACCCGCTCTCGGCACTCACCCGCTCTCGGCACTCACCTGCTCTCGGCACTCACCCGCTCTCCGCAGTCATCTGCTTTCCGCACTCACCCGCTCTCGGCATTCACCTGTTCTACGCTCGCATGCGCACTACATCCTCACTCGCTCTACGCACTCATATATATCTATATATATAGATATATATAGATATATATATATACATTACAGTTTTGCCGGTTTGGAAAAATTGCAGGTGAAATTACCGGTAATTCTGGCTCCAGCAAATTTTCTAAACTGCCAAAACACACGTGTGCCAGTGTGGAAACTAACCTCCAGCCAAGAGCTGGAGGTAAATCAGACACCTACCGGCTAGTAAATGCGAGAATTTCTGGCACCACTATTGCCGGTGCCGGTAATTTCGGCAATCCCCACCATAGAGTCCTATGGGATTCCTTGGAATGGGGATTTACCGCCGCTGCTGGCACTTAGAATATCGTAGTAATACCGGGATATCAGCCACTGGTAACAGTAGGGGCAGTTTGCGGGAATTACCGGCAGGATACTGGCAAACATGTAATAAGCCGCACTCTCTCCGGTGGTCAGTGAAGCCCCCACATTGCAGACTGGAAACAAAGAACTGCAAGTGGGAAAAACTATGAAACAGGCATGTTCCTGCTATCCTATCTGTTTTTGCAACACATTGTAATTGTAATTGGTTATTTATAATGCACTTAATACCCAGAGTTTTCTAAGCGCGGACCCGGGGATTGAACCTGTGTTGCTCTGCATCATCTTGCTTCCAAAGTGAGCGCATTGCCGCTGAGCTATCCTCCCGAATTGTTACAAAGATAGGTCTTCCCCCACCCTACATTTCAAGAAGGACATGAAGAGACTACCCTTCAAAGAACATCTCACCATTTGCTGATCAATCCACTCAATCCTACTTCTCCCCCTTCACAGCCCTCGTACCCTGTTCCAACCACCTATCCTAGCTCCTCTGCTACCCCGGCACACTGCCTGGAACCTCCTGGCTGCGTCCCCACTCTACAGAGCTCTCTTGCTTGCCATCTAGGCTCGCGCCTGGTAAATGCCGCACATATCTACATATTCAGCGGCCCTGAATGAGCACAGGTCTTGAGCATGTTTCTGGGGGATATGAGTATTAGGGGCTCGTCACCGTATTCCGTAGCACCCCCTGATTCTGTGCTACACCATGGAAGTGGAGGGGAAAGGCTCTGTGCTACACCATGGACGTGGAGGGGAAAGGCTCTGTGCTACACCATGGACGTGGAGAGGAAAGGCTCTGTGCTACACCATGGAAGTGGAGGGGAAAGGCTCTGTGATCAACATGGACGTCGAGGGGAAAGGCTCTGTGCTGCACCATGGAAGTGGAGGGGAAAGGCTCTGTGCTACACCATGGACGTGGAGGGGAAAGGCTCTGTGCTACACCATGGACCTGGAGGGGAAAGGCTCTGTGCTACACTATGGAAGTGGAGAGGAAAGGCTCTGTGCTATACCATGGAAGTGGATGGGAAAAGCTATGTGCTACACCATGGAAGTGGAGGGGAAAGGCTCTCTGCTACACCATGGACGTGGAGGGGAAAGGCTCTGTGCTACCCCATGGACGTCGAGGGGAAAGGCTCTGTGCTACACCATGGACGTGGAGGGGAAAGGCTCTGTGCTACACCATGGAAGTGGAGGGGAAAGGCTCTGTGCTACACCATGGACGTGGAGGGGAAAGGCTCTGTGCTACCCCATGGACGTCGAGGGGAAAGGCTCTGTGCTACACCATGGACGTGGAGGGGAAAGGCTCTGTGCTACACCATGGAAGTGGAGGGGAAAGGCTCGAGGGTAACATTAGTGTAAAGTTTTACTGGCAAGGGATTGAATGCATGAAACAGCTTCTCGGCAGAGGTGGTGATGTTCAAAACTGTGAAGGCGGTCCAGCAGGGAGATCATCCACGGGAAATGGAATATACCACTAGCCCCTCCTTTGATAGCATTGGCACTGTCCTGGGTACCCAGCACAGTGGCAATCCCTCTACTCCAGCGTGAGCCAGGATGGGCCCGAGCTGAACCAGGGAGGCTAGAGCATCACTGCTCTCATCTCTGATCAGTGCCAACAGCAGTGGCGGCTGGTGAAGTTTTTTATCGGTGGGGCGTAAATATTTGTCACAATTATGCATGAGTGGCAGAGGGTAGCGAGGGAGCCCAAATATTCAAGGTGGTTTCGCAGGGGTTTTCCACTCGCGGCTCTTTTTTGAATAATGAGTGAAAGTGGTGGATTTTCCAGCACATTTTCTGTGTAAAATTAGGTGAAGAAGCCCAATAGTTTGCAATTGGTTTTGTAGGGTAACACATCCAATAAATGGAAGTCACTAACCCTACACAGCAGCATTTCCTAACTCATTTTCATGATGCAATTCCCCACAATATATGGCAGTATAAAAAGCATTTTCAAGATGACGGTGCCCATACATTTCTATGCTGGCTGCACCTATACATGCCAGTATTCCCATAACATACTCATGTTTGCTTTGTGCACGATGCCAGTAATGTCACTATATGGTAAAATCCTTAAATGTTTGCTTTATCATAGATGCCCATTGAAAATGCCATGCCACAGCAAGAAATAGCTAGACTGAATGCACCAAAATGCCAGTCTCGCCACATAATAACTCTTATCATGCCTACTTTATTGTAGATGTCCAGTAAAAATGTCATGCCACTGTAACATATGGCTAGACTGGCTGCACCAAAATGCCAGTCTAGCCATGTAATAACACATATCGTACTTGTTTTTATCATAAATGCCCAGGAACAAATGTCATGCCAGAGGCAGAAAATGCAAAAAGACTGGCTGCAGTAATGTAGTCCAGACTAGCCACGAAACAACACTTACCAAGCAAACATGAAACGTGGCCAGACTACACTGCTTTGTTGCAGCCAGTCTGGTTACACTTTATGCTTCTGGCATGACTTTTGTTTATGGGGCATTATTGTTAACGCAAACATCATGTTTAGTAACCAGTAAAAATGCACATCCTTCCTCTGCATCACAAAATTAGAGGCCTACTCTGATTTGAAGGTGTAGGGTAAGTGAGTGCCCCCAAGTCAGAAGCCTGCTAGCCTGCTCACTGTGCTGGTGAGCGGGTCTCTGTTCTGATGCATTACATCAAATTCCCACTCACCAGCATGGAGAGTGCCGGTCACTGTGCTGGTGACCGGGTTTCTGCTTTGATGCATTAAATCAAAGGCCTGCTCACCAGCACAGTAAGCACCGCTGATTCGCCCCCCAACCCCGGAAGCAGGAATGCACACATGCACGCAGGTGTCAGAGCGTCCCCTGGAGGATGCCCTGACAGCTCTATATAAGCGGGGAGGTGCGGAACTGCCCCCATTGCACATTTAGAGCGACAGTACCCCAGCCGGCATCCCCAATGGACCATGAAAGGCTGGGGAAGCAAAACGTCCCTGGCCTTGCTTGGCCATTGGGCATGTGCGCTGAGGTATGAAATGAAAAAGGGATACCGGATTTCCCTTTGACAGTTCAAGCCATCCAAGGAGCACTCCCACAACTTCTTGTTGCAGTTGAGGGAGTGCTCAGTATTTTTACTGCACTGGCTTGACAGTGACTATGCTCTGTTGCCCATTATGGACGAGCCACCTCTGGCCACTGTTAGGGAGAATTCTCCAAATGTGCTAATTTGCCTTACCTTTTGAGACCCCAAGCAACTTTGCTGGATTTCTAGGATGGGATTTCTTTTTACCTGGGAAGAGTGATAGCCTTTTTTCCCACTCTTCCATGCATTTTGATGTGTGTTTTACATTTGTGTTCTTTGGTTATGGAGTTTTAAAACAACTCCATTGGCATCCTCTTTTTCTGTGTGTCACACAGCACCCTCAGTGCAGTGGCACAGGGATGTCTTTCAGACTCCCCGAGGTTTAAATACCTTCTCTGGGGCTGACCACTGTCTCCCAGAGCATGTCAAGGTAAACTCACTTTACTAGTCTTTTTTTTAATTTTTTTATTTTATTTTTATTTGTTACAGTTGGTAAACCAACTTTTCAAATATTGAATATCAATACAATCTGTCAACAGGTTACAGTAATAAATGCAAAGCATCCCAAGATGCACATGATTACAATGCA
Organism: Ambystoma mexicanum; assembly: GCF_040938575.1. NCBI lineage: Eukaryota > Metazoa > Chordata > Amphibia > Caudata > Ambystomatidae > Ambystoma > Ambystoma mexicanum. The sequence goes on from NC_090924.1 coordinate 1,395,615,093, forward strand.
AACAGTGCAATACTCATCATATTCATAAATATACATTTCAATTTACCTTATTCTCACTTAACATCTTGCTTTCCCGGTAATACTATCTCTAGAAATTGCACAATGGCTATCTGAACAGTTACTCTTGAACTAGAGAACAACATATTCCAAATTTGATCATAATGCACCTGATTCTGTACAGTGAGTTTCTTCCCAAAACATTTGGCCCTTGTAGATTCTAACGCAGTGCACTCAACAACAAGGTGCTGTAACGTTTCCCTCTGCTCCCTGTCCATACAGAATCAGCAATAATTTAGCTCTTTTGGTATTATTCGCCTTCTACACAGAATATCTCTTGTTTCATGCTGATTCAGTCTAAATTTTAATAGTTATCGACGATGTAAGTGCGATGGAGACTTTACCAAATAGTCAGCTATCACGCCATACTTTTTAGGACCGAAAGCACTAGAATTAAAATCCCTCAGGTTTGAACACAGTGCCAAGTTGCCAACCCAGTCATATTCATAGATCTTTCTTTTTGCACGATCTGGGTTGGTTAACAGTAGCTCAATTGTTACTGCAGCATCAGCTGCTGCATTTAAGGTGTGATGTCGCCATCTTCTAGATAAACCATCATTTGATGTAAGAATGTTATGAGCTAGAATATTCAAAAGAGATGGTTTCACCATCCCTTCTAATAGTTTTCGCAGCATAGTACTTTGGAATGCAAAGAGGCTAAGCCTAATTCAAATTGCAATATGATCAACAACTCATGTCCCCTTTCACCCCCACCCCCCAGCAGTGAGGGGCACCTGCCAGCAGGCCCCGACTCATGTCCCCCAGCACCCCTACCCACCCAGCATTGATGGGCACCTGCCAGCAGGCCCTGACTCATGTCCCCCAGGACCCTCACCCCCCAGCAGTGAGGGGCACCTGCCAGCAGGCCCCGACTCATGTCCCCCAGCACCCTCACCCACCCTGCATTGAGGGGCACCTGCCAGCAGGCCCCGACTCATGTCCCCCAGCACCCCCACCCCTCAGCAGTGAGGGGCACCTGCCAGCAGGCCCCGACTCATGTCCCCCAGCACCCCCACCCCCCAGCAGTGAGGGGCACCTGCCAGCAGGCCCCGACTCATGTCCCCCAGCACCCCCACCCACCCAGCATTGACGGGCACCTGCCAGCAGGCCCCGACTCATGTCCCCCAGCACCCCCACCCACCCAGCATTGACGGGCACCTGCCAGCAGGCCCCGACTCATGTCCCCCAGCACCCCCACCCCCCAGCAGTGAGGGGCACCTGCCAGCAGGCCCCGACTCATGTCCCCCAGCACCCCCACCCCCCAGCAGTGAGGGGCACCTGCCAGCAGGCCCCGACTCATGTCCCCCAGCACCCCCACCCACCCAGCATTGACGGGCACCTGCCAGCAGGCCCCGACTCATGTCCCCCAGCACCCCCACCCCCCAGCAGTGAGGGGCACCTTCCAGCAGGCCCCGACTCATGTCCCAACAAACAACATGTCCTAACAAAACAGACCCATGTCCCTAAAGCCAACCCTAAACCCCCTTACCCACCAATCCAAGCATCAACCATCCACAGAACACACTCCCAAATTACCCATGCCATGTTAGTCGAAATGAACCACCATGCCCATGCAGGAATGCACAACGTTGCCACACAGTGGCAACACGTGACTGAGGAAATGTTCAATGAGACATGCACAAAACCAATTACAGAACACAACACCAATTCAGAAGTAATACAAAATGTATTAAAAACATAAAGAACTGACTTGGAGGAATAGTAAAATGAAAATCAATGTACAATGACCGATGTAGAAAAAAAATATTGTAAATCCAATGAAGTTAAAAAAAGAAAAATCATGTAGAATAAAAAAGTGGTCCATTGGTCCATTGCCAATGTCCATAATAAAAACATAATCCAAATAAAAAATAACCATTGATCCATGGGAATATAGAAAAAGAAAGTATGTACAAGTCTGCAACTATATACAATGTAAGTCCAAATGGTCCATGATCCACAAACAACAGGAAACCTACAAAAAAGTCCTAAGAAGAAAAAACTATATACACACGAAGTGGAGCAATGTCCATTAACTCCAAATTAAAAGAAAAACAAAGGAAACCTAACACTATCTAACTATATACAATGGCGGCGGGCAAGTCCTGCGGCTCACTCTGTGATGTCCGGGCCAGGGCATCATCGAACTCCATGTCCATGTCCCGGAGGTGGGCCTCTGCCCTGGCCCCGAGGTCTCGCAGGGATGCACTCATGGCCTGTTCCAACTCCCTGCGAGTTGCCTCGAGGCACTCTGACCGCCTCAATGCCCGACGCATGGAGAACTCCATCCTGACCATGGTGAGCCGCGCCTCTTCCGCCAGCCGCCGCTCCGCATCTATGCGTTGGCCCAACCGCAGCCACACGGAAGACACTCCCATTCCAGGGTTCTCCTGCCCTCTGGCCGATGCCTGCCCCTCTGTTGTCGATGGCCCCGAGCCATCATTGCTCCCACCTAGAGCCTGCTGCTGTTGCTGCTGTCCATGTGCCCTGTCTGATGCCTGCACATCCTCCATCTGCTGGTCTCCAGTTGTTGGGGTGTCCACCCCTGCTGGACCGCCGACTCTCGACTGTGGCAGGGATGGGATCTCCACCAAGCTGGCTGTGTTGGTCAGGCCAGGTCCACAGGGGGCCCTGGTGGAATCTGGGCCGGAAGACGGCAGGGAGAACGACTGGCGCATTGTCTCCACAGAGGCTGAGAGGTCCGCCAGAGTGCGCGACACATGTAGGAACCCACCGACCAGGGCCCCTCCCAACACGTCATCACGAATGTCTCACGTGCGCAACGCAACACCAACCAGGACGGAGCCCATAAAGTCATGGGACCCCTCGTCCTCAGGTAATGGAGAGGCAGATGATGTGGCACTCCCCCCTACCTGCGGACGGGCCTGGGACTGGGCATCCCTGCTGGTGCATGGTGGTGCAGTCACAGGGTCAAGGACAGCGACATGCACAGGCCCCTCCACTGTGACATGTGCTGCCTCCTGCCCCTGGCCCTCGACTGCACCACTTGCACCAGTGGTACTACCCCCACCAGGCCCCATGTGCGGCTCAGTAGCGGGCTCCTCCTCCTCTGTGGAGACCACCAACCTGGATGTCTACTCACCGTCTTCCGCCATTGCAAGCCCCTGTGGGGGCTCACCCGGCCCTTCTGCTACAGCCATAGTGGCAGACGCGGCACCAGCCCCCTCGCTCCTAGATGATGGCAATTCCTGGAAGGGTGGCTGGGCCTTGCATCGCCGCCCAGTGGAGGCATCCCCGCCGCTTGGCTCCACAGCGCCGTCTCCGCCCTCTTCTTCACTTGATGCTGCATAGAGGGAGACATAGAACACAAGCATCAGGGTACAGTACAATATTCCTCTAGACAGGAAGCAATAACACATGAGTGGCACTGTCAAATGTCACTTCCATCCTGTCCCTCCACAACACATGGGTGAATGCACGCAACACACATGCAGAAACAGTCCCGGCGCCTGCAATCAACATCAGCATCCATGTACAAGGGCCTCTGTTAACCAAAATGTTGCCTTCAAACTCACATGCATCATGGCTCACACTGATCCCATGCACACACATCACCGGAGGGTCATGCATCATGGCTTGTACACCACAGACACAGTGGATATACACAGTGGAAACAACGGTGACAGCACTGCATGAGTGAATTTACACATCATCATGGACTTGTGTCATGCATCCATGGCGTTTCAAAGTCACACACACACTTCTCAGACACACACACATGTGCACCATACATGTACATGACAGCAGCACCCATCCCTCACACCCCCTCCATGTCCAAGAACAGAGACTGGCATGCTTTCATGTGTGCATTCTGCATACAGCTCCCCATGTTGCATTGGAACACATGCACCATCCATGTGGTTCACACATTACTGGTCTCACATGCATGACCATGATGTCCCTGCACACACACATCCATACATGGCCTATGTCACACATACAGGCAAGTATCAGACTACCAGCACATTGAAACATGCCCTGTCTCACACAGCAATGCTTGGCCACTTACCGCTCAACTCCAGATGGGTCTGCCTCTGAAGGATCTGGGCATGGAGCGCTGGGGCTACGTGTTCCAGGACCCTCATCTGGATGTTGCTCATGCTGCCCCGGCCCCCCTCCGTGAGGTGTCGGGCTTTGTAGAGGGTCCTCGACCTCACTTGCTCCACAAGGACACCAACTTCCTTCTTACTGAAGCTGGTGGCCCTCTGCCTCTCTGACTGGGGGTCGCCAGTGGTCTCAGATGGTGTTTGCCCCGACATGGTGACCCCCGAGGCAGGCGTGGGTGGGCAACTGGGTCCTGGGGCTGGGCTGTGGAGCGATGGTATCCCAGTCGAGAGTCTTCTGTTCCAGCAGGGGTGGACACAGCAACTGGACCCCTGCAGATGGCTGACGTGCAGGCACCAAATAGCAGGGTACGTGGGCAGCAGGCAGGCAGGCAGCAGCAGATGGCTGGTGGAAGCGTGCTCGGGGCTCTTTTGGCCTTTTGGGAAGGAGCGTGGTCTTCCATGTGTTTTCGTGTGGCCAGCTTGATACCTAGTGATTTGGCGTGTGAAGAAATTGCACGTCAGCGTGTAATTCAAGGAAAGGCCCTTAGCGCATAAGCGCGTCTGTGATGTAGTGCGCACAGGCGTTTCCCTCGTGACGTGGGCATAGTGGTTCAGCGTGCACGTGAAAGAACTGCACGTCTGCGTGTGAATGCGTGTAATCCGTGGAAAGGGGCTACGCGTGACGCGTGCGAGCGTTTTGTTCAGCACGGGTTAAAGGTGAGCGGGGCCAGCAGTTCGCTACGTGCCTTTCGTGGAGACCGACGTGTGTTGCTACTTCGTGTTGTTTTGCGCGCCATCACAACTTCACAGTGGATCAAGGACGTATCTCTCTTCTTTTGGCGGGGGTATTGGCTATGCATGTTTTTCATTATCACGCTAGTCAGGCGGTGAGCAGCACACGCTATTTTTCCCACTGCGGTTGCCCTTGTGTATCGCACCCTTTTTCGAGGTCATAGTAGCCTGCGTGTCCCATGCGTACGTGTTTTTCGTGTTACTGGACGCCACTGCGTACTGCGGGAGATTGATTCAATGCACGTAGGCTGCAGGGTTGCGTGCACTGGTTTTACTGCAGTTTTGGGGTGCCTGAGCATTGCGTGACCCTTCACTACATCACTGGGGTCACATACAGCCTTGCAGGTGCAGGGGGGCTGTTAACATCTTGCATCCCACCCTCTTCACTCCAATTGCCCAGGACAATTGTGGTGTACATCTCCCATTGGCACTCCTCCATCTGTACCGGCACTACTCTGTGCCATGGTTGGGAGGCCACCAAAAGTGAGGGGCGCCTCAGCTGGGCGCCCTCCTCTTGGCGGGCGTGGTCAGGGACGTGGCCGGGTGACCAGGGAGTAGGGGGACTCCAGGGTGTCCAGGGTGGCCGCAGAGGAGGAAGAGGCAGGGGTACACCACTTGAGCACGATGTTGTGCCATGTGTCAGTGCAGTCATGCCACCACCCCCTGTGGTTCCGGGAGATGCAGCTTCTGCATCTGGCACTGGCGCCTGTGTGACCCGGCAGTCTGTTTCATCAACTGCCACGGGCCCAAGGGAAGTGGTAGCAGCAGGTGCAGCTGTGGACACCACCACCCAGGCTCAGGGACTGCCAGCGCAGGCTGCGTTGGCACTTGAAGAGCCCTTGGAAGATTTCCAACAGGCCAGGAGGGAAACCGTAGGTGCACGCAGGGCTGCCTTGACCAAGACACGTGTCCCTGGGGCAGTAATGTCATCTGCTGCCCCGAAAAGCTAGGTGTTGGCAAGTGCAGGGGCAGATGCAGCCAACAACACCCCGGTTGTGAGTCTGCCAACCAGGACAGTCGCGGTCAAGGACCCTGCCACAGCGGATGTTGCTGCGCAGGGTCCATTAGAGGGCACCCAGCTGCCACTGACGCAAGTCAGGCCTTTGGTCGTCCCTCCACCTGCCACTCCCTTGGCTCAATCCACCGGTGCTACTGGCCTTAGTGATCAGTGCGGCATTTGCCACCCAGGGTCTGCGCCACAATCCAAGAGGAGGAAGGTTGCACCTGCAGCACAGGCTGGGATCCCACACACAGCCACAACCTCCTGCACGTCGAGGAAGAAGCCTTTCTGCAACCAGGAACTGGACTACCTCGTGGACTACGTGCGGGACCACAGCCGTGACCTGCTAGTGGGCCCTAATTGTCAGACTACGGCTGCCCACCGTGATACCCACTGGAAGCAAGTTGCAGAACATGTGAGTGCATTCAGCCATGAGGTGCACACAGCGCATGAGTGCAAAAAGCATTGGAATGACCTCAAACGCAGCGCTAAGGCTAAGCGTGCCTCAAATTACAACTTGACTCTGGTGACTGGCGGTAGGCCTGCACCAGAGGAGGAAGTCTTCACTCCACATGAGTCACTCGTTGCGGAGTTCATACCATCTAAATCGCTCGAAGGAGTGGGAGAAATGCCGGACTTTGATGCCGAGTCAAGTGAGTGTTGCTGCGTGTTGGTTGTGGACATATGTCTTTTACTTGTGTGATGTGTTGTACATGACTGCCACTACATGGCACGTGTACATGGTTCTGATGTGCAAGTAATGCAATGCTTCCCTGAGGCATGTCTGATCTGCTGGATGGTGGACATGTGGAGCGGATGGGGACTGTCCGCATCACCACTATTGCACCCTACTCACATGCTGGTCACCAGGATGCCCCTCAAGTCCATGTTCCAGCTCACTGGCCCTTCTGCATGTAGCATGGGGTGACCTTCCTCTCAGCCCAGGGACTATGTCATAGCATGACTGACGTGCATATGTCCTCTGCCTGCATGTGGGTACTCCATGTAGGCATGCTCCCTTGCCCCTCCACCCCCCCTCTGCACCCCAATTCCACCTTAACACTGGTATGCTTCAATTTTGCCATTGAGTACTTCCCTGTTCATGCATCCTGTGTACATGCTAACTTCCAGCAGCCAATCTGCCAGACATATGCTGTGCGGTACACCCTTTGTACTTGATGAAGGGTGTCTCACTTGGCCTGTGCAGAGGTCAGATGCCCCGCAGGGACATGAGTGCCCATTTATGCTCTATGTGTATTCCACTCATGCCCATATGTGTCCTTGACTGGATGATCATTGTAGTAGGAGTCCAGGGGGACCTACATAGCATGGCATTTCATCAGCCTTCCCATGTCCACTGTGGCTCAGTCCTGCATCGCACACATGTTTAGGGTGTGACAGTCTGTGCGGGTTACAGGCCTCAGCCTGTTTAATGGCCAATGACTCTGTCCAACTGGTGTAGTGTCTTCTTCACACGTGGGTGTACTCCGGAGGTTTCATCATGTGTCCTGCTTACTGTCCCATCATCATTTGCTGTGTTGTCACTTGACTCACATGATGCAGTTGATGATAGTCTACACTGTCTGTCAATACACAGTTCTATGGTCAGCCTTTTGATACCATGCTAGGCATCCCTGCATTTGCACCTGGGGGGAGGGGTGGTTTGCTTGTAGCCATGCTAGCCATTGAATGCACACTGCACCTGATGGCTGAAGTTGACCTTGCACTGCCTTCACATTTTCAGATACACATCATGAAGTACTTGTACATGTAGACAGTGAATAACGTACAAATTTGCTGCACTGCGTCGACCCACTTCTTTGCAAAATGACACCATTCTACATGCCTAATCACAGAAGCAGTGTCAATTTGACCCAGCATGCATGGCCGGTTCTCTTTTGTGTGTGACATGTCTGCTTGATGTGTTTGGTGTCTGTGTGATGTCTGTGTGTGTGTGTGTGTGTGTGTTGTGTGCTTCTAACATGTGCAGTGACCTTTTTTCTCTCTACTTTTCAGATGATGACGCAATGGAGCCAGAGGATGTTATTGTCATGCCAGGCACAGGGTTGTTATCACTACAGCAACCCGGCACAAGTGGGGGTCATGGGGTGGTAGGCCACGAAAACCCACATGTGCTACAGTCCATCTTGTCTCTTGCTGGCAATGAGTCCAGCCCTGATGACCACTCTGACCTCCATGTCGAGTTGGATGAGCATCAGGTCCATATGTCAGGGGTGAGTGATTCTGATGTGGGCACTTCTCTGTCCGCGACACCTACACTGAGGGGCCAGACAGTCTTGGAACCTCTGCCTGTGGTGGATTGGGATGCAGGGTCACCCTCCACACCAGTCACTGATGTGCCTGGGCCATCACGTCGACGGGGGCATGCAGTCGTGCAGCCGTGGGCGGTGCCAACACAATGAGGACACCCAGTCCTTGGGTCCCGCAGGGGTCAAGCCCAGCAACACGGTCGCTGCGCACAACCGCTGTATACTGAGTGGGAGCAAGACATGACTGCCAATTCCGAACGCCAGGGGGCAGCAATGGAGAACATCGCTGTGAGCATGGAGGGTGTGGCCCAATCCGTGCTCCCCCCTGCTAGGCAGGTGCTTCTCCAGCAGCAGGCGGCACGCCAGGCTGAGATGGTGTCTTTGCGTCGAGCAATTGCTGCTCATGCAGAGGCACACATGGAGGCCCTGAGGGAGGAGTATGCTTCCCTCAGATCCACTCTGGGTGTCCTTATGATGTCCCAGAGGGAGCGGGCAGAGGAGAGGTTTGCGCAGCTTGAGCGTACCATCTCGGCTGAGCTACATGCTTGCCAGGAGGTGCAACAGTTGTCCAGCTAGGCCTTGCAGGAGGAACTCCATGTTACACGTGTTACCTTGCAAGAGGAAGCACGTGTATCACGTGAGGTCCTGCATGCAGACCTACGTGTGATCGCCGCACAGAACCAGGCTCACCCGTCCGGCAGACTTGCTGCCGACGAGGGGCAAGCTGCAGCTAGGCGTGGTCAGGCTCCTGTGCCACGTCCTCCTTTCCAGGAAGAGCCAGACTCGGACGACAATCTATCTCCCACATAGGTCGGGATGTGCAGGCGTTGAGCCCATGGAGGTTTTTTTTTCCTCAACATCATTGCATGTGGGTATTGAGCAGCACCCTGTACCTCCCCCCTCCTGCGTACCCCTCATCCCCGGGTCGTATGTGGCCAGTTTTGATTTTTCTTTTAGTTTATTTAGTTAAGTTTCTATTTGATAGTTAGTTTAATTAGGTAATCTAGGTTTTTCATAGTGTAATTAGTTAATATAGTTTAAAATTGCTTGTCTATTGTGCTTTCATGTGACAGTGTGGTGCTTTGTGGCTTTTGAAAGCATCCACTGTCTGTTCCAGCTGGGCCCTTCAAGCTTGTCTTGTGTATGCGTTTGCAGCTTGGGATCCTTGACTCACATATGCCACTCTTGCTTCCCTTATCCATGGGCTCGCAAGGATGGTTCGGTGTAACAGCCTATTACACAAGGGCTCTGGACTGTCATATCTGTGGCATGTCTGCTGCTGTGAAACTTGTGTTAACACCCCTAGTGGGGATGATAGGGGTGTTATTGACCACTGTTCTTCATTCGCTAGATGGGGGGTTTCTTGATTCATGTGTACATTCATTGCTATGCATTGTGTAGTATGTTTCTTATCTTTACTGTACATGTGCTTGTTGCAATTCATGCCGTAGATAGTGTGTTCCACACTTTGCCTGTGAAAGACGGACTGATGGTGTGATTTCTGATGTACGTCTCTGACATGGTCCAGTCATGAAATGCATGAAGAGAGACACACAGATGAGTTTAAAGCATTAATCATGTGTTTCATGCCCTTTCTGCAGGGGGATGATCCTCCAGACCACCTTTGCCAGCAGACATGGGTCATTGGGCGTCTGCAAGCTGGACACGTTTGATGGTGCCGACATGCGCATGTGAGCGTAAGCAGAGGCACAGGGATTGTGCTCATACATCCGAAAACAGCTGACGTGTTTCAAGGGACTCCAGGCAAGGTGAGCAGCACAGGGGGGCCACAACACAGCAAACCTTCCACCAGGCCAGCTGCACATGCATGCTTAGTAGCAGCACTGATGGTGAGCTTGGACAAATATTGGTGTTGAAGCACACAATACAGCTGAGATGTGTTGGTGGACTAATGGCTAGTTGATGGGAAAGTTGTCTGGGGCACCTGCAGGGGCAGTGGCACATACCCTACGGTCCACCATGGTCCATTGAGGCACTTGTATTAGCCATGTAGCGTTGCAAGACATGGAAAGAAGCAGCTCACAGGGACAGACAGCAAGGGACAGACTCGTGTGCAGTGCATCTCATTTCCATGTAGAATTTGACACATGCACTACCTACTTTATTTCGGTCATGGTGGAACACGACTTGTTCTGAAGTCATACCTTGCAATATGCGTCTGGCTGCTTGCCCAGGGAACATTGCATGTTGTGTAAATCGTGACACATTGGTCTTCCATTTGCCACGCACCCACCGGCGCCTGACTTACTGCATTGACTGTGTATGAACCATCACAGGGGTAATGTTACGTATGGGTACGTAGCATCCACACCAGCAGATTGTTTGTTTGTAGAGTAGTTAGTTAGTTTGGGGCATATATGGTGGTGTGTTTGTGTGTTATGGGCACACACAGATCAGTAACTGTGGCTCTCTTTGCAGCATTGAACTGCTCCTGTTACCGGACCTGAGAGTGCGCAGGCAGGAGGCCAGCACTCACCCCAGAGATAAGTTTCTCTTTGTCTTCCATTTGAGTAATTTGTTACTATGTGCATGATGATCAAGTTTGGTGTATTTGTGTATGTGTTAATGTGAGTAGTACAGTTTTGTGCATTTCCTACTTTCCTGTGTCAATCCTACTCCCCTCTCCTGCCCTGCATTCCGGTTATCCAGTATAGCAATGCCTGTCCCGACTGCATATCCCTGACCCTCCTTCCCCACCAGGGTCTCAGAGGCCTGTGTGAGTTTGACCTTGCAGGCACCCAGACCACGATGGGGGTGGTTGGTTCGTGCCACTCCTACGCCTGTACACGGGAGCTGTGACAGTACACATCAGTTTGTGGTTCATCATTCTGTGTTATGTACCACACATGGTACACATCCTGTTGTGACATTGTTTTACTGTGCTACCTTGGTTGTTACGTCATTGGGGTAGTACTTGGGCTTTGTGACGTACTGCTACTTCAAGTCATCTACTGGAGGCTCTTTTGGTTTGTTTTGCTGCCTGCAGGATTTTTGCTTGGCTTCTGTGTTGGCCTGCTTTGAGTTCTCTTTGATGTGATGTTTTCGCAAGTCAAGGTGGCCTATGAGGGTGCTGGACGCTTTTTGCACACAAGGTGGGAGATGGTGACAAAGGGGAAGGGTGATCCTGTGGCCAGGTGAAAATCAAGGATGAAGGCTACATAACCCAGGTGCAGTTGTTCAGTGGGTCATGGTGATTTGTGAGGTGGGGGGGGCATTTTGTTGTTGACAGTTGCCTTGCCCTACAGTGTGATGTGCACCCTGACATTGTAATTGCGGTATCCTATGTACACGATGTATTCTGCTGATCAATGCCTGTTCATGTGTTGTGTTTACCTTTCAGGTGTGAGGGAATAGTTGTGGCTTGACATGTTGGGGTGTACACATGGTGAATGTTCACATGTGATGTGTAGAGGAAACTGATGGTCACTTGATTGCACATGCATATATTGAGTGCATGTCCCTACTGACCCACACACTCGCACTATGATCCACTACATGTACAACCACCCTTCCATGTCCACATGTTGTAACGCTCACCTGATTCCCGCAGAGGCGCCGGTCTTGACTGGGTGAATGCCGTATCTTCAAAGGTGATGTGTAACACACGGTTGGCTCTTTGGGCTGGACCTCTGTGCACTGTATGTCTGACTCGAAGAGTAAGATGTCTGCAGATAGAAAATATGGGATTAATGAACTGGGGTTATTGGGTGCCTCTCTCCTCTTCCCTTTCTCTTCTCCTGTAGAACCCCAAAGGTTAACGCCCTCACCTTAGGTAAGTGAACGCTGAGCTCTCCATCTGCCTCGGGGCAGGGTGCCGTAACCAGTTTCTTCACTGGATAAGGGTGCAGGCCTCTTGACCTCAGAGGACTGCTGTCCGTCGTTAACTGCACGAACGGTAAGTTCTAGGCACTTCAAATGTCTTAAAAGTCTTTTGTAATGATATCCCTTGTTTTGCAGGGTTCCGGCGATGGCGGATGGCGGGCTGATGAGAGTTGAGGATGGAACCCGTGTGAGGAATAGAAGCGCCTGGAAGCACGTAAGTAAGCGCTTGTAGCCTGCTTCACGATGCGCACTAACTGTCCCTTTTATCTTGCAGGTACAAGGTCGGAGCTTTAGAGAAGCTGAAGGGTGCTGGAATACCCCCTGGATTCGGCGTGGGAAGGAGTAATGGCACGTGAGTAATAAAGTTGCCCAATGTCTTTAAACGCACCTTCTTTTGTCTTTCAGATGCGGGATGCAGCGCCGAAGGCCTCCGGAGCGTGCGAACAGCTGGTAAGCTTTTGTCTTTCAGATGCCGGAATGCAGTGCGAAGACCTCCGGAGCATGCGAAGAGTAGGTAAGCCTTTGTCTTTCAGATGCCGGAATGCAGCGCGAGGCGTTGGTGACAGCCGATGGACCAGGTAAGAGATGCGCTGCCACTGAAGACAGTAGTGCTAACCTGTTCTTTCTTTGTCTTTACAGGTGCTGCTGAAGACTGGATTCCAGGATGGTAAGCCTTTGTTCCCTTAGGCCCAGGATCAGAAGCAGAAGACACGATGAGCGTTCTGCTGCAGAGAATGCAGAATAACGCAAAGCAAGATTCATCCATCGGGTGTGGTTTAAATAGCCTCCTGTAGTGCTTAGGTGTCTCCTTCCACAGCCACGCCTAGGTAAGAAAAGAGTTCCTGCTTTCCAGAAGAGTTCCAGTGTTCTGAACCTAGGGAGTGGCTCCTGCCCCACCCAACAGGAAAAGTAGTCCCAAACAGAAGAGGATCAGGGGTTCAACTGGCAGGTAAGTAAGCAGCATGGTCTGCTGCAGGTAAGTCCACCCAAGCATTATGAGCCCGGCGCTTCCAGCGCTGGGACTGGGCATCTTTATGAGCCTGGTGCCACTGGCGCCAGGACAGGGTCCAAAAGGTCCCAATTGGGACTGGCTGGCACTCGGAACCGGGGTTATGGGTCTGCTTCTAAGGGAGTCGGGCAAGTCCTGATCTTTTGGAAGCAGAGATCATGACACATGTACACTCTGTTTGCCTTCTTGTGCCCACTGTGTCCCTGCAGCACATGATCTATGACCAATTGTGGACCCTGTACATGCGTAATTTGCTTTTTTTTCTTTTCAAATTTCAGTTTTATTAGTTTTCAAAAGGTAGAAGTTTGGCTCTCATATACAAGCATTTTCCACCAACAAGACAGATAAAAATTATTACATGAAGAACAACCGTGTATAGAACACATAAAGTCTTTGCAAAACACATAAAATTCCACTAGCAACGTCCAAACCAAATACCTACACCCCGCCCTCCTCCCCCTATTCCCGTACCGCCGCCTGACGGGCTATAAGAAACTAGATGTTACATTAGACCCGTTTTCGTATACATAACATAGGACACATGAGCACAAAATGACCTGTTAATGCACCATAGCAGACAACGTGAACCATCGGATAGATTGTCTCTGAGTGTAGTAACGCTTTGCACACATTCTGTTCATGTAACATATTTAGCACGAAATTCAGACCATGCATTCTCAACTGTGGTGCGATCCCCATGTAGGGCCACAGTTAGATTATCCATCCTGTATATGTTCAGTGCAACACCCAACCACTCAGTTTTGCTAGGGAGCTTGGGTCTCTTCCAAGCCATGGTGAGACAGGCCCTTGCGGCCATAAGAAGACCTTGTATCATTTTGGGTGCTTTCAAGGTCGTGTCGTCTGTTTCAACCAGGCCGAACAGAATCAGCAGTGGTTGTTTCTCCCATACCTCCTCATCTAATTCCTTGATCCAGCTGAGTTCCTCTGACCAGTAAGCTTGGACCACTTCACATCCTCACCACATATGCCAATAGTCAGCTCGCTTCCCACAACCCCTCCAGCAGTGTGGGCTTACCCCTTGATACATTTTGGCCAGCCGGATTGGATCATACTGCCATCCTTACATCAACTTGACGGCATGCAATTTGTATTGGAAGGATATAGATGCTTTCGCCGTTCGTCTACAAATGTGTAGCCATAGGTTTTGTGAGATCTGTCTGTCCATATCTGATTCCCATCTGTTCTTGAGTGTGAGGGATGGTATAACATCAACCTCAATCAACGCCGAGTACATTGCACTTATTAAACCTCTAGAGGTGGTACAGGTGTCGAGAATTCTCTCGAACGGGGTGAGGTCCCTTTGTAGCTGATCTTTCCATATCGCCCTAGTCATCACCCCCTTGAGTCTAAGGTAGAGGAAGACCGATAGCGGCCCTATGCCAAGTGCCTCCTGAAGCTCCTGAATAGTAATGAAGGTACCATTCCTCCAGAGTTGACCAGTCCTCTCCAATCCCGCGTCATACCAGGTCTCAAAGCTCCCTGGGTCCAGGATTGCATCCCGGATCCCTGGCGACCAGAGGTGTCCCAACAGGGAGGGCCATGCCATAACTCCCACCATTCTCTTGCCTGGATTCCATATTGCCCATATTGTTCCAATAATGGGGTGATTTTTTACACTATTACGTAGCTGGGGACCCGGAACCCATAGCCATTCCCCGAGAATGAAAGGGCGGAGATGGTAATTTTCCAAGGCTATCCATTGTGGTTCTGACTGCTGCCTGACATGCGGAACAAGGACACGCAGCTGGGCTGCCCTATAATATGTTTCTATGTCTGGGAGGCCTACCCCTGCATTGTCTTTTCGAAGCTGGAGCAAAGATCTGGGGAGTCTTGGCTTTTGATTTTGCCACAGGAAGGTTAAAAGGGACTTTCTAGTATCCATAAAGTATTCTTGGGGCATTTTGATGGGGAGCATTTGGAACAAGTAGAGTAATTTCGGGAGAATCACCATTTTTATTGCATTTAAATGGCCCAGCCAGGAGATGGTGAGTCTGGACCACCTTTGGATATCCTTTTGAAGGACAAGTGATAGAGGGGGGAAGTTAGCCTTGTATAGGGAATCCAAGTTGCGAGTAACATTGATGCCTAGGTATCGAAGTGTGGAGAGGCTGACCTTTACTCCTAGAGGGGCAAAGCGTTCCGTCTCAGAGTCTTTACTTTTATCAATTGGGAGGAGGATAGACTTTCCAGTGTTGATTTTCAGGCCGGCCAGTTCGCCATATTCTTCGATTATATCGATCGTAGCTGGGACAGAATTTAGGGGATCAGTTAGATGTAGTAAGATGTCGTCAGCGTAGAGGCCTAGTTTGTACTCACGATCACCCACTATGATTCCCTTAACTTTACCATCATTCCTTAACCTCTGAGCCAGCGGCTCAAGGGGCAGTACAAATAGTATTGCCGACACTGGGCAGCCTTGCCTTATTCCCCTTTCCAAGGGAAACCAGCGTGAGTAGCCTCCGTTCACTGCCACTGACATTGTGGGGGATGTGTACAGTGCTTTGATGGCACGGCAGAGCTTCGGCCCGAGCCCGTTCCAGACCAACACCCTTTCTAAGAAGTCCCATGACACCCTATCAAAGGCCTTCTCGGCATCCAATGACAGAAGAGACTGATCCCCTCCCATTCCCTGTGCTTCATGAATCAAATGAAGTGTTTTCCTCATGGTATCCGCACCCTGTCTCCCAATAACAAAGCCAACTTGATCGGAGTGTATTAGCCGAGGTAAGTGCAATTCAAGCCGGGCCACAATGACTCTAGCATATACCTTAGCATCAATGTTGAGAAGAGAGACGGGGGGATAGGAGCTACAATATTTGGGGTCTCTACCTTCCCTTGGAATGACAGCGAGCAGGGCCTGAAAGAAGGACTGGGGGGCTTGGCCCGTGTCAAAGATGTCATTGAACAAGGATGCAAGGAAGGGGGCGATGAATGCGGAGAATGTCTTATAAAAACCAGGCTTGAAACCGTCATCCCCAGGGGCCTTTCCTGTTTCCAGGCGTTTTATGGCTTCCGTGACTTCCTCTTCTGTGACTGGTGTGTCTAAGTATTCGGCCTCCATGGCTGTGAGCGTGGGGATCTGCACTTCTTTGAGGTATGTGTCAATACTCCCGGGAGGAGGGGGGGGTCACTTGTATCTAAGTCTTCGTAAAAGAAGGCAAATGCTTCTTGTATGCCTTCAGGGGATGTTACTATCGTGTCTGTGAGGCTGCCGTCAGTCCTCTTGATGAGATCGACCCATCTCTCTGCCTTCTGTGTACGAAGACGAGCCACCAGGAGGGCGTCTGCCTTGTCGCCTTTTTCATAATATTTTTGTTTGAGCTATTGTAGGGTTTGAGCTGTTTTGCCCACAATGAGTATTTTCAGCTCCTCTCTGAGCTGTTTAGCTTCGGCAAGATACTTGGGTCTCTCACATGGGGAGGACTGTGCCAACTTTTGGTCTGTAGAGAGCTTCTCCCTAACATTCTTTTCTGTCAGGGCACGTTCTCTTTTTTTCCGGGCCCTTCCCTAATGAGCACCCCCCTCCAAGTGGCCTTGGCTGCTTCCCATACGGATGTCTTCCCAATCTCTCCCGTGTCATTAGTGGCAAAGAATTGTTCGATCTCAGTTTCAAGAGTTTCTTTGAAAACCGAGTCAGCCCATAAGGAGTCATTACATCTCCATTTAGTATTCCGGGGGGCCAGGTCGTTCCAACATATATCCACCGTAACCATGTCATGATCCGACCATGCCGTGGGGTGTATATTCGCGGCACGAAGTATTCGCAGGAGGCCATCAGAGAGGAAAATGTAGTCAATACGTGTGAGCGTGTCGTGAGGGAGGGAGTGAAAAGTGAAGCCCCTATCTGCTGGGTGCAAATGGCGCCAACTGTCAGTGAGGCCATATAGGTCCAGGGTTAATTTGATTTCAGCTTCATCTCGGGAGGTGGATGGGTCGTGTGCATCGGATCTAGTCTGTCTATCCACAGAGCTGTCCATCCATGTGTTAAAATCTCCACCTAGAGCTATGTGTCCCTTGGCCATGCTAAAAACCTTCTCAGTGATTTTGTGGAGGAACCTATTCTGCCCTTGGTTAGGTGCATAGAGCGTGGCAAGGGTGACAATTGTGCCTTGAATGTTTCCCACCACCACAAGAGCCCTTCCTTCCTTGTCTGACCAAGTCTCAAGAGTCGACATCCGGAGGCCTCTGCGAATTAGAATCCCCACTCCCTCCTTTTTTGAGATACCAGAGCTCCAGTAGGAAGGGCCTACCTCATGTGATGGAATCAGCCTCTCCTCCCCCCTTTGGTATTGTGTCTCCTGCAGAAAAAGAATATCTACGTTTGACCTCTTGAATTCTCTGGCCACCATGGATTGTTTCGTGGGGGAGTTCAATCCCTTCACATTAAGTGTGCATATGCGTAGTGTGTCGTTAGAGAGTATAGGTGACATCTTGAGCGTCGTGTGAGTGTTTAAGCAACCACGTTGTCTGCATCATGGTCCGTGTCGTGTTCGATAATACAATGTGTGGTTCATTTCTCGTGTGTCTGATCGCGGCAAGTCCTGAAGAGGCCAAGGGAGGACCCTCCCAATTTGCGCTTTGACCCTTCATGGTCCCATTTTGTGTTCTTCCTCCCCCCAGGTCTATCTTCCGATGAATCATATGTCTTCTTCCCAGCCCACCCTTTCCTTCCTCCGCTCCCCCCCAACATTCAGCGTCCGACCCATCGAGGTTGACATCACCCAGCCGGTCTCGGACCACCAATGGAAACCGCTAAACAAGCGGTCCTATCCTAATGTGAACATATTTAACAGTGAGCCCCCAACCGTGTAATCTTAATCCTGCAAAAACAACTTACAAATATGAATTCTGACCCCCTTCTAAGGCATCGTTCCAGTGTCCGTTTTACCTCACATTTCCACCAAGGCACCCTAAACATGTAGGCCCCATTTTGTCGATTGTGTAACAGAAATCAAACAATCAGGTCTAAAGTCTGACCCTGGGGTCGGGTGCACCACTGGCGCATGCTGGGCTTGAGCTCCCCCATCCATCCTACCGAAAACCTTCCACTTTCTCGTGGGCGGCGCCCGAGCGCTCAGCCTCATCCATACCACTAACCCCATTGTTCCTTTGCACGTGCGGCTTAACGTGACAGCCTGGAGTCGGGGTTAATGTTCCATGTCTTGTGAATTGTTCATTCTCCGGAATTTTCTGGATCCCTGAATCCTCCTGCGCTGCGGGCCCTTAATGCGCCACTCACCCTCCCCTCCTTTCGATTCAGCAAGGGGGATCCGTCTCCCTGGGGACCCAACAGGTGCGCTATACAGTCCACAATGTCCTTTTCCGAAACAAGTTTCATTGTCGAGGCCTCCCACTCAAAGGTGAGTTAGAACGGATAACCCCACCGGTACCTGATACCTTTGTCCTTCAGCATCCTTGTAATTGGGGAGCATTTCTTCATCATTGCCAACGTGAGCGATGATAAGTCTTGGTAGATTGAAATTTTCGCTTCGCCCAACGAAAGTTGTGGAGCGTGTCTGGTCTTTTCTAGGATACTAGCTCTGTCCCCATAATTGTGAAAACGAGCCAGTACTGATCTCGGGCATCCTGGTCTGCCTCCAGCCCTATGGATGCAGTCAATTTTGGGTTCATCCACTAATTCATCCCTAAATAGGAGCTTCAGAATGTTGTGTAGGGTCTGTTTCAGGTCAAGGTAGGTTTCGCCTTCCTTTTCGGGCACGCCGAACACCCGAATGTTGGTGCAGCGCTCCCTGTTTTCGAGATAATCAACCTTTAGGCGTAGTTCCTCTTCCCTGTGTTCTATTTCTGTGATGCGGTGGTCCATTTGCGCCTCCAACGTGTTCAGAGAGGTTTGGCTGTGCTCGACTTGCTCCAGCCTGTCGTCCATTTTGTCCATTCTTTGTGTGATTTTATCAATTTTGTTGCCTATATCTTCTCTCATGCTTCTCATCTCCGTAAGCAGGTCAGCAATATCCGCATTGGGGGCAGCGGCATCAGATCTTGCAGTCGACATCTCGGATTCGTGGGTTGGTGTAAACCTATATTTCGCCAATTTGCCCTTAAGGTCCATGGGTGGCGGGACCTCAGTGGTGAGGTGTGTGGGTCTCAACTATGCACAGATAGCCCCGCCAGAATGGTCTATTGAGAAGTATACGCCTGTGTATACAGACTTTGTCCTCCGGTGGCGAAGCGTGACAGGGGGATGTTGTTAAAGGCTCCTATAACAAATAGCCTCTCCGATTAATTTCCCTTCGGTTCATCGTGTTCCTGCTTTATCCAACTCGGGAGATTCCTGTGGTGTAGGACATCACGAGGCTCCGGGACAGTTCCCAAGGAAGAGAGATATCAGTTTGAGGCCTGCGCAGCCCACCCCAGGCGGGGTGCCGGGGTACTGTTCCTGGGTCTGGTAAGTTCAGGAGTATGCATGGGTTCTGAGGAGGGCACACGCCCTGACAGACAGGGGCCCAACCCTCAAACTTTTGTGGCCCGGATAGGATCTTCTAGCACACTTAATAGGGCCTGAGGCGCTTTGGCTTGCTCATTCTCTCCGGGGTCCAGGTGTCCCGTGCAGTCCCCCAGCCAAGTTGCAACTCGGGAGAGGGCCTGCCGCCTTCCCTGTTCGTGATGCAGGAGAGTCCACACGTGAAGAGCCGCCGGAACAACTCGAGCGGATGGAGTCGGTCGTCTCCTCCTAATGTGACCGGGGTACACGCTCGTATATGAAGCGACAGCAGAAACTGCGTAAACTGGGCCTGTTCCACAGCAGTCCTCCCACGGATGCACCCGGTGCCCGATCAGGCGCCCTCCAGGTCCCCGGCTCACTGAAGTGGGGGAGTGCGTACCTGTGTGCTTGTACTTGTCGGTGGGCCCTGGCAGCGGTGTGCGTCGCTGAATTCCCCCTGGTTCCGCGCATATCACGGCTCTGCGATCGCTGGAGGGCACGGCGGGATGTCGCAGGCCTGCTCTGCCTTCGCGCGACCAATCATGCAGAGGGGGTTTCTCCACGAAAAAAGCTCCGTTTCAGTCCGGGTTTTCACCCAGTATGTCCTGAACACTTCCGACGCTAATTTCCGTCGAAGTTATAGCCGGGGGGGGACTCGTGGTGGGGGCTCAATCCACTTTTCGGGACCCTTGCGCGGACCCTACACGGAAAGTAATCCCATCCGTGCGCCCCCTGGTGGCCGATCCGTAATTTGCTTTTTAATGTAGTTTGTCGCTTAGATGTGATGCTCAGGGTGTGCGTCACACAGAATGGCTGTTCACTATGCTGTGCGCTGAGCAGTGTGTTGTAGGAGGTGGGCACGGCACACAGAAGCTGCAGTGTTGATTTTGCAATGCACAATGTGCATGTAGACAGGCATACATTGTTATGTTACAACTACAACTGTTGGAATACATTTGGGTATGACTTCTTTTGGGTGGGAGGTTATTGGTCAGTCATTTCATCTGATTCCATGTCAGGCATCATTGTCTGATGCAACTTTACATTTTTCACATGTCAATGTGTACCTTATTGGTACTGTGTTGGTGTATAGCTATTGCTTGCCATGTCATGTTGTGGTTTGGGAGGGTTTGGGTGACATACCAGTGATAGTCATGGCCTGTTTTGCAGGTCTGTGTGATTCACACCTTGCATGTGTGCCTTTTGGGCACACGGGATTGCTTATGTTTAAGTAGCTAGGGATGAACACAATGTGGCACTTCCATGGCAACATTCTCAGGGTGGTAAGGTTGTGACGGATGACTGTCTCTTTGACATCATCGATTGTCACCTGGTATGTGCCAGGCCTGTGTGCACTCCGCATGGGTGGGAGTTTAGGTGAAAAATGTGGCCACAAGCTGGGTCCGGGCTTCCTCGCCACGTGCCCTGTCCCCTCCCATGGGCTGCGCCTGTGCCTGTGGTTGGCGATGTGGGGGCACCACCATGTCCACCGGTGCGTCCTGCCGTGTTGCAACATTGTGCAGGACACATGCTGCCACAATGATCCTGCACACTACTGGGGGTGCATAGAGTAGCTGCCCGCCAGAGCGGTCAAGGGAGCGGAAGTGTGACTTGAGCACTCCGAATGTGCGCTCCACTATGGCTCTGGTTGCAATATGGGCTGCATTGTATCTTACCTGGGGTGGTGTGGTGGGGTTCCGGATTGGCGTCTTCATGTGGTTGCTCAGAGGGTAGGCACTGTCCCCTGGAGAGGTGATGATGGTTGTGATTATTGGGGTTTGTGTATTTGTGTGTGTGTGTGTGTGTGTGTGTGACATGCATGCATGTGCACAGGCATTTGTACTCACCTAGGAGCCATGTGTCACCATGCTGCCCAGCTTCCAGGGCCCGTCTCACGGCAGCCATTCTGTATATGAAACTGTCATGGGTGGAGCCAGGATAGTTTGCATAGACAGAGGTGATGATTCCCTTTGCATCGCATACCACCTGCACGTTGATGGAATGCCAGTGCTTGCGTTTTCAGTAGATGTGCTCAGTGGCCCTAGGTGGACGTAGGGCCACATGGGTGCAAACTATGGCACCAAGCACTTTGGGGAATTGTGCCACCCTGTAAAAGTCCTGGACAACGGCCTGCCTTTCTGTGGGTGTTCTGGGCATGTATATGTGCCTGCGGACTGAGGGGCGCGCTGTCATGATTGCCAAGACCTGGTGTAGGCAGCGTGACTGCGTGACCTGTGAGACCCCCCCCCCACTATGGCAGTGGTCCGCTGAAATGACCCAGTGGCCAAAAATGCAGGACAATGAGCACCTTCTCTAAGGGGCTAAATGCTTGGGAGCAGAGGGTGGGGGATGTACGGTCATCTTCCCACTCCCTGACCAGGTCTAGGATGATACGAGGTGGAAACCTATACCGGCCGTAGACCTGGTCATCAGGCATCCCAAAAAGGCTTGTCCGGGGTGTAAAAATGTGTGCCCTGGCTATTCTCCTCCTCCTGCGGTGTCCCACGATCAGTGCTGCGACAAATGGGGCATTTATCGTAGCTGTATGTACGTGTTTGTTGTTTGCGCGCACTTTTATACTTCCTGTGGCGGACGCGTTGACCCCTATGCGCGTCTTTTGCCATGCGCAGGTTTCCCATATTCGAATCCATGAATACGGGTTGGTTGCGTGCGTGTAGGCGTTCCGTGCAGTTCCCTGCAGTACTTCCCCAGTTATGCCTTCTTTTTCACACGTTGTTCCCCATTCCGCATTTTACGCCCACTGTTCCGCCCACTTTTGTTGTGTTCGCCGCGCTATGTGCGTTTTCGCTGTGCGTGTAGCGCATGCCGTTTGATGACGTGTGCGCCTGCGTGCGCCACGCAAGGATTTGGTGCACAACCAGTGGCAAACACGCGCAGCGCCTTCATTGAATCGCACGCGTGCATGTCTGCTTGCTTTCTCGCGCTTGCGCCACTTTGCGCCTGCTTGCGCTGGGATTTTTTGCGCACGTTTGTTCCATGAATCGGCCTGTAAATTGTTCGCAATTGTATACTTTTCTAGTTGATTCAGCATGTTTTGTAACCCACTAGGTGTCTGAGAAAGCAAAACCAAATCGTCTGCATATAGTAAATATGCTATCTTTTGGTGACCAATGCGGGGAGCATCAGTAATACAATTTGTCAATGCCAGACCCAAATCGAGAATAAAGAAATTAAACAGAAATGACGCAAGGGCACAGCCCTGCTTCACACCTCTGTATGTTGCAATCGATGGTGACAATTTGCCTTCTAAGTTAATTTTGACTCGCATAGAAGTATTCATATGTAATCTCATCACCAAATTCATCAAAGATGGAGGACAATGATGTTGCTTACGTTTGTCTACTAGTATCAATCTATCTATCGAGTCAAATGCTGACTTAAAGTCGATGAAGGCTAAATACTATGGACAACCACCATCTACTTGTTTTGATTGTATTGTGGAAAGGGCCAAGATGTTTGGGATTGTGAACCTTTACAAATCCAGACTGGAGTGTATCTCTGAGTTGATTATCAGTCACCCACTTATTGAGCTCCTTCAGAATAAGTCTGCAGAATATTTTACTAAAAATTGGAATTGTGATCGCTTCAGTCCAAGATTTTGGTATTGTTTGCTGTTGATTAATGGCTGAGAATATTTTAAAAAGAATTGAGCCCCAAATTTCTAAATGTTTTTTCAATCTGGGAGGATAGCTCAGCAGCAACGTGCTCGCCTTAGAAGCAAGACAACACGAAGCAACACAGGTTCGATCCCCGGGTCTGCGCTTAGAAACCTCTGGGTATTTAAGCGCGTTATAAAAACGCAATTAAGACATACTACTATGTAACTAAAAACAAAGAATTCCTGTAAGAGCGCCTCGATGCCTGCGGGCTGTGTGAGCGCTTTAAAAGTGCAAATAAATAAATAAATAAATGATAAAGTTAGATATCCCATCAGGGCCCACCGCTCGTGAGTTACTAGAGGACATGATTAATAGTTTAATCTCAACCAGATCTAATTGCAGGCAAAACCTTAGATCTTTCCGGGGAAAAGCCACAGGTTGAGAGTTAAGGGGCAGTGCTTATAGCTGCTCAAAATGGTTCACCCATTGATGTACATCTACCACTGAGGATTGCATATTCAATTGATAATTGTTGGTGGCCTGATTGAGCGAGGCCCACATTTTTGATATATTTTTCTGTGCTAACATGTATAACATCTGCTCCCCATCCCTTTGAAATAGGGTTGCTCAATGTTCTAAACGCCAGTTGTTATATAATAAACAGGCTCTTTTGGTGAGGACCATTCGGACAGGTGGAGGAAGCCGTGCTAACTTTCTTAATTCTGCACGAAGTGCGATTTTCCTAATGTATAGGGATCTATCAAAAGTGTGCAAATGAACTCTACCTTTCAAGTCGCGAGGTTTAGATTGACTAAAAGCTTGCATCGCATCACTATAAATAAGTCCCACACTAGTCATATGTAGAGTCTCATTTTGATTAGAATCTAGAAGGATTTGATTGAAGTGAATCAAGGCATCCTCCATCTATCGCAAACGATTCCCACCACAATTAGCAACCAAACATCCATGCTTCAATACCTTTGAATGATTAACCTCAGATCTTATACCATATTGCCAATTGACACAAAGCTGATCATGGTCACTCACCCTTGACAGTATTACCTGAAACGTTTGCATCTTGGACCATAAAATAAAATTCACATATACATAATCAATTATGGATGAAGAGCTACCTCTATGCCAAGTTGGTACCGCAGGAACATCAGGACTAATAGCGCCATTCAAAACATATAAATGTCTATATGAGACTAGAAAGTTCCATCGGACCAATCTCTCACATTGATTCCCATCATTTTTTGCAAGACAATTCAAGTTCAAATCTCCAGCCAATGTTAGGTGAGTGATACTTTTATCCTCATCCACCATGTCAAACAGGGCATTCATATCCCTAAAGAACCGGTCTATGGTGATGGCTATAGGATTCCAATATATATTGAATATCGCATATACATCGCCCTGAATAACTTCCTTAACTAGTAACATATAAGGGTTTGGAGTTGCCCAGACATCTGATGAAGACCCTGGACTGTCTTTCAAAGCTACTACTAGGCCCGCCGATGGTCTACCTACTGAAGACTTTAGGACGGGAACATGATGGACCTGATGTTCAGCCCACACTAAAGGTGAAATTAACCATGTTCCTTGAAGAAGGGTTATATCAAATCTACTTAGCCCACTCTCATCATTGTTCAGGAGATGCTTAAAGCCTCGAGAATTCCAACTGACCGGTGAGAGGGACTGCTGACCTATTGTATTACATAGTTAATTTCGATTTGAATTGCAGTTGCAAACACAAGGTCCCCCTCCTGGCACTGTGTCATGACCCATAGAACTTGCCCCTTCTGGACTTCCTGGTCCTTATCGCGCCGGGGCTTGTATTCTTTGTTACTCCCAACATGGCCGCAACAAGCGACTTGCCTCGCACCAGCTTCCACGTTGCACACGGCACGTTCTATAAATTGGCCACGCCCCCATGGCCCCGCGCCTCTCAACGCTATCATTAGGTAGTGACTTGACGTGTGTGTGCTGTTCGGCAAATCCACTACTCCTAGATCCTAGTTCCTTCTTCATTCCTTCACCCCTTCCCTCTAATCTGCTCCTGGAATCCCCATTCTTAGCGACCGCTACCTATTTTCCTGGACATCCTGGAACAGCAACCTTCCCGGAACTCTGAACGCGCTCTGCAGCCGGACGAGACTCGAGCAAGCCTATACAAGACCCGGTCCGTCCACAAGAAGAATCCTCCCGCAGAACAGAGTCAGAAGCGATCCCAGGTGAGACGGGGGGAGATTTACGACACACTGATTGTTTGTTATTCATATTAGTAGTAGGCAAAATTTTGGTTTTAAGTGCACATTCCGTGCTACTTACCGCTAGTGGGCTGGGCATCCTATCTGTTTCCACACTAACTACAAACCCCAAGTCAAACAGATACCTCTTTGCTTGCCATATCAAATTTTGATTTACTCTGAATTTAGTCCAAATGTGAACAGGATTTAAATTCAATTTAGATGTAAATTCCACCAGAGTTAAGTCTGTTGATACAATATCCTGCAGAAGCGGTACATCCGAAAAAATTGCTAAAATGGCTCTGCGATTTAAATCATACTGAGTACAAGGAGCTGGTCTACATTTAAGGATCAAGGAACATAGAGCCGGTCGAGTTTTACTTTCTGAATCCCTTTTTTCCTCTTGTTTTCCTACAAATGCGGCGGAAGGAGCAGCTTCCTTGCCGTTCATGTTCAAACTCAGGTCACCTAGTGCATTTCTAATCAGTGATAACACTGTGTTTGACAGGTCACTTGGAGTGTTCGTGTGAGTTGGTATTGCTGGCTTCACACTAGCCTTGAGATCACTTGTGGTCGAGTAATTATTATCGCTAACACTCAACATCGTACTCAAAGTAGGGGCTACTGAATCAATGTTTCCATTTCTACTTCCATCATTGTTAATTATACACTGCTTGACACCATTCTCTAAAGTATTGGTACCCCTGTTCCGCAAACACTGCGCGACAACAGGGGCCTCCAATAGCGAAGGGGGAAATCGCTGGCCCTGCATATATGCATCCACTGCCTTCCTTATTTCTGCTCTATGTCGCATTGCCTCCTCTTGGCAGGATGCAGTGGTGATCTCCCTTGCGTTTTGCTGACTGTTTGCAGTTGACAACAGTGATTTGGAGGGGCCAACCTGAGACTTCAGCTGTGCAATCTCTTTCATCGAGGCATCTAAAGGTGGCTACTCATCCACCACCCGTGCGCTAGGGGCCTTAATGGGCTCTCTTGGCTTATCTCGAATTATCCTCATATATTTCTTTTTAATTGCATCAGAAACATTTACACATGATTTTCTATTTGCAACTGCTGGTGTCGAAATGGATTTCATAAAGCGTTTAGCAGTAGCTCACCCAATGCTTTTGGGTGTCGGTTGATTATTTGATAATTATATCTGTACCTTCTTTTCAACTACATTACTGAATGTTTTCTTTTTCAGATCCTCATTCCCAATTCTCACATTAGACTCTCTGTCATTGGCACAACAAAAAATTGAGTACATCTTTTGAGTCGATGTAGGCTTCGGTAGAATAGCACACTTAGGTTGTGAATTGCTTGACATAAGTGGATTCAATTCTTCATTTGCCGACAAAGGAGATATTTCACGTACGACAGAATTAAAACAAGGTAAACTACGCCTGTATCCCTGATCAATGCTTACAGATGAGTATGGGACCGTTGGTTGGGGCACTTCTAAGTGTGTTTGATTAGCTATTGAACACAAAGGTACTTTCCCCCTCCCATCGGATATGACCTTTAACTCATTAATCTCACAACCTTGTATCCTGACTTTCTGATTAAAAGAACATATCAAATCTCTTAATGATTGAACAGCCAAATTCAATGCTTGTAAAGTAATATTGGACTGAAGCAGGGCCGGTGCATTCGCTTACACATGAGTGCTAGTCCCACGCGAATGCATCTCCGGGCAAGAAAAAGTATTTGTGCCCAGGGTGCACCGTCCTGAGCCAGCAGTCACTAATAAACCTGCTATAGTTGACATCATCAGAACTCTCAGACGAGTCTGTAAACATCAAAGGCGTACTAGACAAATTGTCCAACATGCATTTGTCAGAAAATGCTGATCCATTCATATCCAAATCGATGATGGCAGCTTCCCCTTCCACTTGTGGTAAACCTTTTATAGCAGTGGGATGAGACAGTCCTTGAGCTAGTGAGTCTAACATAGCTGTATCCAAAATGGAAGACTCATGCAAACGGCAGTTTTGTTGTGCAGAGGAAAGTACTAAAGCCGATGCTGTACCTAATGTGGGGCCGTTAGTATCAATCGTAGGCCTTTCCTTAGGTGGATCTGCCCTACAAACACCCCCAGGCATCTGTGTTTTATCACTGACCACAACCCGCTTTGCTCTATGGGCTGACAGTGAACCGCTGCAAAACATTCAAATGTCCCCATTCACCATTACACCTTTTTTGGGTGGGCTCTGTACCGGAGTCACACACTCATACTGGGCTGACGAACCTATGTCATTGCGAATAGTGGTAAACTGCCGAGAATGATCTTTTGAAGACATGTGCTAAGATCGTAGATCTGGTCAGCATAATAACAAAATCAGACGAGTTCTTCTTTGAATTAAAGAGCGCTGGAGGTCCCAGGGGAATCCCACCTGTGGCTTCGCCTCCTAGACACCCATCTCACAGGGACGCTAGTACACTTACACTGCGACAGATTTCCTTGCCTGCAGACAGTTTATAAATGATATCAAGACAGTTCAATGCAAGAAGCCCAAAGAACGACTGGGAGAAAAAGAGTCTCACTCTTGGAAGGATGGAAAAAAACAAACTACAGAAATCCAGCAAAGCTGCTGGGGGACTCACTAGGTTAGGAAATTCAGCCTAAACAGAGAATTCTCCCTAACAGCGGTGTGGGAGGGGGTTTAGGCACCCTGGACTGGGTTGCCTTGCCCACTCAAGTCGCACTCTGGTGTGATTGGCCCAAGTGGTGAGCCACCCCGCTCACCACTTAGCGTGTTTTGATTGACAGCTAGGCTGAATGAATGGGGGTTTTCTGCATAAAAGCAGGGCTTTTGGGACTGGATCTTGAGAAGTCACCACAGGACCTGAGAATCCGACGAGGGTAAAGCTGAGCCAACCTGCAACGACGACACCTCCGGTGGAGCCCTGCTGAACCGACTCACCACTTCCCGACGACAGAGGAGATCTCCCCGCCGGAGAGTCTCTTCCCCTGACTGGTGGGAACAACCAGTCCCCTTTGCTTTTTCTTCGCTTCCAGGGCGTAGTGGTCGAATTGGTCGAATTGCCCATGCAGAGCACCCCGGCAACCGGATAGCCACTAACCCGTACCACGACCAAAAGGTGGTGCCTTGTGACGGAGCACTCCGCGGCTGGTCTCTTCCCTGGTGGTGCAACGATCTTCAACTTTCCTTGGACGACGAGATCATCTCTTCTCTTGGCAAAGCCCCGACCTGCATCCACCACCAGGAACAACTGCCCCCGCCGAAGCTGTCTCTCCACAAACAAGGTACCGTGTCCGGCTGGCTTCCCTTGTGTCGGTTAGCGTGAGGTGTCTTAATCCTCGCCTCTTTATTGGGTCGCCTCCAAGCTTTCTTAACTTTCTGTTCTGAACTGGTCCAATCTTTCTATGACAATTTGCGACAAAGACTCGAAGTGCATTTCCACTGTGATACTTTTTGGGACATATCGCCTTGCCTCTCTCCGAGTGGGCCTGGCCTCTGAACTTTGCGACCCACAGTAGACCCTGCCTTACTTGCCTTGCATTTGTTTGTAAAAGTGTTGGTACTCATACCCTGCCTTTTCTCTCCCGTCCTAACGAATATTAAAGTGCCATCTAGGTTAAAGCATTTACCTCTGTCTGCAAATAAGTGGTGCTGTGAAACCTAGACTTGTCGAACTATTGTTAGGGGGATTGATTTACTTATAGTAATTGTGATTAAAGTTGTTTGCCGTATAGTGCCAGAGTGTTTTTCATAGATGTGTTGTTATAAATAAATACCTATATATCTTTACACCGAAGCTCTGTTCCGTGTTTGCTTGTTCTACTGTGTAGACTGCCCTATTTTGCATACTCCACATACTGCCTAACTCTTCTTGAGGGAAGTCTGACTGCTTAGCCACAGCTACCAAGTGAATCTGTGTGGTGCAGACTGCTACCAAGTGGGTTTACTGACAAACACCTGCAGTCCTAAATCTTTTGCAGTGGTCCCAGAGGGAACTGCACAGGTTTCCGCCTAACACCGTCCATCATCACCAGCCCGCAACACATGTCCCGTCCATCACCACAAGCCCCCAGCACATGTCCCGTCCATCACCACCAGCCCCCAGCACATGTCTTGTCCATCACCACCAGCCCCCAACACATGACCCATCCATCACCACCATCCCCCACCAACCCACAGCACATGTCCTGTCCATCACCACCAGCCCCAGCACATGTCCCGTCCATCACCACCAGCCCCCAGCACATGTTCCGTCCATCACCACCAGCCCCCAGCACATGTTCCATCCATCACCACCAGCCCCCAGCACATGGCCTGTCCATCACCACCAGCCCCCAGCACATGTCCCGCCCATCACCACCAGCCCCGAGCACATGTCCCGCCCATCACCACCAGCCCCGGCACATGTTCCACACATCACCACCAGCCCCAAGCACATGTCCTGTCAATCACCACCAGCCCGCATGAGCCCACATCACATGTCCCGTCCATCACCACCAGCCCCAGCACATGTCCCATCCATCACCACCAGCCCTCAGCACATGTCCTGTCCATCACCATTACCCCAGCACATGTCCCGTACATCACAACCAGCCCCCAACACATGTCCCATCCATCACCACCATCCCCCAGCACATGTGCCATCCATCACAACCAGCCCCCAGCACATGTCCCATCCATCACCACCATCCCCCAGCATATGTCCAGCCATCGCCACCAGCCCCCAGTGTATGTCCCATCTATCACCACCAGCCCTCAGCACATGTCCCATCCTTCACCACCAGCCCCCAGCACATGTCCCATCCATCACAACCAGCACCGCAGCACATGTCCCTTCCATCACCACCAGCCCCAGACATGTCCCGCCCATCACCACCAGCTCCCAGCACATGTCCCGTCCATCACCACCAGCCCCAGCACATGTTCCATCTATCAGCAGCAGCCCTCAGCACATGTCCCGTCCATCACCACCATCCCCAGTACATATCCCATCCATCACCACAAGCCCCCAGCGCATGTCCCATCCATCACAACCAGCCCCCAGCACATGCCCCTTCCATCACCCCCAGCCCCAGACATGTCCCATCCATCAACACCATCCCCCTGCACATGTTCCGTCCATCACCACCAGCCCCAGCACATGTTCCATCTATCAACAGCAGCCCTCAGCCCATGTCCCGTCCATCACCACCATATCCAGCACATATCCCGTCCATCACCACAAGCCCCCAGCGCATGTCCCATCCATCACAACCAGTCCCCAGCACATGTCCCACCCATCACCACCAGACCCAGCACATGTCCCATCTATCACAACCAGCCCCCAGCACATGTCCCGGCCCTCACCACCATCCCCATCACATGTCCCGTCCATCACCACCATCGCCAGCACATGTCCCATCCATCACCATCATCCCCCAGCACATTTCTCGTCCATCACCGTCAGCCCCCAGCACATGTTCCGTCCTTAACCACCAGCCCCCAGCTCATGTCCCGTCCATCACCACTAGCCCCCAGCACATGTCCCATACATCACCACCAGCCCCCAGCACATGTCCCGTCCATCACCACCAGCCCCAGCACATGTCCCATCCCTCACCACCAGCCCCAGCACATGTCCCATCCATCACCACCAGCCCCCAGCACATGTGCCATACATTACCACCAGCACCAGCACATGTCCCATCCATCACCACCATCCCAGCACATGTCCCGTCCATCACCACCAGCCTCCAGCACATGTCCTGCCCATCACCACCAGCCCCAGCACAAGTCCCGTCCATCACCACCAGCCCCCAGCACATGTCCCGTCCATCACCACCATCCCCAGCACATGTCCCGTCCATCACCACCAGCCAACAGCGCATGTCCCATCTATCACCACCAGCCCTTAGCACATGTCCCATCCATCACCAGCAGCCCCAGAACATGTCCCATCCATCACCACCAGCCCCCAGCACATTTCCCATCCATCACAACCAGCACCCCAACACATGCCTCTTCCATCACCACCAGCCCCAGCACATGTTCCACCCATCACCACCAGCCCCCAGCACATGTCCCGTCCATCACCACCAGCCCCAGCACTTGTCCCATCCATCACCACCAGCCCCAGCACATGTCCCATTCATCACCACCAGCCCTCAGCACATGTCCCATCTATCACCACCATTCCCCCGCACATATCTCGTCCATCACCACCAGCCCCCAGCACATGTTCCGTCCTTAAACACCAGCCCACATCACATGTCCCGTCCATAACCACCAGCCCCAGCACATGTCCCGTCCTTAACCACCAGCACCCAGCACATGTCCCGTCCATAACCTCAGCCCCCAGCACATGTCCCATCCATCACTACCAGCTCACAACACATGTCGCATCCATCACCACCACCTCCATCACATGTCCCATCCATCCCTACCAGCCCCCAGCACATGTACCGTCCATCACCACCAGCCCTTAACACATGTCCCGTCCATCACTACCAGCCCCCAGCACACGTCCATTCCATAAGCACGAGCCCCAGCAAATGTCCCATTCATAACCATCAGCCCCCAGCACACGTCCCATCCATCACCACCATCCCGGGTACACGTTCCATCCATCACCACCAACCCCCAGCACATGTCCCATTCATCACCACCATCCCCACCATATGTCTCATCCATCACAACCAGCCCCCAGCACATGTTCCATCCATCACAAGCAGCCCCCAGCACATTTCCCATTCATCACCACCAGCCCCAGCACATGCCCCGTCCATCACCACCAGTCCCCAGCACATGTCCCATTCATCCCCACCATCCCCCAGCACATGTCCCGTCCATCACCACCAGCCCCCAGCACATGTCCCATCCATCACCACTAGCCCCCAGCACATGTCCCACCCAACACCACCAGCCCCCAGCACATGTCCCATCCATCACCACCAGCCCCCAGCACATGTCCCGTCCATCACCACCATCCCCCAGCACAGTCCCGTCCATCACAACCAGCCTCCAACACATGTCCCGTCCATCACCACCATCGCCAGCACATGTCCCATCCATCACCACCATCCCCCAGCACATTTCTCGTCCATCACCATCAGCCCCCAGCACATGTCCCGTCCATAACCACCAGCCCCAGCACATGTCCCGTCCTTAACCACCAGCTCCCAGCACATGTCCCGTCCATAAACACCAGCCCCCGACACATGTCCCGTCCATCACTACCAGCCCCATCACATGCCCTGTCCATCCCTACCAGCCCCCAGCACATGCCCCGTCCATCACCACCAGCCCTTAGCACATGTCCCGTCCATCACTACCAGCCCCCAGCACATGTGCCATTCATCACCACCATCCCCAGCATATGTCCCATCCATGACCACCAGCCCCCAGCACATATTTAATCCATCATCACCAGTCCCCAGCACATGGCCTGTCCATCACCACCAGCCCCCAGTACATGTCCCGTCCATCACCACCAGCCCCCAGCTCATGTCCCGTCCATCACCACCATCCCCCACCAGCCCACAGCACATGTCCCGTCCATCACCACCAGCCCCCGACACATGTCCCATCCATCACCACCAGTTTGTTTGTTTGTTTGTTTGTTTTATTATTTGTAATTCGCACATAACCACAAGGATAACAAGGCGCGAACATAGTAAGAGGGTTGTATAGCTTAGTTACATACAGCAAATTAAATAACGTCCCGTGGAGTTACAATAGGGATACAGTGGTAACATGGGTAAACAGATATCAAAGACATTTTATCTAGTGCAGTTTATATAGTAGCAGGAGGTAGCGGGGGTACACTGAACAATAATACAATTGGTGATGGCACTGATAATGGCATGAGGAGCCACCAGGGAGTATTATTTGTCATGGTCCTTCATCCATTGTATAATGTATGTCCTGAACTGAAAGTAAGGGATGTCTTTCCTTAGAGGTGGCGGTAGTGAGTTCCAGTGAGTAGCTGCTTTAACAGGGAAGCTGCTCCCTCCAGTCAGGGACCGTTTGAATCTTGGGACTAGTAGTAGATTGGCGTTGGCACTTCTGGAGGGGCGGTATGAAACCTGTCTAGAGAATCTTGTTATCAGATATTTCGGGGCCATGTCATGAAGGCATTTGTGTGTCAGTGAGACAGACTTAAGGAAAAGTTTGTCTTTCGTGGAAAGCCAGTTAACAGATCTTCTGGTATCTGAGATGTGGGCATTCTTGGGGATACTTAGAGCTGCTCTTAGAGCATTATTTTGAAGGATTTGGATCTTGTTTATGATATGTTTGTTACTGCCTACGTAAAGGGCATTACAGTAATCCAGCTTAGATAGGATCAATGCTCTGGCCAAGGTAGTGCAGTTATTAGGTGTTAGGAGTGGTTTGGCAGCTCGGATGAGTTTACAAGTATAAGCAGTGGCGGAGGCCATTGCGTTTACCTGTTTGTTAAATGATAGTGAGGAGTCTAGGTAAAAACCCAAAGTTTTTACCTCCTTGGCCACAGTGATGGTGTTGTTATCAATTACGAATGATGAGTAAATTTGGCCGAGTTTGTTGATATTGGCTGAGGTACCAAGAATGAGGAGTTCTGTTTTGTCATCATTCAGGCATAGACCGTGTGAGGCCATCCATGCCTGAATGATGAGGTACACTCTGTTTACAAAGGCCAAATCCTTGTCACAATCCCCCGACAACGGGATGAGGATCTGAGTATCATCTGCATAGTTTGTGTAGGTGATACCCAGACCGTCGAGATCATCGAAAAGGGGCTTTGTAAAGATGTTGTACAATGTAGGTGAGACGCAGGAGCCCTGAGGCACACCGCAGGCAATGGGCGTGGGGTCAGCAGCCGCTAATGGTGAGAAGACACGCATTGTTCTATCACTGAGGAAGGACTGAATCCAGCCTATAGCCTCATGGGAGAAGTGTGCGGCCGACTCGAGATGTTTGCACAGAATCTCGTGGTCGACTAAATCGAAAGCTGCTGAGAGGTCAAGGAGCAGCAGCAGTGCGGTTTTGCCCTGGTCTCTCAACTCGTCAATTTGTATCTTAAGGTCAACCAAAGCGGTTTCGGTTCCGTGTTGGGGTCTGAAACCAGATTGTCGGATTCCTAGAAGGTGGTTATATTCTAGGTATTGTTGGATTTGTAAATATGCCAATTTGTCGATGATTTTAAGCAAGAATGGTACTGTGGTGATAAGACGATAGTTTGTGGGTATGGCGGTGTCTAAGTTTTGTTTTTTGAGGAGTGGGAGGACCCATGATTGTTTCAGGTTATTGGGTATTATGCCTGAGTTGAAGGATGCATTTATTAGTTTAGTGATGAAAGGTGATAATTCACGAGCTGCATCTTTTATAAGTTGTGCTGGGCATAAGTCCCCGTGGCAGTTCGATGGTTTAAGAGTGAGGATGACATTCTCAACCTCTTTGATGGATACTTTGCGGAAGTTGAAGTGGGGGGTGGTATCAAGTGAGGGGGTCAGGATGTAAGGTGTCACTGTCACATCGTTAATATTGGATTTCGTAATGGCGAGAAGGGTAGCCTTTTTATGGTGGATCTTCGTTTGCAAGGTGGTGATTTTATTAGACAGGGCATTTTGAATGTTTGTACACCAGTTTTTATCCTTAGTGCAGGAGTCTGGGGTTTGGATAGGAGATTCTAACTCCTTCAGAATTGTAAAGAGCTCTTTAGTATTGGACTTAGCTTGGGTGATTCGGAGGTTGTAGGAAGTTTGTTTGGCGGAAATTATTTCTTTTTTGTAGAGGGCTGATTGCTTACTAAGGTTGCGCTTATTGGTCTCTGAAGGATCAAGTCTCCATATTTTCTCACAACGACGTTTCTCACGTCTGAGTTTTTATAGTTGTGGGGAGAACCAGGAGTTCACATGTTACGTTGTTTGCTTTTTCTAATCTTTAAGGGAGCTATGGCATCAAGGGATGATAGCATCACTTTATTGTACACGTCTAACATGGTAAATGGGTCAGTGTTGTCTGGTATAGAATTGAGGGTGGGTATGATCAGCGGGATGAGGTTTTCTGGCGTGATGTTTCTTTTATTTCTAGTGGGGACTGCTGGGGCTACATTATCAATGAGTAGCGCAGGTGGGGCCTCTAAGGCGAATGTGATCAGATAGTGGTCTGACCAAAGCTGAGGTAGTGTGGATAGTACCGAGATGGGGCAATTGTGCACAGCAATCCAATCAAGGGTTCTGCCTTTAGTATGAGTAGGGCATGTAATCTTTTGGGTGAAACCTAGTTCCTCTAGGGAGTTATTGATTAGTGTGACATTCGAGTCTCGGGGGTCATGGAGTCCTAGGTTGAAATCTCCTAGTACGAGTTTCTGGGAGGTACTTTTCAGATTATTAGATAGGATATTATTGAGATTTTCTTCGAAGAGTCCTATAGGGCCTGGTGGGCGGTAGATAAGGTGGATAGTTACAAAATGTGAGTTAGTTATGGATAGCTTGGCTGTGAGGACTTCACAAGAGTTTGTACTAAGAGGTGGATCGAGTTTCAGTGTGAGATTCGTTTTATGTATGATGGCAAGATCTCCACCTCGCAATGTGGTACGGTCTAGTCTGAGGAGGGTGTAGTCATCTGGGATGGCTAACATAATTGCTGGGCCGGCTGCGGGGTGGAGCCAGGATTCTGTGATGGCTAGAAAATCCAAGTTTCCATTATGTAGTATGTCTGCAATCTCTGTTGCGTGGGCGACCATAGAGCGTGCATTTATGTACTCCCCTTTTATCGTTGGTTGAGCTGGTGGGGGCAGTGCCTTGGGAATGGCCTTGGGGGGTGTAACAGTCTCTCTGAAGAGTCTGCTGTTGAGTTGCAGGTGATGTCGATTGGATTTACTAGGGCCAGTAGTGGTGTTAGATACTGTTTTAGGTAAGTAGTCATGCAATCTTGGGAGTCTTGTACGTAGTTTAAGATTCCTTTGTATTAGAGTGCATGGTCTGGTGAGCTGCTTGGCCGAGTAATGTACAGGAGCCAATGGTAGGGTATGTTGAGGCATGGTGAGGTCTTGTAGCGTGATTATGTAAAGGAGGGCTCTTAGGAGTGTTGTGTAGAGTGGTGGTAGGTACATGTTGTACGATTACGAGTATGTGCAATGGACCTGAAAGCACAGTTTCAGTATTCAGGACTGGGGTGGCGAGCACAAAGTAAGCTAGGTGAGAGGAGCAAAGCTTCCAGTCCCCAGCACATTTCCTGTCCATCACCACCAGCCCCCAACACATGTCCCAATCATCACCACCACCCCCCACCAGCCCACAGCACATGTCCCGCCCATCACCACCAGCCCCCAGCACATGTCCCGCCCATCACCACCAGCCCCCAACACATGCCTTGTCCATCACCACCATCCCCCAGCACATGTCCCTCCCATCACCACCAGCCCCCAGCACATGTTCCATCCATCACCACCAGCCCCCAGCCTGTCCATCACCACCAGCCCCCTGCACCAGAGCATGTCCCATCTATCACCAGCAGCCCCCAACACATGTCCCGTCCATCACCACCAGCCACCAGCACATGTCAGGCCCATGAGCACCAGCCCCAGCACTTGACCCGTCCATCACCAGCAGCCCCCAGCACATGTTCCACATATCAACACCAGCCCTCAGCACATGGCCTGTCCATCACCACCAGCCCCGCCACATGTCCCGTCCATCACCACCAGCCCCCACCAGCCCACAGCACATGTCCCATCCATCGCCACCAGCCCCCAGCACATGTCCCATCCATCACCACAAGCCTCCAGCAAATGTCCCATCCATCACCACCAGCCTCAGCACATTTCCCATCCATCACCACCATTCCCCAGCACATGTCCCATCCATCACAACCAGCCCTCGGCACATGTCCCATCCATCACCACCAGTTCCCAGCACATGTCCCATTCATCACCAGCATGCTCCAGCACATGTCCCATCTATCACCACCATCCCCCACAACATGTCTCATCCATCACCACCAGCCCACAGCACATGTCTCATCCATCACCAACAGCCCCCAGCACATGCTCGGTCCATCACCACCAGCCCCAAGGCCATGTCCTGTCCATCACCACCAGCCCCCAACGCATGTCCTATTCCTCACCACCATCCCCCCAGCCCACAGCACATGTCCCATTCATCACCACCATCCCCCACCAGCCCACAGCACATGTCCCATCCATCACCACCAGCCCCCAGCACATGTCCCATCCATCACCACCAGCCCCCAGCTCATGGCCCATTCATCACCACCAGCCCCAGCACATGCCACATCCATCACCACCATCCCCCAGCTCATGTCCCATTCATCACCACCAGCCCCAGCACATGTCCCATCCATCACAACCAGCCCTCGGCACATGTCCCATCCATCACCACCAGTCCCCAGCACATGTCCCATTCATCACCAGCATCCTCCAGCACATGTCCCATCTATCACCACCATCCCCCACAACATGTCTCATCCATCACCACCAGCCCACAGCACATGTCTCATCCATCACCAACAGCCCCCAGCACATGCTCGGTCCATCACCACCAGCCCCAAGGCCATGTCCTGTCCATCATCACCAGCCCCCAGCACATGTCCTGTCAATCATCACCAGCCCCAGCACATGTCCCGTCCATCACCACCAGCCCCCAGGCCATGTCCCGTCCATCACCACCAGCCCCCAAAACATGCCCCATCCATCACAACCAGTCCCCAGCACATGTCCTGTCCATCACCACCAGCCCCCAACACATGTCCCATCCATCACCACCACCCCCCACCAACCCACAGCACATGTCCCGTCCATCACCACCAGCCCCCAGCACATGTCCCGTCCATCACCATCAGCCCCCAACATATGCCTTGTCCATCACCACCATCCCCCAGCACATGTCCCATCCATCACAACCAGCCCCCAGCACATGTCCCATCCATCACCACCAGCCCTCAGCACATGTCCTGTCCATCACCTCCATGCCCAGCACATGTCCCATCCATCAACACCAGCCCACAGCACAAGGCCTGTCTATCACCACCAGCCCTCAGCACATGTCCCATCCATCACCAACATCCCCCAGCACATGTACCGACCATCACCACTGTTAGGGCTGAATTTCCTAACCTAGTGAGTCCCCCAACAGCTTTGCTGGATTTCTGGAGTTTGTTTTTTCCATCCTGCCAAGAGTGAGACTCTTTTTCTCCCACTCTTGGACATGAATGTGTGTAATTCCCTTGAATGTCAATGTGTTCTATGGGCTATGGGGTCTTTTACTCCATAGGGTCTCATATGTTTTTCTATGTGTGTTACACCGCACCCTCCGTGCCGTAACACTGGGGCGTCCTAGAGGCTCCCCACCATAGACTCCATACCCGGGGACTGACTACTGTCTCCCCGGGCATGTAAAGTCACCATTGGCTTTACTAGACCTAAATTTACTAACAGAACTAGTACAAACCATCCTATTGTGGACGTACTAGTAGGGGTAATTCGATTACTCCTGGGTCTGTTATTCGAGGGGGAACTGTCCCGTCCCCCCTCGTCGAGTTTTGGCTGGTGGCAGTGGGAACTACTTGTTATATTCGACCCCGAATATAACTCTATGGGATTCTTCCCATTGTTGGAGGTTAATACTCTTTCTCGTTAATCTCTAACATACCACCGGTTTATTTATCTTAAATAAATCTATCGGTTGGTATTTTCTGCCAGAACTCGGTTTTTAAAATGGCGTCTGTGTTCGTCTCTGTGACTCCTAAACCAAAGGTTGAGCCCTTTGTTCCACTTTTGGCGGGCTTCTGCACAGAGGCCCTCCAAAGTGGTGCCATTCTGTCTGGGTACCACAGGGGGTGTCGGATGGGGTTTAGGCACCCTGGACTGAGTTGCCTTGCCAACTCAAGTCGCACTCTGGTGTGATTGGCCCAAGTGGTGAGCCACCCCGCTCACCACTTAGCGTGTTTTGATTGACAGCTAGGCTGAATGAATGGGGGTTTTCTGCATAAAAGCAGGACTTTTGGGACTGGATCTTCAGAAGTCGCCACAGTCCCTAAGAATCCGATGAGGGTAACGCTGAGCCGACCTGCAACGACGACACCTCCGGTGGAGCCCTGCTGAACCGACTCACCACTTCCCGACGACAGAGGAGATCTCCCCGCCGGAGAGCCTTCTTCCCCTGACTGGTGGGAACAACCAGTCCCCTTTGCTTTTTCTTCGTTCCAGGACGTAGTGGTCGAACTGCCCGTGCAGAGCACCCCGGCAACCAGATAGCCACTACCCACTGTAGCGCGACCAAAAGGTGGTGCCTTTTGACGGAGCACTCCGCCGCTGGTCTCTTCCCTGGTGGTGCAACGATCTTCAACTTTCCCTCGACGACGAGATCATCTCTTCTCTTGGCCAAACCCCGACTTGCATCCACCACCAGGAACAACTGCCCCTCCCGGAGCTGTCTCTCCACATACAAGGTACCGTGTCCGCCTGGCTTCCCTTGTGTCAGTTAGAGTGAGGTGTCTTAATCCTCGCCTCTCCATTGGGTCACCTCCATGCCTTCTTAACTTTCTGTTCTGAACTGGTTCAATCTTTCTATAACAATTTGCAACAAAGACTCAAAGTGCATTTCCACTGTGATACTTTTTGGGACATATCGCCTTGCCTCTCCCCGAGTGGGCCTGGCCTCCGAACTTTGCGATCTACAGTAGACCCTGCCTTACTTGCCTTGCATTTGTCCGTAAAAGTGTTGGTACCAAGTTGATTTCTTACCCTGCCTTTTCTCTCCCGTCCTAACGAATATTAGAGTGCCATCTAGGTTAAAGCATTCACCTCTGTCTGCGAATAAGTGGTGCCGTTGAACCTAGACTTGTCGAACTATTGTTAGGGGGATTGATTTACTTATAGTAATGGCGATTGAAGTTTTTTGCCGTATTAGTGCCAGTGTGTTTTCCATAGATGTGTTCTTATGAATAAATAACTATATATCTTTACACCGAAGCTCTGTTCCGTGTTTGCTTGTTAGACTGTGTAAATTGCCCTATTGTGTAAACATCACATACTGCCTAACTCTTCTTGAGGGAAGTCTGACTGCTCAGCCACAGCTAACAAGTGAATCTGTGTGGTACAGACTGCTACCAAGTGGATTTACTGCCAAACACCTGTAGTCCTAAATCTTTTGCAGTGGTCCCAGAGGGAACTGCACAGGTTTCCGCCTAACACTGGTGTACAGCGGTGGGATTTGTATCGAGTATACACTTTAGAGTGCTTTTCAACACTTTAGAATAACTAACCACAAAGCTTAGCACTAAAAAGCAACTTTCAAAAACATGTCTACTATGGAATTTTACAGTCAAGAGTCCTTGTCTGTCAGGTGAAAATACTGAGAGTTTACGATCATTCTGTAGACAAGAGAATCTTTCTATAAGAGGCAAGAAAGTAGAACTGATAGCGAGATTGCTGGCAAACCAAAGTCTGGGTACTGGTCCAGAGGAACCAACTTCTCCAGCAAATGTAGATAACAATAATGGTGTTGATCTAAATCAAAGTTCTGATGATAGTGATGAAGAGGCTGAAGAGGAAGGAGAGGCTAACGAAACTGTCTCCCCCGCTCCTCTGTCTACCTTACCAGCTGTACCTACGGGCCCATACCAGGTCCCACATGTAACCCTGCTTATTTTTAACTTGAAAAAATGAAGCTCGAGTTAGAATACAAACGGTTTTTGGCCCAGTCTGAAAGAAACCAAGAGCTACAGTTCAGACGGATGAATGCCCAGGCAGAGCAGAAGCAAGCTGAGTTAAGGCTCAGAGAAATAGAACTTAATCACGAGTTAGAGATGAAAAAGTTGTCTGTGGAAAATGCTTCTCTCTGCTCTGGTTCCTCTAGAAGCTCCAGTCCCAAAAGACCCCGGATGCCGAAGGAATTAGTGGGTATGTATGAGCCGAGATTGGATGTGTTGGATTGGTTAAAACTGTTTGAATATAATCATGGGCTCCAGGACATCACAGGGAATTAGTTACTGCCCTTTTTGTTCTCTAGGCTTCCCCCTGTTGCGACTGATGTGGTAACGGAGTTGGGGGAGGTGGATAAGAACGATTACGAAATTGTGAAACTAGCTTTGATAGCTAGATTCGGGAAGACCCCTTCCCAGTATCTTAAGAGGTTTAGAACCCTCAAAATGCATGATGGTACCCCTTGGGCTACCTGGGTGAGTGAAGGGTTGAAAAACTTAGAGGGATGGATTAAGGGTTACAAAGTGAACACTTATGAGGGTATGAAGAATCTTTTTATGTTGGAGTCTATTTATGATGCCTGTTCTCCTGAGCTCAGACAGCACTTGGCTGATTCGAATGAATTGGATTCCAGGAAGCTAGCTAAGGCTGCTGACTTGTGGGTTGCCAACAGGGCTACTCATAAGGATTCTGGGGCAACTCAGAAAAAGGATGAGGGAAAACAGCCTAAGAAAGACTCAAAAGAGAATTTGAATAACTCAAATTCCAAAGAGGGCCCCAAACAAAACCAGAAGGGTAAGCCACAAGGAAAACCACAGCAGAATAGTGTGTCTTCTGGTGCCAAACCGGAAGGAGGCCAGACCAAGCCACCATTCCAGAAAGCATTCGGTAAATGCTTTGTTTGTTGCTCGACTGACCATGTGAAAGGAGATCCCAGATGTAAGGGTAAACCTTCAGGGGTCCAGCTTGTCTCCTCAGCCTTCGCTCCAGAGGAGGAAGTCCAAATGGCAAGTGGAAACTTTCTACTGCTGGCTGATGAACCCATTGGAGTCTCAGCCAGTGTTTCTTTAGTATCTCTGGGGTTGTGGGAACAACAGAATTTAGATGTCTATAATTATATCCCTGATAATACTAAAGAGTATTATAAGGACAGTGTCCAGGTGAATGGTCAGGAGACTCCTGCCATTAGGGACACTGGGGCCAGCATAACTGTGGTGGATAAATCTTTTTTTTAGGCTGAGGATGTTGCTAAGGCACCCAAACGCCTCACCAAGTTAGCTGGAGGGCCTGTGCAGATGCTTCTCCAATTACCAGTTCTCATCCAGTGTACGACATGACTGTGAAGATACCTGTCAGCATACAGAGTGAGGTACCAGGACGCGTTCTGTTGGGTAACGATTTGAAAACTCTCGGAGTTGTGTCGCATACCCCCAGACCTCCTAGTAAACGGTTACAGGAGCTAACCAGACCTGCAAGAGAGAGAACCATGCGAGGTACTCTCCAGGAGATGATGAAGATAGAAATCACTCCTGCTCCACTGGAATTGTCAGCTGCTGTCTCCAAGAAATCAGAAGCGAAAGGGAAACCTAAGACTTCTATAACGAAACGAGCAGCCAGCATTTCAGTACAGCCAACCAGGACTTCCCTGTGGTTGTCCAAAGTTACACCCCGTGACTCCACCTCCAGCTGAGGCTGAGAGGGAGGTACAACCCTGCTTGGTAGAATTAGACTCTGAAGAGGAGCTAATGGAAGGCCAGGAACTCATTG
Source organism: Ambystoma mexicanum (assembly GCF_040938575.1). Lineage (NCBI taxonomy): Eukaryota > Metazoa > Chordata > Amphibia > Caudata > Ambystomatidae > Ambystoma > Ambystoma mexicanum. The sequence continues at coordinate 1,395,657,896 of NC_090924.1, forward strand.
GAGATCTGGATCCTATTGACCATCCTGAGCTACAGTCTTTACTGGCAGAAGGTGGACCCAGCAGGGCAGACTTCAGTAAGGGACAGACAGAATGTCCAACTCTGGAAGGTCTTCGCCACCAGGCAGAAGCTCAGGCTGAAGGGCAAGAGCCTGGGAAATACAGGTTGCACTGGGAAGGTGGCCTCTTCTACAGTGAACCGACCAAGTCTGCACCTGGAGCCTACAAACGACTTGCAGTACCCCAAGAGAACAGACCACAGTTCTTGCAGTTAGCCCACGAGATTCCTTTGGCTGGTCACTTGAGTTTCAAGAAGACTAAGGAAAGGCTCTCTCTCTACTTTTATTGGCCAAAGATGGGGGCCTAAGTAGAAAAACACTGCAGGAGCTGCCACACCTGCCATATCTCTGGTAAGGTTGGCTCCAAGAATGTGGCAACTTTAGTGCCTCTCCCAGTTGTGGGAGTCCCATTTGAGAGAGTAGGGATTGACATTGTTGGTCCCCTTGATCCTCCAACCTCCTCAGGCAGCAGGTTTATACTTGTTGTAGCAGACCATACTTCTAGGTATCCTGAGGCAATTCCTATGAGGACTGTTACAGCTCCGGCTGTGGCTAAGGCCCGCCTTGGTATTTTTTACCAGGGTCGAGTTTCCTAAGGAAGTAATCTCTGACAGGGGGTCAAACTTTATGTCCCACTACATGAAAGCCATGTGGAAAACCTGTGGAGTTACTTACAAGTTCTCAACAGCCTACCACCCCCAAACCAATGGGCTGGTAGAACGGTTCAACCGAACCATGAAGAGCATGACAGGTGGTTTAGAGGAACCCCTTAAGCGTAAGTGGGACCTTCTACTGCCATGCCTTCTCTTTGCTTATAGAGAAGTCCCTCAGGAGGGAGTAGGTTATTCTCCCTTTGAGCTTCTCTATGGTCATCCCGTCAGAGGTCCATTGGCCCTGATTAAGGAGGGGTTGGAGAGTGCTCCTTCCCCCAAGCCAGTCAGAGTGACTGACTACGTGATAGGTCTCCAGAGGAGAATGTCGCACATGATGACAGAAGCAAGCGATAACTTGAAAGCTGGACAAGCATTGGTCAAGCACTGGCATGATCAAAAGGCTAACATGGTTGTTTTCGCTCAAGACCAGCTCATTCTCATTATGATCGATACAAGGCAGAGGGCCTTGCAAGACAAATGGATGGGACCCTTCAGGGTTGTGGGTAAACTCAGAGAGGTCAACTATCTGGTGGACTTGGGCAATCCCAAGGAGGCTCCGACAGTCTTCCACACCAACCGACTCAAAGCGTATAGTCCGAGACCTGATGTAGGAGCGTTGCTTCTAACATCATCAGAGGAAGAAGAAGAGAGTGAAGCTCTTCCAGATCTCCTCAGAGGCTTACATTTAGACGAAAAAATTGAAGGAGTAAATCTCTCTTCAAATCTAACCCCTGAGCAACAAGAAGAGTGCAAATCTATGTTGAATCAGTTTGCCTCTCTGTTCTCGCTTTCACCAGGCTTGACCCCTTGGGGTCAGCATGACATACTCACTGGTGACTGTCTGCCCGTCAAAAGCAGAGGATACCGAATGTCAGAAAATGTACGAACCCACATCAAAGGTGAGGTCAGCATGATGCTTGATCTCCGGGTAATAGAGCCCTCTACTAGTCCATGGTCTAGCCCAGTTGTGTTTGTACCAAAGGCCGGATCTAATGAACTTAGATTCTGCGTGGATTATAGAGCTCTTAATGCAGTCACCAAGACTTATGCCCACCCTTTGCCAAGAACAGATGAGTTGGTGGATAAACTCGGCGCAGCCAAGTTCCTCAGCAAATTTGACTTGACGTCAGGCTATTGGCAAATAGCCCTGACAGACCATGCCAAGGAGAAAACTACATTTTCTACCCCTGTTGGCTTATACCAGTTTAAGATAATGCCTTTCGGATTGAAAAATGCACCTGCTATATTTCAACGGATGGTAAACCAGGTTCTGAATGGGATGGAGGACTTCTGCATGGCATACTTGGATGACATAGCAGTGTTCAGCAATTCCTGGGAAGAACATGTAACCCACCTGAGAGATGTTTTGCAGGCTCTTGGACGAGCCAATCTGACCATAAAGGCGAGCAAATGCCAAATTGGACAGTGTAAGGTAGTCTATCTTGGACATGAGGTAGGAGGTGGAGAAATAACCTTTGCTCAGTAAGATTGAAGCTGTGCAAAATTGGACAACACCTACTACTCAGACCCAAGTGAGAGCCTTCCTAGGCCTCACTGGGTATTACAGGAATTGCATTGAGAACTATGGGACCATAGCTTCTCCACTGAATGTCCTCTCCTCGCCCAAATTTCCTAAAAAGGTTAGATGGAACAAGGAGTGCAATCAGGCTTTTGAAAACCTGAAAACGGCTCTTGGCCAAGCCCCAGTACTCAGAGCTCCTGATTACCGCCAAACTTTCATTGTGCAGACAGATGCTTCAAATGTAGGAATAGATGCCGTACTCAGTCAACTGGATGGGAAAGGTAGGGAGCACCCCGTTTGCTTCATCAGCCGCAAGCTGAAGGATCCTGAAACAAGGTGGGCAACAATCGAAAGAGAGTGCTTTGCTAACGTGTGGGCTCTGAAGAAGTTTAGGCCATACTTGTATGGTTCTACTTTTGTCATTCAGACTGACCACCAACCCTTGAGATGGTTAATGCAAATGAAAGGGGAAAACCCAAAACTACTGAGATGGTCGATCTGCCTGCAAGGGTTTGATGTTTCCATTGAGCACAGGTCAGGGTGTCACCACCAAAATGCTGATGGTCTCTCTAGGATGTATGTCATCGACTAGAGGTATGAGATTCATCCAGGAGTGGATTAAATCCTCCTGTCCCTTAGTCTGGGGGGGGGCGAGTGTTAGGGAGAATTCTCTGTTTAGGCTGAATTTCCTAACCTAGTGAGTCCCCCAGCAGCTTTGCTGGATTTCTGGAGTTTGATTTTTTCCATCCTGCCAAGAGTGAGACTCTTTTTCTCCCACTCTTGGACATGAATGTGTGCAATTCGCTTGAATGTCAATGTGTTCTATGGGCTATGGGGTCTTTTACTCCATAGGGTCTCATATGTTTTTCTATGTGTGTTACACCGCACCCTCCGTGCCGTAACACTGGGGCGTCCTAGAGGATCCCAACCATAGACTCCATAGACTGATACTGTCTCCCCGGGCATGTAAAGTCACCATTGGCTTTACTAGACCTAAATTTACTAACAGAACTAGTACAAACCATCCTATTGTGGATGTACTAGTAGGGGTAATTCGATTACTCCTGGGTCTGTTATTCGAGGGGGGACTGTCCCGTTCCCCCCTCGTCGAGTTTTGGCTGGTGGCAGTGGAAACTACTCGTTATATTCGACCCCGAATATAACTCTATGGGATTCTTCCCATTGTTGGAGGTTAATACTCTTTCTCTTTAATCTCTAACATACCACCGGTTTATTTATCTTAAATAAATCTATCGGTTGGTATTTTCTGCCAGAACTCGGTTTTTAAAATGGCGTCTGTGTTCGTCTCTGTGACTCCTAAACCAAAGGTTGAGCCCTTTGTTCCACTTTTGGCGGGCTTCTGCACAGAGGCCCTCCAAAGTGGTGCCATTCTGTCTGGGTACCACAGGGGATGTGGGAGGGGGTTTAGGCACCCTGGACTGAGTTTCCTTGCCAACTCAAGTCGCACTCTGGTGTGATTGGCCCAAGTGGTGAGCCACCCCGCTCACCACTTAGCGTGTTTTGATTGACAGCTAGGCTGAATGAATGGGGGTTTTCTGCATAAAAGCAGGGCTTTTGGGACTGGATCTTCAGAAGTAGCCACAGGACCTAAGAATCCGACGAGGGTAACGCTGAGCCGACCTGCAACAACGACACCTCCGGTGGAGCCCTGCTGAACCGACTCACCACTTCCCGACGACAGAGGAGATCTCCCCGCCGGAGAGTCTTCTTCCCCTGATCGGTGGGAACAACCAGTCCTCTTTGCTTTTTCTTCGCTCCAGGGCGTAGCGGTCGAATTGCCCGTGCAGAGCACCCCGGCGACCGGATAGCCACTAACCCGTACCGCGACCAAAAGGTGGTGCCTTGTGACGGAGCACTCCGCGGCTGGTCTCTTCCCTGGTAGTGCAACGATCTTCAACTTTCCCTCGATGACGAGATCATCTCTTCTCTTGGCCAAGCCCCAACTTGCATCCACCACCAGGAACAACTGCCCCCGCCGGAGCTGTCTCTCCACATACAAGGTACCGTGTCCGCCTGGCTTCCCTTGTGTCGGTTAGAGTGAGGTGTCTTAATCCTCGCCTCTCCATTGGGTCGCCTCCAAGCCTTCGTAACTTTCTGTTCTGAACTGGTCCAATCTTTCTATAACAATTTGCGACAAAGACTCGAAGTGCATTTCCACTGTGATACTTTTTGGGACATATCGCCTTGCCTCTCCCCAAGTGGGGCTGGCCTCCGAACTTTGCGATCTACAGTAGACCCTGCCTTATTTGCCTTGCATTTGTCCATAAAAGTGTTGGTACCGAGTTGATTTCTTACCCTGCCTTTTCTCTCCCGTCCTGACGAATATTAGAGTGCCATCTAGGTTAAAGCATTCACCTCTGTCTGCAAATAAGTGGTGCCGTTGAATCTAGATTTGTCGAACTATTGTTAGGGGGATTGATTTACTTATAGTAATTGCGATTGAAGTTGTTTGCCGTATTAGTGCCAGTGTGTTTTCCATAGATGTGTTCTTATAAATAAATAACTATATATCTTTACACCGAAGCTCTGTTCCGTGTTTGCTTGTTCTACTGTGTAAATTGCCCTATTTTGTATACGCCACATACTGCCTAACTCTTCTTGAGGGAAGTCTGACTGCTCAGCCACAGCTACCAAGTGAATCTGTTTGGTACAGACTGCTACCAAGTGGGTTTACTGCCAAACACCTGTAGTCCTAAATCTTTTGCAGTGGTCCCAGAGGGAACTGCACAGGTTTCCGCCTAACAACCACCATCCCCAGCACGTCCAGTCCATCACCACCAGCCCCCAGTGCATGTCCCATCTATCACCACCAGCCCTCAGCACATGTCCCATCCATCAACAGCAGCCCCCAGCCCATGTCCCATCTATCACAACCAGCACACCAACACATGCCCCTTCCATCACCACCAGCCCCATCACATGTCCCTCCCAACACCACCAGCCCTCAGCACATGTCCCAATCATCACCACCATCCCCCTGCACATGTCCCGTCCATCACCACAAGCACCAGCACATGTCCCATCTATCACCAGCAGCCCTCAGCACATGTGTCGTTCAGATCCTCCATTCCCAGCACATATCCCATTCATCACCACCAGCCCCAGCACATGTCCCGTCCATCACCACCATCCCTCAGCACCTATCCCGTCCATCACCACCATCCCATCACATGTCCCGTCCATCAAAACCATCCACCACCACCCCACAGCACATGACCCACCCATCATCACCAGTCCCCAGCACATGTCCCGTCCATCACCACCAGCACCAGCACATGTCCCACCCATCACCACCACCCCCCACCGCTCCACAGCACATGTCCCACCCATCATCACCAGTCCCCAGCACATGTCCCGTCCATCACCACGAGCCCCCGGCACATGTCCCATCCATCACCACCAGCCCCCAGCACATGTCCCATTCATCCCCACCAGCCCCAGCACATGACCCATCCATCACCACCAGCTCACAGAACATGTCCCCTCCATCAGCACCATCCCCCAGCACATATCCCGTCCATCACCACCAGCCCCCAGCACATGTCCCGTCCATCACCACCAGCCCCAGCATCACCAGCCCCCAGCACATGTCTCATCCATCACCACTTTCCCCAGCACATGACCTGTCCATCACCACCAGCCCCCAGCGCATGTCCCGTCCATCACAACCAGCCCCCAACACAAGTCCCGTCCATCCCCACCATCGCCAGCACATGTCCCATCCATCACCACCATCGCCCAGCATTTTTCCCGTCCAACATCAGCAGCCCCCTGCACATGTCTCGTCCATAACCACCTGCCCAAGCACATGTCCCGTCCTTAATCACCAGCCCCAGCACATGTCCCGTCCATAACCACCAGCTCCCAGCACATGTCCCATCCATCACTACCAGCCCTTAGCACATGTCCTTTCCATCACTACCAGCCCCCAGCACTGGTCCCTTCCATAACCACCAGCCCCAGCACATGTCCCATCCATAACCACCAGCCCCCAGCACACGTCCTGTCCATCACCACCAGCGCCAAAACATGTCCCATCCATAACCACCAGCCTCAGCACATGTCCCATTCATCACCACCAGCCCCAACACACATCCCGTCTATCACCACCAGCCCCAAGCACATTTCCCATTCATCACCACCATCCCCAGCACATGTCCCGTCCATCACCACCAGCCCCCAGCACATGTTCCATCCATCACCACCAGCCCCCAGCACATGGCCTGTTCATACCACCAGCCCACAGCACATGTCCCGTCCATCACCACAAGCCCCCAGCACATGTCCCGTCCATCACCACCAGCCCCCAGCACATGTCCTTTCCATCACCACCAGCCCCAAACACATGCCTTGTCCATCACCACCATCCCCCAGCACATGTCCCGCCCATCACCACCAGCCCCAGCACATGTTCCATCCATCACCACCAACCCCCAGCACATGTCCCGTCCATCACCACCAGCGCATGTCCCATCTATCACCAGCAGCCCCCAGCACATGTCCCGTCCATCACCACCAGCCACCAGCACATGTCCCGCACATGAGCACCAGCCCCAGCACTTGACCCGTCCATCACCACCAGCCCCAGCACATGTCCCGTCCATCACCACCTGTCCCCAGCGCATGTCCAGTCCATCACCACTAGCCCCCAGCACATGTCCTATCCATCACCACCAGCCCCAGCACATGTCCCATTCATCACCACCATCCCCCAGCACATGTCCCATCCATCACCACCAGCCCCAGCACATGTCCCGTCCATCACCATCAGCCCCAGCACATGTCCCATCCATCACCACCAGCCCCAGCACATGTCCCATCCATCACCACCAGCCCCCAGCACATGTCCCATTCATCACCACCAGCCCCCAGCACATGTCCTGCCCATCACCACCAGCCCCCAACACATGTCCCGCCCATCACCACCAGCCCCCAGCACATGTCCTGCCCATCACTCCCAGCCCCCAGAACATGTCCCATCCATCCCCACCAGTCCACACGACAAGCTTGTCTGGTGCCACAGGCCAGTTGTCCTGACCTGCAGAAAGGTCAGACGAGTCCCGAGTGAAAGCAGTGGGTTGTGTTAAAAGAGTTTAGTGGGGCAGATACAGCTGAGCATGGGCTCACGAGGCTTCGAGCAATCCTGTCAAATATCCTCGGGCCCAGCCTCATGTGTGCAGCACACCCTCACATTCGTAGGTACACTATATATGTGTGCAGGAACAACCATTCGTCTGGGCATACAATACTTTTATCCTGGCATGTCAGTATATGAGGCTGTGCTTGTGCTTTGGCATTTAAGAAGGCACTGCAACGATTGCAGCACCGGGGCTTGTGAAGCAGTTCCTCACATATAATGACTAGACATGGCATATGTAGTTTTATCTTCCAGAAGATGGCAAATATTGTGCGTATGAGGTGGCATTTGGCAATGATGGCAGGGATATATGTCTAATGATAAAACAAAAACATTGTATTTGCCTGCCCTTCTAAACACCTTTTTTTAAACCAGAATGTGGGGCGAGACCCCAATACCCTCTCCACACTGACCCTCCTCAGCCTGCCACACAACCCACATCAATATTGCCTGACACCAACTAGCCATCTTCATTTTGGGGGTTAAATTTGATCACAAAATGTGAGAAAAATAAAATTTGACCAGTTGGTATTCGAGCAACAGACACACATGTGACGGCAACACCTTGTATAGGATAATTATACCTGGCATGTGAGAATATAACTAGCATGACATGGCTGTACCCGGGCATGGAGGCTGCATTTGAGATAAGATGGCAGCACCTGGGCATAATAGCCTGTATTTAGCACGTGAAGCTATATATCCACCGTAAAATGGCAGAAAGTGACCATATGTTTATGTGTATGTGCGTGCTTCTAACGCGCCGATAGCCCACAGGCATCAGGGCGCGGGGAATCAAGAAGAGATCAGATTTGCATAATACTTTCCGTTTGAAGCTGTACTTGTATTTAAAGGCTGTGAGAATAGCTCATACTGGCTCTGCATGACTTCATACAAAGCCTAACTATGCCACGCCCCGATTAATGTTAGGTCGTTAACTAAACTGGTCCTGTGTCTGCTTTAATAACGTTTTGTTATATTATTAAGCGTATGTTTATGTAGTTTATTTGACAACTGTGATGTCATTTATGTGATGCTATCCGGGATTAAAGATCATATTATATGACTTCCTGTGGCGGAATCAAATCTCATGTGATGTCACTTCCTGCGAAGTGTCACTTGATAAATGATGTAACTTGCTCTACACCTGGTGGCCTGGAGCAGATAGAGAGGAGCAATTGTATGGCAGGGGTATATGTAAACCGGGAAATGGGGAGTGTTAAAGGTAAGGGAGCATAGGGACAATGAAGGGGTCCCGTCACACTGATATAACCCCATACACTATGCATGCCTTTGCAATTCTCTTTACATAGGTGAAGTCATATTGCATGAGGGAGGCAAACCTACTACACGAAGCTGGATGGCAACTGACAAGTGGCACCTTTATTTATTTATTTATTTATTTATACATTTATATTGCGCCGAAGCCCGCAGGCATAAGGTCACAGACATTTACACAAGGGGACAACATAATAGAGAAAGGACGGCGAGATGCATCACTACTTCATTCTTAGGAAAGCTGTGGTATCTATTTAAGCATCACACTGATAATAAGTTGTGCTTTGGAAGCTAGTGTGTGGCATATTTTGGGCCTGCAGACATTGGAGGCGCCTCCACTGTGACAAGGTAAACATCTTCCTGATTGAAATTACCATTTTATTTACAATTAGCAAAGACTGTGAAGAACCCTATCTGTGCCAGTACATCAACAGGGCAATTTAAATGCAGATGAGCGGCGTGCGCAGGTCGGCCTGTAAGTGATTTTAATCCGACACACACCAAAGTCAACGCCTAGCGTGTAATGCTCAACTGAAATCCTTATTTATTTTTGTCTTAACATTCTTTATTCTGAACGATATACAACTCATATCACGGCCCTCTCCTGGAACCCCCCAGTCCAGCCCCCCCCCCAGTCACACTGAACCAGGAATCAGGCTGGTTTGCAAAGTTAAAATATTTATGTATTTACAATTTAATCACACTATGTTTTAATGGGTACACCATAATAACCAATTAGGTGATGTAACACAGATTAATCTCTTTAATACACAAGGAGTAATAGTGAGCAAAACAATTCAGCACAGAAATAATACTTTTGTTTGTGTGTTTAGGTCAAATAGCAATGAGGTTAAAGGTTCCCCCTGCACACCCCTCAACCCCCAATAGGCAATGTAAAGAGATAGGAGGAGAAAGCAGGTATTCAGGAATGGCAGAATTCAGACCAAATATCAATCCCACTTCCCCCAAGCAAACACAAGAGAAAGACAGAATTGACTGTCAAGCTGTCAGAATGGATTTAAAGTTATCTTAGAATGGACTGGCAAAACACTTAATATGGTCTAAATTGCTGAAATTGTTATAATTCTGATGGGAGCCGCTTTGGATAGTTGCACACAAACACTAGCAATGATTTAATACCAAGAAACAATTTGAAATCTGAAAATTGACATTGGAAGCACTCAAAAGCTGTTTTACACGTGTCAGAATTTTTTCACTGCGCAATAATCGCGTAACGGGAGAACTGTATGGATTTGGGATGCGAAGCACAAAAACTGAGGTTTTGGATGTTTTGGTGGAGGTCATTTTTTTTCGAGATAGGCGCAAGAATGGAAAACAGGAATGCACTTTTAAAACGACAAATGGGATTTCTTACACTAGAGGATGACTATGAATAAACAAATACCACACAGGAACACAGCCACTTGATCAGGGTGACTGCCTGCAGAGGAGCTCGCCTTCTTCAGATGAAAAATTATCAGTGCCAAGGTAGTTTTAACAATACTAGCACAGAGAAAGATAGGATGGTTTGGATGGAGAGTTCAGACAATTTAAAAATATTTCTATCAACACAGGTTCTGAATACAAGAGAGGATGGGTTGAAGATTGAGATTGACTATGGACAGTACATATGCTAGTGACACAGTTCTTTCTATAGATACTCACTAGATATGTTTTTAAACGGAACCGTCAGGATTCTGGTCCATCAACTGGATCTGGTTTTACGACAGACTGCTGGGCACATCGGAATGGGCAGCGTCTGGTCACCGCACGGTACCGGACTGGATTGGATCTGCAAGGCACTCTGGTCACAGTACAGCACAGGATTGGACTGGATCTGCCCTTATTGGTTATGATGGAATTTATTTTCAGCAGGCAAGCAGTACAGTGAAGCCGGGCTGTCTTTTGGTTCCCCTTAGGTTTGTGGGATTCTGGCTCTGAAATTTGAGGCCTAGCTGAAATGGTTCAGCTATGCAATGGGCCTTTCTGCTTTGTCAAGTTTTTGGAGTCTGGCGTAAGGAAGATGGGAAGTTCAGCAGCAGGGTGCTCCGTCAGCGTCAGGATAGTGAGTGAATCTGTGTGTGACCCTATCTGCCCTCTGCTGTCTCTATTTATGCTATGATAAAGGGGTGTGCGTGCTGGTTTAGCCTAGGCTCGCCCCTTTGACAGGCGATTGGTCAGAGTCTCCTCTCTGCCTTGATAGGAGGAGATAGACAGTGTGTCACATTTATGGTGTGGGTTTATGAGGCTTGGAGTCCACCCCTAGCCTCTTGAACACAAAATCTACTTTGACACAAGACGTATTTACACGTGAGTAACCTCTTTAACAATCACATATACAGATCACATATTTTGTGTAGCAGCTACTCCTCAAAACCCTGTCACTGTGGGACCTTGTGTCTGCTTTTCACCGAATTTCGCCCTTTTCATCTGGAACACAATGTCCAATTTATCCTCCAATTTCTATAAGTGTGCGCGTATAACATGGTCATAAGTGTGTAAAGTTTCATACTTCTAGCAGAAATACATTTGGTGTAAAATCACATTTTCTGCTGTTTCTATTCAGAACATGTCACACAATATTTCCGCCTCTTGAAATGTGCAACCAAAATTTAGATTTACAATTCTGTTACTTTAGTATTTTTGACAATTTTAAGTGGTAAGTTAGAAGTCTTTAAACAAAATGTTCTTTGTGAATGTTCAGCCACAGATGGCTGTTCGGGTACGCCTCTTTTTGTCTCTCTTCAGTTCAGAGCAGTCTCCTCCCTGTTCTCTTGGCAGAAGCCATTTTACGACTGTCCTCACACCTAGCATTTCCTGCTTTGCAGTTTGCCATTGTTTCCTTCCCCACTGCAGACCAGGTTCTTCCCAAACCCTATAATTATCGCTTTGGTGTGATTTCCTGGTGGAAGGAGAGGCCTTGCCTCTGTGAGGAAAGCTGTTATTCCAGTTTGGTAGCTTTAGCCAGCTTACTTTAATTGTTACTTCTGTTGAATTTTCCCTTAGCATAAAACAAACTTGTGGGATCAAATCACAGCTAAATACGTATTCAAGCTTTAAACCATGGAATCAAAACAAGATGGGTTACTCTCAACAACAGTCCTCTTAGATTGCAAACATTGATTTCAGTTTATACATGATTAAAGTTTAGTCAGGCAGGCTACTGACAGCTGTCATTCAGGCGGCCCAAGGTACTGCACCAAGATTTTGACAGATTCACAGATAGGCCACTTTTGCTGTGGAAATCCCTTGATGCGTTCAGCTTTTCAGGACATTGTAAGTTCAAAATGATTTCTTACACTAAGTGAATTATAGCACCCAGCAAGAATTTTGGATGTTTGAGGGTGCTTCGTGCCGGCATTCTGCAGTTTCAGCAACAAAGAAAAATAATTTAAAGCAATATTTTGGGGTTACCTTTAGCAAAGTACTACTTTTTCCTTCTGTACTCCATTTTCACATGTTCTGGAGCCCAGTGGCATGTTTCAGGAGTGAGATCTCTGTTACACCACTGACAACATGCATGGCAGATTGGGTAGCCATCTTTTTGTGCTTTGCAAAGCGCGATTTTCAGAGGTTTTTGCACGCACAAGGGTTTCGCAGCCATTTTACTATTTTGGCACCATCAGAACACAGTGATGCCGCATGGCAGAGCAAAAGTGGATCAAAACATCCCACGGGCCTCAGGCAATCTTTTGAGCTCCGATCCTGCTCAGATCAGTAGATAGCCTTCAGTCTTGGGGCTCTGTGGAGTGAAACCCCAGTGGTAAAGCATAGGTTTTAACACATAAAATGCCTCCTTGACTTTCCATTTGCTCTTGCACCTTCGTATTGGTGAATGGACTACAGTACAACGTTATGTCTGTGCCGTGGCCTCATATTTATCAACGCATTTCAAATTCACAGTCTCAGGAGAAGTGAAATGCACAGAAGGGTAGTTTCTAAGTCTTCTCAGAAAGTGTGAGCTTTGGACAGTAGCAACATGAGCAGCCCTTGTCTGCAATATGTTTATAGTGGTCTGCCAGGCCTTGAAACCTATTTCCAAAGAGGTAACCACAAAGCGAGCAATCAGATTGTCTCACATTGCTACTGCATTCTTCATTAATCAAAAAAGATTCAATTCTTTGCCAAACATTAAAAGTGCCACAATAAATATTTCCATCTAGTTCACAAAAATACTGAGCTCTGCTTCTGTGTTGAGGCCGTTTTCAATTGCTTTAAGTTCAAATATGTATCTCGCCTCATTTCTTCTCATTGTGAGTGCTCTTTGGTCGCATCGCAGATGCCTTTTGAATTTTCTGATTCCAGCAAATCGTAACTTATGCACATCCTCTCCTCTGTGCGATAAAATACGGAATTATACCACAGTCCTTCCATATTTATGGTACATAAAAGCACCCACTTTGTTTTTTTCAAACAAAGGTTAAAGCCCTTTTTTTGTGGTCCTACTGTTCCTGATTTCAATTGGTCGGTTGTTTCAGGACTGGTGAATTCTTGCTAACCAGAGATGCTTTGTAGAAACTTCCCTCCACCGACAGGTCCTTGGAACTGGACCCAAGTTAACCTCTCGGCTGATACGGTTGAGGCATACAGGATAGATATTCCGGTGCAACCCCATTTACTATTTTCCAGATTTCAATGAGGGCCCGTTCCTGCACCAGCTCGTCAATCTGTAACCAGCCAAGCTCTTGGAGAGCCAGGAAAATATGGTCACGTCTTTTCATTCCAAAGACAGTGCGACTAGCTCTTTTGTAACTTAGCCGTTCATTTTTTTAGAGATACTAAGATAGACCTACAAGCAATACTGCATTCTTGATAGAACGACTGCTTGGACTAAGTCCTTTAGATGATCTATATATAAAAGATGCCTACACCAATTAATATTATATCAATGAAAGTGAGCCCCTTTTACTACAGCGTCCTCCTGTGGGGTAAAAGTCAATTGACTAGTAATTGTAACGCACCAGATCTGGCTCAACCTCTCAGCTTGGTGCATCCTCTGCAATTGTTGCAGGACTTGGCTGCTCGGGTGGCCACTGCCTCACCTCATAGAGTCCATATATGTCCTATGCTTTGGGCATTTAACTGGCTTCCGGTGGCACAGAGGATTAAATTCAAGGCCTTATGCCTGATACATCGTGCCTTTAACAAGCAGGGACCAGAATATTTTCAGGACGAATTTCCCCTCTGTGTTCCTGGCAGGCCGTTGCGTTCTGAAGAAGCCAATTTAGTGGTTGTCCCGAAGGTTCGCCAGGTCCATGTGGGTGGACGGGCTATGTCATATGCTGCCAGTAGATTGTGGAATGGGCTGCCCGTGGGTCTTAGAGGCATGGCAAATCATATCCACTTCTGAAGAGCACTGAAAATGTTGCTGTGTTGGAGTTCTTGTTGGGGCTTGTACTTATTCCATTCCTTGCGCTAAAATGCCTTCGGGTGAAAGTGCACGGTATAAATACCCATAACATAATATAACATACCATAACTATAAAAAAACACCAAGATTTCGAACCACTTCCACTGGTGCTGGTGGACTCCCAAAATGAGTAGGCCAGCGGAATGTAATGGGTGCTTCCTTTGCACTGCCTAGTAGGAGGACTTCCATCTTATCTCCATTTAACCACAGACAGCTGGCTTGCATCCAGTGCTGTATTGCTTCTAGGCAATCTGTCACCCCCCTGTCCCTTTTGGACCCTCCATGTATATCAATAAGGACCTGTGGTCGTCTGCATAAAGTTGACATTCAAAGCCATATTTCTCAATCACCAGGGCCAGGGTGGGACATATACACATGGAAAAGCAAAGGAAACAAGGCTGACCCTTGCAGTACTCTGCAGGGAGGAGAAATGCAAGAGGAGAGAAAGTTGCCCAATTGAACTCGCTGCTTCCGATCCCTCAAAAAATAATATAACCATGACACAGACCAGTTGGCGAGGTTCACCACTGTATATTAGCGCTGAATTAAAATGTCATAGTCTACAGTTTTAACCCCTTAACTGCCAGGCTTCTATGCAAATCTATACAAAAAGGAAAAGGCACTAAAACCGGCGGACAAGTCTAATATTATTAAAGCCGCCGAATTACCATTATCTCTAAGTTCAAAAGGTTTCTACCGTTTAAATAAAACTGTTGTTTCTGTGCTATGCATAGAGCAAAAACCATTAACTGGCCAAAAAACGTCCCCTTTTTAAAAAAAAATATATAGCAATTGGAAAGTGGATTCTTTCTCAATAACTTTGCTCAAGAATGGAAGATTGGATATAGGTCTAAAATGCACTGGATCAGACTTGGGTGTGGGAATATCAGCCACCAATGTAGCACACTACAGCAGACATAGATAAGTGCGCCCCCTATGGTGCCCAGTTGTTAAAAACATTATGCGTGCATTGTATTTGCATTGAATGTAGATGTATAATTGCACAGGTAGTACAGGTGTCCTACAGCACCCCATACAGTGCAGAATGACAAGCACTCACAAATGTGGCAGGTATATGGCTCGAGGCAATGGCAACATAAGATGAGCCCAGGAGCACACAGTTTGGTGAAGCAGGATTGGAGAAAGGAGATAAGCAGGGGGACTGGCAGGGCCACTCTGGTGGGCTTGGTTGCTTTGCTTGAGATCTGTGCCCGATCTCTCCACCCAAGCAGTAAAACATATCTAGGTTTACATGTATATCCTTGTAGAGAGAACGTAGCACAACGCATGGTTGCAATGACACGGATGAACTAAATATGATGGAATGGAATGCGGCCGGAAATAATTCCTCTTAAGCAGTATTGGTTCTAGAATCCCAGGCATCCCTTTAGCTCCCCCACATGTAAACTCCTCAGGCTGAATAGGGCAACATCCATGCATTTTCACCACAGAAAAATGTTAAAAAAACGATGCATTTAATTTTCTGTCATACCTCCTGCGAAATGTATGAATTACATTTCTACCAAAAGTAAATTAGCAGTATTTCATTTTTTTATTGCAAAATAAGAGCAAATCCCACTTGAAGTGCACCCACTTTCTGAATTAAATTTCTGTCAAAATTATGAATGCATGTTTCTTTCATGCCTTTGGCAAAATGTTATGAAATCATTTTCTACCATAAATTAAATAGCTGGATTTTTCTTTGCAAAACAAGAGGAAATCCAAATTGAAAATCTGTCATTTTATTGGCTGAGGAAGAAGGAAGAGTTGCAACGTTTTTACTATCAGAATAAATACGCGGAGCACTTGCAATAAGGGTCTCACTTTTCCAGGAAAAATTCATTGTTTTCCTTATTTTCAAACCGTTTTTAAAATATTGAAACCGACAACCCTTCTTTTATTTTAATTCCTGAAAATAGTCTGACTATGCTCATTTTTCATCGTGTCAAAGTTTGTCCATTTCATAACATTTGCAAAACTTGGCAAAAGAGGAATTGCATACTTTTAAAGAGGCCCCTTTTCCTCTCCTCAGCCCGAGAGATGACCGCAAGTCGTCCACTTACAGGGGTGCTGCATCAGTCATTGGCTGTGCTGGTGGAACCGCATCAGTCATTGGCTGTGCTGAAGGATGCATCAGTCATTGGCTGTGCTAATGGAACTGCATCAGTCATTGGCTGTGCTGAAGGATGCATCAGTCATTGGCTGTGCTGAAGGATGCATCAGTCATTGGCTGTGCTGAAGGATGCATCAGTCATTGGCTCTGCTAATGAAACTGCATCAGTCATTGGCTCTGCTGGTGGAACTGCATCAGTCATTGGCTGTGCTGATGGAACTGCATCAGTCATTGGCTGTGCTGATGGAACTGCATCAGTCATTGGCTGTGCTGATGGAACTGCATCAGTCATTGGCTGTGCTAATGGAACTGCATCAGCCATTGGCTGTGCTGGTGGAACCGCATCAGTCATTGGCTGTGCTGGTGGATGCATCAGTCATTGGCTGTGCTGAAGGATGCATCAGTCATTGGCTGTGCTGAAGGATGCATCAGTCATTGGCTGTGCTGGTGGAACCTCATCAGTCATTGGCTGTGCTGAAGGATGCATCAGTCATTGGCTGTGCTGGTGGAACCGCATCAGTCATTGGCTGTGCTGGTGGAACCGCATCAGTCATTGGCTGTGCTGAAGGATGCATCAGTCATTGGCTGTGCTAATGGAACTGCATCAGTCATTGGCTCTGCTGGTGGAACTGCATCAGTCATTGGCTGTGCTAATGGAACTGCATCAGTCATTGGCTGTGCTGTTGGAACTGCCTCAGTCATTGGCTGTGCTGAAGGATGCACGAGACACATCTCTTTGTACTTTTAGCTGAAAGACCTATGGGAAGGTTGGTGGATAATAAGATTTTCCCTGTTTGTATAATTGTTTTGCTAATCATTTCTATGGAGGAAGTAGTGCTTAACTGTTCAATAACATTAATGAAGTCGGAACATTCCTAGCCAATGAATATTGACTACTGTTTCAAATATTCCCAGGTTGTGGCATCTAACAACGAAGGCCCCCAGTTCCAACCTTTGCTTTGCAACAAGTCTTATGCGTCATTGCTGAACCAATCCCCCATTGGCCCGGGTGGGACCCTGAATAGACTTGTGTTAGCCTCCTTGCAGCCTTGTACCTGCTACAGAGACGCAAGATGTTTTCAAGCACAGTTCTACTTTAAAGGTACCTTTAATTGTTAAGATAACTTTAAAGCTTTTATTTGGCTGGTAGTTGTCAATCAAAGTACATCGTCCACAGTGCTTAGACGGAGCATTTCTTGGTGTGATGGTAAGACAACTCAGTGTGTTAAGCATTTGCTGCAGAACGCAGGTGTGAATCCCAGCACGGTCATCTCAGCCTTTTATCCTTCAGAGGTCAATAAAATGATTACCTATTTTGATTATGAACACACTAGGTAAATTACAAATCATCTTTATATATAAAGTGAATTTATGTATGGGTGTGTGTATGTTTGTCCGGCTATAAAAAATCCACAACGTTGAACCCACGTCTACCAAATTGTGCACGGATTCCTCATTTGGGGCAGGATTGTAGTCTATGATTGGATGCAAAATAATCACTCCGTGGACACCCTCATTTACTGATGCTCACCCCGATTCACGACATTAAGTACTAGAAGGAGGCAACATTTGGAAAAGTGTCTGAAGCAAAATGTACGATGTGTTGGTTATTCCTTTTAAATGTATTACTACTGTATACAGTTCAAAAGTGTTTATCAAAGCATGTTTAAGGGGAATAAAAAAATATAATTTAAACTTTTTTTTATCACGCCGCTCCATATATGGGAAATGGCAAGGTTACACTTCACTTAAGTTCGTTCACGAGAAGAGAGTACAATCAATGAATTTTCCTTGGACATTTTCTCAAATTTCTGACGCCATTGAGTGACTGAAACATGCCACACAAAAACCGAACATCACTTTGAAAAGCTCCATCTGATGCAAAGCGAAAATCTATATCAAGAGCTTCCGAAACGCAACAACAAACAGCAGCACGACTTCCCGACCAGAGGACAACAGCAACTTTCTCCAGGGCAAATGAGATGCCAGAGAAAACTGAAGCAAGACTTGCTGAAAAGAGGACAAGAGCAACATCCTCCAGGGCCCTTGAGACACCAGAGCAAAGTGAAGCATGACCTGCTGACAAGAGGACAAGAGCAACATCCTCCAGGGCACATGAGACACCAGAGCAAACTAAAGTAAGACTTGCCGACAAGAGGACAAGAGCAACATCCTGCAGGGCAAATGAGATGCCAGAGCAGACTGAATCAAGACTTGCCGACAAGAGGACAAGTGCAACATCCTCCAGGGCACACGAGACACCACTCGATCAGTTGTGTCAACAAAAAAAGGGGAAAATGCTGCTAAGTAATGATGCTCCAGGTGCTTCAGTAATGTAATATTTATGAAGTATCAAACTCCGGGTCTGGCTCCACCTGATCCCGATATCTTAATTTTATGTATAAGTATTTACTGTCCAAAAACCACCACAACTCTTTTCAAAATTGATAAGTATTTAATATTGTGTTGTATTCAAACAGCAATGACCATGGAAATGTGAAAGCTGAAAGCTTGATGTGATTGCTACATCAAAAAATGAACAACCCACTGGAATTCAATCCATTTTAAACAAAACATCTAATTTGTTTTTGATGAATGAACACATAAAGTACCAAATACCAACAAGGATTTCTAATTTTCTATGTTCCGTTTGTTAACCTACCTGCATACCCATAATATATCTGGTATTGTCATGCCGCAAGGTGGGTGGAGCTTGTGGAGCCGCTGGCGGCACAGATACTAGCCCGTCACACGCTCTGCTCACCTGTCACGTTCTCCTTCAGCACCGTTCTAGTGTTTGCGCGCTGACGCGACTCGGAAGCTCAAAGCCTGCTGCTTCCGGATCGCGGACGCGTTGCAACGCTTCTGGTTTCGTGTTCCGAGAGTGCTGTCCGCTCTGTGCTTTTCACACCCTTCACGCTCGTATATTTTCTCTGTCGGTCCCCGATCCCTATCGGGTCCCGTTCCTCCTCTCTTGCTTGCCTGCTCCTCATTGCTCTGAGTTTTTTCCCCCCTGTTTTTTCCGTACCTCTTATCCCCCTTGCTCTCCTTCCAGTCTTCTAGCCCACCCCCTGTCCCATCTTTCGTATACTCTGTGCTCCTTACCTTTTCTCCTTTCTGTCTTCTTCTACCCGTCTCCTCCTCTGCTTCCTGCGGTCTTCCTGCTGGATTCCCTGTGTACCGGACCCCGGCCTGTTATTTTCGCATTGTCTACTCTACCGCTTGAACACCTTCTTCTATTGATTCCTTGTGTACCAGATCCTGGCATGCTATTGGACTGCCGACTTCTCCTGGTGCCCTTTCCTTGAACTGGGTTTCACCCAGTGATAACCCATTACCGCATGGACTGCCTTCCTCCGGAGCTCCTCCAGAATATCACCACTGACCATCTCTTCTGCCCGGCCCCGTCTCAAGACTACCCATTACTCATATCCTGAGTATCTCAGGGGTCGCTCAGCGGTTTTTTGTGCCTTTGGGCTTTTTCCCCTTTTTGGCGTTCCCGGAGGTGGGCCCCGGGCACCCTTTTCGGGTGGCACGGTGGCTTCCTTCCGTGGCCGTCCTTATCTACACAAAAAAAAGGAGCGACCAAGAAGAAAAGGAGAGAAGGGTACGGAAAAAAGGAAAGAAGAAGGTGAGGAGCTAGGGAAGGGTGGAGAATCGGAATCAACGTTCTCTGACGAGGATATCTCTGATCCCGGTGACAGGTATGTTGAATTAATTTTTTTATTAGATGAAATGTGTATGTATATATTTCCAAATGTAATCAAACTGTGAACTCTGAATTTCTTATTATTTAATTACTACTTCATGTACATATTATTAATTTGGTTTGTGGTATCATTCGCATTAATTGGCATCCTTGATAAAGATGATGTGTCGAAACACATGTAGGCCTGTTAAGACTGAAATGTCAAACGGATTGCTCTTGAAACTCAAGACAACAACTAGAATGATTTTGTCCTAAGCGCTTTTTACTAGTATTTATAACTGTTGGCTTATCTTTTGCGGTGAAGTGCATAACCATAATACTAGACGGGCAGCTGGCATTCAGATTGACCTTCGGGTTTTGGTTAAGCGCACTGGGATTCCAGTTTACCCGCAATTTTTTGTTTTGTATATTGAATTCATGACTGGAAGTGCAAAGGCAAAGTCTTTTTGGTTTATTGAGCAAGAGCTTCTGGAAGCTTTGGGCAATTATTTTGAAATGTGAAAAATTGGGTTTAGTCATAAGACAATCCAAGATCCAAGTGAAAGACGGTTGGCGTGAGAAGAACTTTTTGTTGTGTTGGGGCAGAACTTGGCTGATGAAAATAACTTTCTTGTTTGGAACTTTGAATGCGTAAATACTGCATTAATCCTGGGGAAATGGATCCCACCCCTGGCTACAACGATGCATGGTTATAAAGTTCTATGTTTAAATATAACTATAATTTTGCTGAGTTTGAACAGCCATATGATGCCTGTATGATTTTGTTGAATGTATAAGTGTGATGGACAGATAACATTTTGATATTAGAGTGTTTTCCTTTAGTTTTAGTTTGACAGCCTGGGAAATCCTCATTAGGTTAGGGAAAGAGAGATGTTTATCACACCCTTATTATTTAATATAATGGCTAATTGTGGAAAAACTCTATCTACTTGTCTGCCTGGCATTTCCAACCCCCCCTCACACTCAGTCTCCTGCATGGGCACCATGATTTTTTATACCAAAAATATCAGTTGAATTGCGCCACTCTGCGGACTATCGAGCCTTGAATAATATCAGTATCATTCTCTGATATTACAAGCCTTTGAATAATTACATTTTTGAGTCTGTTTTTTGGGTAGTGTGATTTTACTAAGTTGGATAAGTACACTGTTTCGGATTTATTGTGGATAAGAACTGTGGATGTGTGGAGACCTTGCTTACAACACCCATTGAGCATTTTGAATATCAGGTAAAGGCCTAACAATGTTTCCATGTTTAAGGACTCAATTTCCAGACATATTGAGTTGATTTCCAATTCTCTACTTGGATGATATTTTAATCTCTTCTGTCTCAAATGCTCAGCATAGTAACTAATGTTTTGGAGGTCTCAATAGATGACATTCTAATTCTTTGCCAAAGGGTCATCTTCGCAAAGTTCTGTTTGGAATGAATAGCATGAACACGTTTTCGGGAATTCTGAAATGTGCTTTTACGACAGGGCCAATTTTGAGACACTGCAATACACGTTCATCCTTCATTACGAAATGATTGCTTCAGATAAAGATCTCGCAGCTACGGGTGGAAGATCGGGTGGACATCTATATTTTGGCATTCCCAAAGCTTTACTTCTTGTGAGAGAAATAATGTGATCATTGAGTGTGTGTTATTGGCACTAGAGTCTTAAGAGATTTTCCAATGGGGGTTAACGTTCCATTAAAAACCTGTATCGATCATAGCGATTCCTGACAGTTTCAGACTTTACCATCATGTGTATTCCTGGGCCCAGTAATGTAAAAGGGGGTACTTCAATAAGTCATATTATTGGCGATGGAGATGTGCTCTAGCACCTTCAAGCGTCCTGTGTGCTAGATGGAATCACCAATAGTGATCTTAGACCCAAAATACCAGAGAGACTCAAAGAATATGGCAAAGTACCACTTCATTATTAGTATGGAATAAAGTAGGGCAAACTGGGGATCAATAACCTATAGTCCACGCACTCACACTCAAATCTGATTATACAAAGGATTTACACCTCAATATACGTCAGCTATGACATCATCCTACGTGGCAAACTGTAAAACCTATTGAAGGGAGGGATTGGTTAAGGGAGCATATGTACCTATATATCATATACGTATTACTAATACTATGGGATGCCCCTTATATGGTAGGCACGCCTTGAGCCACCACTAAATAAGTATAATACAGTGTATAGCAGAATAACAGCAGCAGATTGGCCGGTGCAACACTGTATAGCATGTTGCTACATAGGCCTACTGATTGGTCTGCATGTGTTCCCAACCTTGGACCTTTGACTCGTTAGAAAATAGAAACTCAGGTGCAGAGAGCAACATCAGACTACTGCCCACTTGCCCAATTAGTCAATCATCTCTCATCGGTCAGGTCCCAAGCCAGGCTTCTTCTTTATAGTTGACCTTGCAGCCTGCTCTGTTCTGGGATTTCTGAGGGAGTGTAGGTACACCATTTTCTTTGTCGGAAACGTAATGAATAGCCCTTGTTTTTTGACTTCTGAATCACGTGTAAGGAGACCACGATTTTGTCAATTTTCCACCTTTTATTTACTGCTATTTGATTTTATTAAGCTGCGTGCCATTACTCCTCTTGGCCCTTGGAGACTTGCTCACTCTACCTTGCATATGCCACTCGCATCTTTAACTGGTCAATACTTGGCCCTTGCAGATGTTTTCTTCTTTGCGTAATCTAAGAGAACTATGTCTTGTATACATGGCTCATACTCTTGACTTCCTTTGTTCTTTGCAATCATTCCTTGATGTGGCAGCATTGATCCCAGGCCAATAGACTCCTATTTGTTCTTCACAAAACAGTTTTTTCAGCATCTCCTGTCTCTGCAGCCCTGGCCTGTTTCTGATGAAGCTCGACTGGTTTCAAAACAAGTCTGACATCCATCTGTTCATCATGGCCGCTCTAGCCATGTTATGTATTGTTCTGCAGCAAGCTTCTATATGTCTGAACTACCTGGCGTTTCTGCGTACATTAACTTCATCTCTACTCATTTATTTAGTGCATATGATTTCTTTGTATTCAATTACATGTTTCTCATGTTACTCCAGTTACACTTTTATTCTTTAAGTATTTGCATATTCTTTGTGTCTTTCCTTCATGACATCATTCTGCTCTTGTCCGATTTTACTTATAGTTCCTTGATGTCCAATGGTGTGTGCAGATATCCTTCCACCCGCTCAGTGTGAGGGTCTATTCGATATGGTTGTCTAAGTGACTATCGTCTCTCATGCAATCGATGTGGCATTGGGATGATACCTGGTGTCCCACATTCGGCTCTTCTCCGGCTGTACCAGTATGACAGAGGTGAGGGGGCGGGAGCTAGGGATGACATATCCAGCTGCTCCTCTATAGACAAAACTCCCCAAATGTGTCGTCAGAGCAAGATGATGGTCTGTCTCATTTCTTGTTGGTCATGACCCACAAAGGAAGAAAACTGGGACTCGGTCACAAGATGCATGGATAACTATTTGGAAATATGACCACGTTTTAATTTGGCATGTTATGTTGGTCACATGTTTGCTTTTTCACAGTTGAGTTACAAGATAGGTTCCATATTTCTATGTCAGTCACAGGTATTTAAAGTATATGTTTTAAATAAGGTTTTTTTAACTAAGCAATATCACTCGAGCACAGGGAGCATTACCGTGCCAGCTGCAACTGGTCCAGCTTCAACGATAGCAAGAGGCATTACCCACCCTAGTAATGTCCCTCCTGCAAGGGCAATATTGCTATTAGTACCCTGGAACTTTGTACCAGGGTACACATAGTGTATTTTTTCTAAGTTGAAAAACGACGTGTTTGCTGTTTCTCAACATAAAAATAAACTACAAAACAAGATGGCAGCATTGGATCGGTGAGAAGGGTACTACACATAGTCCCTTCTCCGTTTCCATGATGGCCATTGCTGGGTCGGTGACGTGCTGGGAACAGAAGTGAGGGTCAGAGCAGCACCAGGTAAGTGCACTTACTAGATGTAGAAGAAGATGAAAGCACTGAGACCCTTATGTTTATTTAGTATTGCACTCAAAAGCTGGAGGTTCTACCTCAATTTATTTTGCTCTACCAGCCAGTGGAGCCACTTTGTGAATCCTAGTACAGCACTCATAAACTGGATGATCTACTTCAATTTATTTGAACACCCTTCAGGTTGGCAGCCACATTCTCTCCTCATCCACATGCTCCTCCATAAAGTAAGCGGTCCCCATAGGGATCCATTGGAAATGCTGCCTGAAATGTGAGCATGTCAGCAGGGTTTAATTTTCATTGTGAGTGCTGCTTGCCATGTGAGCTTTGCAGGTAGTGCTCACAATGCCAGGCATAGTGTTCTCACCTTTGCACAACCGAGTGCAAAAGTGCAGGTCAAAAGGCGCCGTACACACGATGAAAATCTGGCGACAGGGAGCTGTCTATATGTATGTCAACACGTAAATGCTATTAAGAAACATGTGCTCCACAGTATTTGTGTAGGGGTACATAGCGCATTTTGCTAAAATAGTAATCTCATATGATTCAGAGCAACTTTTGCATCCAGGAAATGTGGAGTTGCCTACGTGTAGCTATGACCAGCAACGGTGTTTTCCACCGAGGGACTCTGAGTGACGTCATAGACAGTAATAGCGATTTTACAGATGTGTATGGAGGTGATTACTGATGCTGTGGCTGATAGCAGACATGTTTTTTGGCTGTGCTCCGGCAGTTGCTGGCGCAGCAACAGCTGTTCTCTTAATGAGAGGGCTGCTGTTACTGAGGTATAAACAGTCCTGAGCAAACTTATTCGACAAGCCTGGCATGGCTGAAGCCCCCTCTAACTTCTAACCACGTTCAGCACTGGTAAAACTGCCGAATCGCCGCCAGGCGTATTTGCTGTATCTCAAATTGTTAAATACATTTTACGCACGTACTCTGCCTGTTCAGACTATTATCGTCTCAGAATTTCAAGCCCCTGAGCGACTGTTGTTTTTTCCCCATGTTCCCACCCTCCTTGAGAGCTTTGAATCACTTCTGTGTATAGGCGCTTTATAAATAAACAATACCATACCATACCATACCATACCATACCATACCATACCATACCAGGAATCAGTCCTGAATGTTTGTAGGTTGACTCATGTTAATGACGAAGCGAGGAAGGACAGGCTGCTCACCCCCATAACATGCATCACTCTCCCACCAGCCTCTTCAGGGCAGTCGGGATGTTAAACCTTGCCCTCTCATGCAAACTTTGGGGAATGCTCTTAGGATGAAGTATACATGGAGATCAATGCAGACATGTAAGTGGCAGGGGGCCGAATTGGGGATAACAAGTGTTTTCAGTTGTACAGACACAGAGACATTTTTGACCTCTGCATGATATGATATGATATGGCATTTATAACGCGCCTATACACAAGTGTTTCAAGGCGCGACGAGGCAAGGGAGGGGGAACAGAGGGAAGACAGACAACGATCCTACTAGGCCAGGTGTCATTCAGATCGCGCAAGGGGGATAAGAGGGGGACCTCTATGCGATGCTGCAATCCATCATGGTGATTGACACAATGGGGTCTCCAGCTGCAGCAAGGTCGGAACCCACACAGGCCTACCATTCAGGGCCTTTGGAGACCCCAGATGTGCATATGCTGTTACCACACCTGTAATGGTCTGGCAGGCTGAAAAGCATGGTTTGGAGCTTTGTCCAGAGCACTGCCAGTGGTTATGATTCATTCAAAGCCTTCCAGCCATCACTCTTCAGTCGTGAGTCTATTCTCCGCTGCAGGAGCATAGTGCCAGCGGTCTCCCTCCAGGGACCTGCTGCAGTATTGCTATCCTGTAACCGAGAGAATCCGCCTCCGGCAGCTTTGCAGTAATCTGATTAATCCGGACCCATCTTAATGTCCACGGAGGATTTAGCGGGTGCTGGAATGGGAATGATGCATGCATTGTTCATTAGGGCAAAATGTACCTTGCATCCAATCTTTAGGGAAACACGTGTGGCCTGGCTGCAATTGGAAAACACCATCAGTACACGGACACCCCCCATCCTCACTGCCACCGTGGCTGGTAAATATCAATTAAGAGCGCCTTTGCGCGCACGGCCAGACACTTAGTGATGAGTCAAAATGTGTGCGCAAACCAGGACTAATGTGCATTTTCCCAGAGTAGGGAGCGGGGGGAGGGGCAGTTTCCTACCTCATCATCCGTTTCCATTAACAAAACATAATCAAGTTGAGTGGAGAATCCCCTGATCCGCGGACTGTGACGCGGACTGCCGCGCGCTAAACATCTGTGGTGCATGTCAGAGCAGGAAAAGCCCTGCTTATGGTAAACATCTGCATGGCTGACCAGCATGGTGGCTGGAGGGCTCCGGGTGAACTTTTGACCTTCTCACGGGTCTCTAACAGGGCTATCTCAAACCCCTTGATTCCAGTGGCGTGTCCAGACTCTTTTGACTGGGTTGGCCCAAGTGGGGCACTGACTTATGCAGGGGTGGCATGGAGTACGATACACATGCGCACACACACACAATGATCAGAGTTCAGGATAATGGGGTGGCCAATCAGATTACAGGGGTAGCACGTGCCACCCCAGGACACTCCCTGCCTGCTTCCAAGCGCTTTTGTGCTGTGACGGGGCTTCCAGGCTGGTTGTGCCAGTGTGTAGTTGGAGAGCACAGGATTGTGGAGGTCAGCTCGCTGTCATAATGGGATAAGGGCGTCCAATGGGACTTCTTGAAAGCTATATCAGAGCTTCTCCGGTGACTGTTTCATCACGTCTGAAGGATATTTCAGGGAACTTAGTCCTGCCTATGAAGGATGTAATATGCATTAGTACTGCACCAGTTCCCCCCACAGTGTTCTCCCGGCGCCCGCGGCTTGTCCCGTAGTTACGTATCTTGGGGTTCCCAGACCTGATGACCGAGGTCTTTTTTTGGCGCAACCCACTTATTTTCTTAGTAGCATGGTCAATGCTTGTAGAAAGGGCTATATGAATGGGCCCTGGGTACTGTAAATGCAAGCTCATGTCTTACTCATGGCCTTCAGGCTGGATGAGGTAGGGAAAAAAATCTATGTCATTTCTGCGACCCCCAGAAGTCCGCCAGCTGAAAATGCAGACTTTTTTCTTTTAACCCCCTTTACACCACATACATATTCGGGGGGAGACCCCCACAACCACCCCATACTTAAATTATATCCCATACCCTACTCCCACATATATATGTTGAGTGAAGGGGGTAAGAAAGAAAAGTTGGAATTTTCGGCAGTCAGTGTTCTGGAGGCGACAGTTTTGTATATTTCTGGTAGGACGAGCTGCCTAAGGCCTTTTCTGAGAAACCTTGTTCAAGGTGAGCACTTTTCAATCTAACCCTTGGGCTCTTCTGAAATACCAGTAGCAGTGTCTAACTGTGCAAATGTGCAGCTTTTTTCAGGGATGTAAGCAGTTGGTGCTGGACAGCCTTTTTTCGGGGTGGGACGACGCCTGATTTGCTGCATGTGGTCTTTCCCCTTCTGTAATGGCTGGGGCTGAGGATCGATGCTCTGGAGGGTTGCCCAGAGCTGTGCCAGAGGATAGGATTAATTCTAAACCTTCCAGACATCACCTATTTAGTATTGCTTTGGACCACTCTGAACACGTGCAAACAGTGAAGTATGTTATTTATTGGAATGTGGAAGCTTGAGGGATTTTCCAGTGAGATGCAGTGCATTTGGAACATGTGCTCCTCTGGAGTATCTGCAGTGTGTGAGGTCAAATGAATTCTGGGACATGTAGTCCTGGGGTGTGAGCTTGTGGCCCTTTAGGAACGTGCATATGTAATGGATGGGATCACACCAGAGTAATTCTGAGTCCAAATAACGGAACAAACTCAGAAAGATGGCAAAGTACTGTTTTATTAACAATGATCTAAAACAGGGAGGTTACAACGAGCATACAGGATACACGGACGTACGCTCTGTCTCTCAATAATCTCCAAACAAAATAAGACTTCTATACCCAAAATGTGTCAGAGTGATGTCATACTACATGGCAATAGTAAAACAAATCTACCAAGGGTCGGGATTGGTTAAGGGAGACATCTAAGTGTACGTTTCTATAGGAGTTGGAATTGTTGTCAGCTGTCCGTTATCAGGTAGACAACGTATGCCTACCTCTGAAAAACATGTCATTTCAGAAACATTAGATACACAGTTCACATTGGATTTGTAACTATACAGGCCTTTGTTATATGGACTCGTATAATTGGTTGGCATGCTTGTACCATATCTGGAGCATTTGGTTCAGTTAGCAACACGTAAGCTCAGACAAAGGTGCAGGGGGATAGGGCATGAAACTACCCCACCACCCAATTAGCCCAGCATCTCTCATCGCCCATGTTTTCTGCCAGGAAATTGTCTTTGTACTTGGCCTTGCATAGCATCCTTGTCTTTGAGAATGCATGGGAGTGAGGGCACTCGCTATTGTGTCTGGAACTTTAAGTTCAAGCTATATTTCTATCCTTGGCTCACGTGACAGGAGACCACGATTAGGTCCATTCTGCAGCTTTTAAATGCTCTGAATGAATTGAACTTTTGCATCCTTCATGTTAGATATCTGACCTTAGTTGTTTCCGTCTTGACTCCAGACCAGGCAGACTCACCATGTAGCTCCATGAGCTTATTATTCTTGCTGCACACAGTTTTCCATTCCCGCTTCATGGGATCTGGCTTACTAAATTCATGATACCAAAGTCCAGTTTTCTGTGCAATGGCAGCTTTGCCTGCATTCTATTCACTACTCATAGCCGGCTTCTATGAGGACTTAATCTACCTTGCGTTTCAGCGTCTGTACATTTGTTGAATGGTTGTCTTTCTGCTGTACTTTGTGCATGTGTAAGAGTCATTTTGTTTTACATTGGAAAGCTCAATCGATTCTTCACTTCGTCATTAGTTTCTTCAGGATCTATGCATCATCTTCAGCCAATATCTTGGGACGTCGTGCGCACTTCTTTATAATGTCATTAATTCATTGGTTGGCTTCCTTTCATACTCCTTCAGGTTTTTCCTCATGCAGGTTATCATCATGTCGAGGGTACATTCGGAACAGTTGTCTCAATTGTTATCTTCTTTCAAACACTCGCTGCGGTATTGGTATTATGGCAGGTTTGAGACAAGGCAGAACCTCATGTTTCCAATACATGGGAGGTAGGGGGTGGGATCTCCTGCAGAGGCACAGAGCTGCTCCTCTACAGGCACTCCTGTCGTGAGTAGGGCAATGTACGGTATGACACATAAAATCACCAAAGGTCTCTATGTTGGAGAAGAAATCAGGAACTACATACCAATTTGCCAGGATGCATTCTGGGGCATGGAGTCCAGTAAATGCTGGATGGTCCTCTGTACTGAGAATGCAGTGATGGTATGGATTTCTGTGGTGCCTAATTTCTGTGAGTCAGAGTGCCTCCTTGGGCATGTAGTCCAGTGGGCACTCTCTATTGAGTGTGCTTGGGCACATTATGGGACGTGTAGACCTTAGGCAGTTAGGGTCTGCAGCGAGCTGGATAGTTTATTTATTGATTATCAACACTTATGTAGCACTACCATGCCCCTAAGGTCTCCTGGCACTGTTCATCCTAACTGCTAGTGAAAGAGAAAATATTTCACTTGGTTCCTAAGTATCATGCATTTATTTATTTTTGCATTTGTGGCAGCTCACTGAAGCCTCAGGTATCTAGGCGCTAGTTACATTAGGGAAGAGAAAAGATATTATACAATACAATCAGAATACATACAGTGGATGAGTCCATTTCAATGATGGTGCAGGAGGAGGCTAGGCTTCGGTAAAGAGACAGGTTTTCTGTTTTTTCCTGAATGTCTATTAGGGTTTTAGACTGAACCCCTAAACAAAGACCCCCTTTGAGGAAATCCTGAGCAAGGGACCAGTTGAGAGCATCTCATTGGAACCTCCTAGAGGCGGCGATGGAATATAGCCCTGGAGCCTTGTTGTTGGGGACTGCAGGGTCAAGTTATGGACACATGTAAATGATTACAAGCTTCAAGATCTTTTTTTGGAGGCCAAAGATGAGTCATACAGCAGCATTCTGTTCCCTCTCTACTTTATCTAACACAGTAGCGGGAAGGCCAGCGTAAAAAGGCAATGGCATAGTCTCAATGGAAATTCACTGTTGCACCCACAATGACAGCACGATGGGGAAGGAGAGGGTCAAGCAGTGGCACAATATTTGTTTTAACAATTGAGTTGGTGAAAGCAGTTACTGGCCACAACATTGACATTAGGCAATAAGGACATTGGAGAGCCAACAAGCATTGGCAAAGCCAACAGTTTGGTCTTTTGTGTAGGCATTTGCCCAGCACTGTCAAAACGATAATTCCTGCCCATAAGAAGACAACTGGAAAATGGCATAATTATCTGGGTATACGATATCAGTGCCTGGCAAATGCCTTTCTAATACCTATTCAGAAGCCAAAACTATTGGCTTTGTCAATGGTTGTTTTTAACAGGATTAAATTGTAAGGAGCAGACAACGTATAAATGAAATGGCTTAAGGTACACTTTGTTAAGCCATTTGTATTACACCAGTACAACCCACATTTCCAGCTGCAATTAAGTCATTGACTATCTGATGAGATAAGGAATAATACTAGAAGACCAAGGTTTGGTGTTACAGCTTAGTAAAGCAAGATGAGCGAGATCCCACGATGATGTGTTTTTTGCAGGTAGGTATAGGGAGGGGTGTGGAATGGCCACAGGGATTAGCATGGCTACGGGCAGTCAATGGGTGTGAAACTAACCAAACAACGCCCACAAGCTGTGTGTCCCTTCTCACGTCACCTCTCGCCTAAATGCACCCCAATGTTATAGTTTCGGCTTATCGGTAGCATTCAGTTAAGGAGCGCTACCTAATAGCCGAAACTAAAAATGACGCTGAGTTTGTTTTAACCTTTTTGCTCGAGGAGAAATGAAGACCAAGCAGAGAGGGTATCATAATATTCTGCGGGAATTTACTTTGGCCGGCTTTAAATAAGATCACCTCTTTTTTGCTGCCATTAGGCTGTAGATGATGCTCCTTACTCCAGGTTTGAAAAATGTTTAGACAGTCCAGCACTGGTTGAAACTCCCATCCCCTCCCCCTACGCCTGCTTATCATCTGATGATGACTGTACCATCACTGGAAATAGGTTGAAAAGAGGAGTCTGGTATAGATTGGGGTCTGGGGGCGAGAGGGTAACCTCATGAAACTGCAGGGAACACTTCTTAGTCCTGTCTAGGAAAAAAGTGTTAAAGCAATCCTAGGTGTTCCTGGAGGGATGGGCGGTGGTGCAGGAGATGTGGAGGAGGGATGTGTGGCTCATAGAATCAAAAAGGCGGAAACCAGTGCTTAATTTGTAAAAGAAATAAGTGCCAGGGCCCAAATACTTTCTAGCACTCCTGTGATGCTGCGGGTGGGCACCACTGTTGTCACCGCCGATAGCTGCCTCCCATAGTGTCGACTTATTTGGGACTACACTGCAGCTCGCACCTGCTCATTGTAGTTGATGGATGCACAGACTATCACCACCTCAGAATTAAAGTGAGCCTGAGACAATAAGTGCCGGGGCTCAAAATTAAGTGCCAGGAATGAGCCCTGGCAACACCCCCACAAATTAAGCACTGGCAGGTCTAACATCTCAAGAAAGACCAAACCTCCAAGATGCACTATCTCTAGCAAATCAACCGAGCATGTTTAATTGCCATGACTTGGGTGATAGCCCGACTGACATGGGAAAGGGACTGATGAGTGGCTAGGCCAGCCTCGAGTTGGTTAACCACCACTGCTCACCTAATCTAGGGTACAAGAGGAAGATTTGCAATGGTATTAAAATTAGCTGGTTCAGTGGGCACCAAATATGGCTTCATCAGGAGGGGAGATATTACACCCCCGTTTAAGGCGGCTGGAACCACCAACGCAGAAAAGCTGGCACTCAAAATGCTGGAAAACAGTGCCGGTTGGTTCAATATCCAACCTGCAGCATGATACATGCCTGAATCGATAGGTTTCAGAAGCTTAAGAAGTCTTTCAGACTTGGGTGAGGCCACTGAACTGAGTGATGCCAAGTAAGAGAGATGAAGATAAGGAGACTTGTCTATCACGGGCAGACATTGTTTGATTTTTTTCTAAAAAAACACTCATTAAGTGATTCACACAGAGACATACTTGCCTAGGATTTCTTGTGTGCCATCTCCTCAGTGAGTCAAAATGCATTTGAAACAACATTAGTATTATATAAGTCGAGCATGTCAAAACAGATGCAGTCCTGTGATTCTTTCCACCTACCATTCCCGGCGTAATATATGCCGTTCTAACAGATCTTAAAGGTCAATATCAGTTGGTAATTCTGTCCCCCTTCTTAAATATCAGAATTACCGCTGATCACTTCCAGGAAGGGGGCATGGCTTCCTGTGACTTATTGTTGGTCATTGAAAAGGCTAAACATTTAGGTGACTGTCTTTTTTGGAATTAGAAAGGCATATTTGTATCAGATGGAATGAGAGGTATGCGCGTAATAAGAACAATATCTAAGTTCCACCCATTGCACAGGCCTCTATGATAGTAGATGCATAATTGTCAACCTTGTTCCATTGCAGAGTTCCCGTGATGGCATAAGATTGTGTAGTAGCATAATTGCAGAATCTACTTTCAGTTTTAGTTTGTGAGGAGGCATTCGCCCCCCAGCGATTTGCTCTTTAGAGACTGCAACGTTGAGCCAGTAATTACCTGTTCCTTGACACTGGAACCACCATACCCTTGGTGAAGAGAAGTGGGGGTGGAAAGAAGCAACCTGAAATTATTCTGAATGTTTGCGATAGTGGAAGGTGAAGCTGACTGGGTAGAACTGTGCTCATTCCGTTTTTTTAAATGATAGCAATGATAGCTGTTGGAATGGAAGGGCACACTTTGGTGTACTTTGCCATTTGGACAGCAGAGGGCAACCTAACACTGATGAATTGCATCAGCTCAGTACGGAAACATACCTAAGCATTTTATACATATATATATATATATATATATATATGTTCAAAGTTAAGTAGTATGCATTTTTCCATCATTAGTACTGCAGAGCCTCCTGTGGAGACGCCAGACACCTTTATTTAAGACAAAGTATTACGAAAGCAATATTACTGAATTATGCACTGCATTCTGGGGCATTCAGTCCTCTGTGGGCACTGAATGATTTGTTGTGTGATTTGGAAACGTTCCTCTGGGTTTGCAGTGCCTTTTGCATACTTTGTAAATTAATTTCTGGAGGGCAAGATTCTCCAACTTTTGGCTCTGCAGATGTTTTAGACTACAATTCTCCTCAGCCTTAGCCAGTACAGTCAATGTTGATGAACCATAGGAGTTGTAGTGCAACACACCTGGACAGCTGCAGGTTTCAGACCACTGCTGTAGGGGGTTGTGTACTGAGTGACACTAAATGCATTCTGGGACTTGCTTTCTTGATGAGGCTTCTCTAAATAATGAAGCAGGGTGCACTGTGGGGGCTTCTGCTCAGAGTGACAAGAGGGCATTCTTTCAAATGAATTCCTGTGGGGCCTCTGTACTGAGTGAGAGAAGCTACAACCTGAAATGTGAACGCAGCACCTGGAAATACTAAGGCAAAAGCTGGCATGTGAAGGGTGTGCCTCACATATGAGGCTGTGCACCTATTGTTTGTAATGTAAGCTATACCCGGACAATGATAGCCATTTCTCAATTTTTAGTTGTGGCTGTTTGGTGGCATCATAAGCAATGCATAGAAGCCAGAGCTAATGGAATGCAAATAAACATAGAAGAGGGCTGGTATGTGAGGAGTTGTGTGTGTTGTTTAATTTGTACTCACGCATTGACCACCCATAGCCAAGCTAGTCCATGTGGCTATTCCAACCATCTACCAGCCCCCTACTGCCAAAAACAAACACTATGTGCTCTTTTGGCACTTGCTCTGTACTTTTAAGGGATGAGATAACAATGTTATTTCTAAACAGTCTTCTTAGAGTTTGTAGATTTTTTGCATATACATCCAGCTTCTGGTATTATAAAACTGTTAACCAATTGTGCCTTTGCTCACGTGATATATAAACGATATGTGCATCATTGCACTTGTTCCTTGTACTGAATTCCTGTTAAAAGATTTATTTATATTTATTTGGCAATCTCGGTGTCACTTTTCTCAAAAACATTGTACATTCGAGGGGTTACAATGGGGGTGAATGCATACATAGTGAAAGAACCAGGTGATGTTGTGGTGGTAAAATGGGACACATACCTCGAAATAAAATAAGAGCAGACATATAATTATGATATACAATAAGACCTAAAGCCTGAGCATGCAGATCTGATACATATGTACAATAGTAACAGGGACGTGTGGGATGGTGGGTAGGAGTGGGATTCGGTCAGTCAGTCGTCTGTGCTGGGATTGCCCCGTTGTAGGCTAACAGGTGGAATTTAAGTCTGGTCCTGAATGCTTTAATTGTTGGGTTAGTATTGAAAGTAAGAGTATGGGTGCGGGGGACAGAAAAGTTGCTGAGTGAAAAGGATAATAGAGTATGAGAGAGAGTGTGGAAAGAGAGATGCAGTTGGCATGAAAGGCGGGGGCAAGACAATGGATAGATGAGTAGTCATTTGTAGAGAGAGCCCTTTTGCATGGATAGCCCTCCCGCAAGGTGATGATGGTGCAAGGCGGGGTTGATGGCAACTGTTTGTAGAGGCCATCAGTGGCAAAGTTGAGAACTTTGTTGAGATGAAAGTAGGAGTAAAAGGGAGGCAAAGGATCAGGTTTCAACAATAGTCTAGTTTGCTGAGGATGAGATTATAGATGAGGGTTCTGGCTGAATTGTGGCAGAGGTGATGCAGATCTTGTTTATGTTACGCAAGTTAATCATAGTGGTCACGGAAGTAGCCATGATGCATTGTTAAATTCTCCTATGTGACGGAAATACTCTGCGGAGTGCCACAAGGAGCCAGTATTGTGGGATATAATGACCCACTCAGATATGCTTCACCACATCACTCTGCTACATTTGCGCAAGAAACAGCAAAATGGCTGCACTGACAACTGTGCGCGCCAGGATCTCAAAATTGTGTTTTTACAACCACCAGAAAAATGGTTGCACCACCCTGTCACACACATTTCAGGTGGTGGGGGGGACAGAGTACACACTGCAGGAATGTGCCAGTGTGCTCTGCAACACTTAATATGGAATTAAGTGAAAGAGGCAACATTGCCTTGCTGAAAACCCCCAAAATTCCCTTTAAAATGACACCATTTTCTCTATTTTAAAAGTGCTGCGTGACGCTAAATTAATCCCTTTACTATGAAACTGCTGTGATTCAAAAGGCCCTGCAATGCCCAGGGCCATCCATTGTGTCTCAGCAAAACTGGGCCTAGTTCCTGGATGACAGGCCCAGTCATTTTAGCTTGGAAAGAAATCAACCAGGGGCTTTGTTTTCATTTTACACGGGAACACGTCTATTTACTTTGCAAAAGTATCTAAAAATCAGCCATTCAGAGAAAGACTCTAAATAGCTGAGCCATGCCTGTTTTAATGTATCCATGCTGCAGAACAACTCCAGCATTCAAGAGAATAACTATAGCTGCATGGCAGTGTGTGAATCTGCTGGAGAAGAAAACCGAATTTAAAAGAAAGAAATGCTTGCAGTTTTTAACACATGTTGTACAATGGGTTTTGCTGACTGAAGAAAAAATGGCCTATTTAAAAGTAAATTATTGAGTGAAGGCCTGCTTATTTAGCAATGTAAAAAGATTATGTGGCTGGTGATAATACATACATAGGCTATTTTGATTCCCCAGGTTTGTTTAATTCAACACTTGAAATGAGAGAATAAAGGTTAAAACACATAGGCTGAGTTTGCAAGCTCTCATGAAATACCAGTTGTTCAAGTTCCAGCCCTGTAACTTCCTTCAGGAAGAGAGGCACACAATAAACTTCCAGGACACCAAAAGTGCTAATTGCCAGCCTGAAAGACTTTGAATGGACCAGGACAAAGAAACTTCACAAGTTCATCAGACATTCGTCTGTGACCCAGGCTGGGACAATAGCAGTCCTGGGACATTCACCTGTCAGGTGGGAAGGGGCAATACACTCTTCAATTAAGAGAGAGGCCCCCATCCTGCTTGAAAGAAACTGCCAGCTGGCATCAGCAGAGAAGAAAAAAAATTATAGAAAATGGGACTCATTACGACCCTGGCGCTAAGGGGTTAACGGCGCTGTAAAAAGCTGCGGCACCGTTAACCCCTTAGCGCCTAATTACGAGGTCCCTTTGTGGCTCCCGACCTTAACGGCTGGTCTGGACCAGTCAATAAAGTAGGGACCCGTAAAGGGACCTTGGAGGTAATTACAGTACTGCAATTTGCGGTACCGTAATTACCGCCTTCCCCATTCCCATTGAGCCCTATGGTGCAAAAATGGGAATGGGGAAGGGCCAATGGTGAATGGGGAATTACCGCCCTGCCAACCTTGGAATGGGGTGGTAATTCCCCATTGCACCATGGCGGACTCGTTACAATACCGGCAGCAACCATGGTGCTAATAGCGCCATTGGTTACCGCCGGTGTTGTAATGAGGGCCAATGACTCCTATTTGTCTTAAGACTATTTCATAAAGAACTTTAAAACACTCGTATCGCAGCTGCCAAAATTGGTAAAAATGTTGAATTTTCAGAGCGTAAAAGTAGAATTCTGACCTGTATTTTAAAACTTGGTAGAATGTCTTGACACACTCTGTACATAAATGGTGGTATATGGTGTATTACAAGAAAAGCATCCATTTTGGAAACCTAACATTTTGTACATACATCACTGGGGATAAGTCGCATCTGTGTATAAAATTTGGGAATTTTAGGCCAAATCTTTCATGTTTAAAATTACCAAAATGTATCAGAAAGGCTGAGCAAGGTCCCACAGACTTGAGGATTGTACTGATCTGTGCAGCACAACACATGTGACCTGTGTATCTGACTTCCTAAGAGGTTGCAACTGCAGAAGTATGTGTTTTGGCAAAATCAGATTTTCAATAAAGTAAATGTTGGAGTTTCTAGATACAGTAAAAATCACCTCATAAAGCTGTCATCCTTTCCCTTAGAACTCCAACCAGCAGAGAGCAAGGCGGAGATTACTACCCTTGCCCAATCCTATTGTTAGGGGCGTGTGTAGTAAAGCCTGCCCCTGTCATATACTGTAATGATGTCACCTGGCATTATAAAAAAGAGCCCCTGACAACACACAGACAGACACTGATTCCTGACTGATTACGGATTTCCTGCCCGCCGTCCTATCTGTTCCTGTCTTCTTGCCATTATCCATATAGAATCCAGATACCAACCACAATGCCAAACCTTGCTGAACATGCTTCAGCTAGGCCTCAATTTATAATTATCCCAATAACCAAAGGGAAGCTGTGGTGTTTTGGGAAAGCATCCAGAATTTAACCTGGCTTGCGGCTCACTAAATGCAAACCTGGCATCCAGCAGATCTGTAGTATCCAGTAACTAGAAGTGCCAGTCCAGTGCCCTCCGGTGACTGAACTGCCCAGCTGTCTCACCAGGAGCTTTGTCTTGTTGTGACCCAAACCCTTGAATGTCCAGTATCAAAAAACTAAAAGGTGGACTGTGAGGATCAATAGGAACCATAGAAAATCATAGTATACCTTGCCTTGTCCTATCCCAATCTCTAAACCATCCTATACTTACCTTAAT
The DNA here is from genome assembly GCF_040938575.1 of Ambystoma mexicanum. Taxonomy (NCBI): domain Eukaryota; kingdom Metazoa; phylum Chordata; class Amphibia; order Caudata; family Ambystomatidae; genus Ambystoma; species Ambystoma mexicanum. The sequence continues at coordinate 1,395,695,532 of NC_090924.1, forward strand.
AACTTGTAACATTGTCAGAATACTTATTGCAACCCTGTCATTGATTTATCTTGCTAAATGCCATTTATTTAGTCATTCTTATCTTGTCTCGTAAATCCTAAGCTATCGATCCTATTTCAAATGATCGGACTGGTTCTGCCAGGGCGGGCGCTGGGGAACTAGGGTTGAACTCATGAATCAACCTTGGAGCCTACTGTGTCCCTCTTTGGTATTCTAGCCTGAATGTTCTAGTATAGAGTAAAACTATTCTTGTCCAAATTGATTTTCTTTTCTGTTTTCACTACCCGATTTTTCTAAAAATGCACCTCATACTACCTTGCATATATCCCTCAGCTTAATAGCTAGAGACTTCATTTCACCTCCTGATTGTACCTAAGATCTATAGCTACACCCCAACCAAAAAACTGCACTCCAAATCAATTTACTTTCAGGTGGGAATGAGTATTTTTGCAAAGATTTACACATGTAATTTTTACTATCAATTGCTTTAAACCTTCCATTCATTTTTGAATTGTATGCATTTGCTCAATCTATTGCTTATGATTGCTTGTAACTTTCCAGTGTTGCTCAGGTAGAGAATTGTACTTTTTTAAGCATTTTTACACACATTCATTGTTTTATTCAGCCATTTCTAAGTGTCATTTTAACATTGTAAGGGTTTCAAATCCGTTGTTTCTCTCTTGTTTGGGGAGGGAAAGGTGGATTTGAATTTTGTTTCTTATTCCTCATTCCTGATGACCTGCTGCTTCTTTATATCTATTTAGAATTGATTATTTGTGGGTTGAGGAATATTGCAGGGGGAAATCCTAACTTGAGGGCTAGCTTTCTAAAAATTCAAAGGTGTCTCTATTCTCTGGTGTTTTCTATCTGTGTTGCTAAAGGGTTCATTTAAGTGCATTGCCTACATGACTAATGTTATTGTCACCACATTGGTAATCGCTGCCCCAGTTATTAAAAAGTGTATGATTTTCTTGAATTTTAAATAAATAAATAAATATTACCTTTACCAACCAGCCTGGTTCCTAGTACACCGTGACACAGGGTATTTGAAAAAGGGGTGTGATATGAGTAGTGTATCTCTCAAATATTGAACCTACATATATAACAAAATAAGCATTTCATTTGTGCGCTGCATACTAGACTGAGACCAGGGTGTATAGCTGGATTGAAATACTTAACAGATTTGGGGGATCGTCTGTGATTTTGAGTTGGTTACCACCCGTGACAGTCTAGCACAGCAGACGAACCTGCAGGGTGGAATACTGTGCTACACTGTACAAGCGCCTCCCAAAACAAATACTCCAGATCCAGGCCTGTCTGTAAAAGTAAAATTAAATCAACCCCAAAATAATTAATAAAGAAAGAACATCTCCAAAATGTCTGTTCCAGTAGAAATCAGTATGGCTAGGGAGTACCTCCTGCAGAAGCTTTTTGTCAGAGGTGAGTGGCCAGAACAGGATGAACATGTCTGGCTACAGGAAATCACGCAACAGGTCACTGCCATGAACATGGATACATGGCAGGACAATGGCCTATTACACCAAGCTCTTAGAGAATTATACATGGCCCCAAAAGTTAAAGAGGAGCAAAGCAAAATTGTCAGAATTTGCGGCATACCTATATCTCCACATAGGAGTGATACAGGAAAAGCATGCTGAAAACACAGTTCTGGCACAGAATCAAATTGAATTATTAGAGAAAATCCAGAATGATCTAGACTCATCAGAACAAAGGCTACAGAAGAGCCAAGAATTGGAGGTAGAATCTAGGGATCATGTCATAAAATTAAAAGAGGCGTTGGCTCTCCAACAGCACAAGAATGCAGATCAAGACACCAAAGTACAGGAAATGAAAGAGGAGTGTAAGGAAATGGTTGACTCTCTGCAACAGAGTCAACACAAGCTGGTGGAACAATTACAGTTTAATAGAGCCTGCACGGAGCAGATGGTTATCCTGCAAGACCAGATAGACAAATTGAAAGAGGAAAATATTACATTAATTGTGAAAGATCTCCACTCTCAAGAGGAATTTGATCAGGAGCGGCAGAAATCCCATACTATAAAAAAACAAAGAGATGACCTGGCGGAGCAGAGGGGCACCTTAAATCAAGAGAAAGACACCCCAGGCCAGGAAATAAGCGTATTAAAAACTGAGTTACAAGAAAGTAAGTTGGCCCTCCAGGAGCTAAAGGAATTAAGAACAGCGCATGGGAAGCTAGTAGAGCACACCAGACGGGTAGAAGGTGCTCTGAAAGTGAACACCCAAGCCAAAGACTCACAAACCCAGGAGATGAATCACTTGCAACAGAGGATGTCCCAGTACTCCCAAAACATGCAGGAAGTGCAGAGGGACAATGAGGCCTCTGTGAAAAGATTGATGGACTCCACCTACAAGTATCAGTGCAAGAGCCAATCATTGAGGCCAGTAAGGCCTTGATAGATGAACAAAAGGCCCAGATTTTTTTTTATCACCAGGAAATAGGGGCTGAAAAAGAAAAGGCAGCAAGATTGGAGAAAGAGGGTGCTAGACTAAATTCTAACTGGAGGGACCCTGAACAGGTAGAGAGGCACAGGGCAACCCCTAATCATAACATAAGGACCTCTGTACTCAGGGACTCAAACCCCTTCAATACCATGAACACTGACAGCTTCATGTCTGCTGGCTCATATGAACCGGGGGCCATCGGGATGGCAAAATTCAATAGGGTAGGTAAAATGGGACTGACAGATCAGCGCCCCCCAGAAATTGATGGACGGGCATCCCTGTACAGATACCCAAATGTTAGGGCTGATATCTCTGACAAGGAAGCCTCCTATGAGGGGAGGGTCAGGGAATTAAATCCACGAAAATACTGACTTCCAAGGGACCAGTTTGTGAAATGTGGTGGGGAACTCAAGGAAATAAAGCCCAAAAAGAGTATCCTGAAGGCCTGTAACCTGTTAGGGCAGTGGGGGGATACTCCGCCATTCCTGGGAGCAGGGAAGAGTCAGAAGACTCTTCTGAGCACCACAGGAAAAGAGAAACTATGTGCCAAATTTCTGCAAGCCCTTCTCAAACTCTCAGAATCAGGGAGTACCTAGAGGATCAAGAAGCCATCTCCAGAAGCAGAGCCTCTGAGTCTGAGGATGAGTTGACTCGGGTGACTAAAACAAAGCAGGCAAACAAGCTTAAGAGAGCTGTGAAAAAAGATCACATTAGGCAGATCAAGGCCATTAGAAGTGTGATAACTCCATATCATAAACATGCAAAGTATTCTGTCTGGGAACACCTGGAATAATATGAGCAAATGATGGATACTTTTCATATGAAGGACAGCCAGAATCGCATAGAGTATGTGAAATGGACATTCTTCCCTGACTTTGCGGGACTGGAGGACCAGAACCACTGAAGTTGGCCACCTACAGGGCGGTCATCTTGAAACATTTCTCTGCACACAGAAATCCCCAAGAGGTCCGCTAGGCGGCCTACAATCTGCAGTGCGGGGAAGATCAGCCCCCCCAAGAATTTGTGCAGGAGCTCATACGCGCATTTGCACAGACCACAAGGAGGGTGCGCACAGATAGTTGGGAGTTCATCACCACCTTCTTTCATGCACTGCCAAAATACATAATGACCCAGCTGATGAGGGACTTTCAAGAGAAAAGATCACTGTACTGGGTCATAGAACAGGCAACCCATATCTATGAGGTACAAAAACCTGTAGATAACAAGAACACAAATAAAATACCCAAACCAGCCAACACCCCTGCTGCTGCTAAGGTGGCGGAGGTGAAGGTTACCCCCATTCTAGATCTGGAGATGTGGGGGTCTAAAAATATACCTGTACCGAGTCAACCCAATCAAAGACCCAGAAGGCCCTCTTGCTAATCCCAGACAGGTGGTAGTCAGGGAGGTAATCCCACAAATGGGACCCCTAACTCTCCTGGTTACATTAGCCCCGATACAAGGGTAACAGACCAATCCTGGGCTATGTTTGGACTCCCCCAGCCCAAGGGGGATCCAATCAGGTAAATACCACCCCAGGAAACGTTCCTCCTAACTTTCCCCAGGAGGGCAGTAATCCCTCAAATGCCGGGTTGAGTTTCTTTCCCCGGCACCCACAAAAACCCAACCTGTAGGACAACCCTCCTTTCTTCCCCGCTTTCAGGAGCCCAGACAGCCCAATCCGGGAGAGGGGAGGCCAAGGGTGGAGGGTTACCCAAATTCTCAATACCCAGGGTACTATGGGAGAAGGAATAGTTACCCTTCCCATGACTCACCCAAGGTTGACCAGAAACCCCTGTACCAGCCGGAACGGTTACCACAACTGGAGCGCCAGGTCCACAACCTATCCCAGGATCTGGGTCAACGGAACCATCAGATGAACATGGCGGCTCAGAACCCCACCCACCATGTGTCTGGTAGTCCAGAACAATGATGGGGAGTGCACCTGACAACTCACTGGTTCCAGAGGAGGAGGCACCGGGGAAGGGAGGTATAAAGCCCTCGGGGAAGCTTCCTTCCTCACCCGTTAAAAGCCCCGGGACACCTAGGAACCGGAACCTAAATCTTCTGCCCCTGAAAACCTGCTACCCAAGGAACAGAGGGCAGGTAGGAGAAATAAAGAACCCAAAAAGACCCATTTTGTGGAGGAGGTTAGTGTCCTCCAATTTGAAGGAGAGGAATCCTCAGAGGATTCTGGGGAAAAAAAATTCTCCTTTATTGACGGGGGCACTCCTCCCAAAGAAAAATGGGTCCCATGAGATCCAAATGAAGACTGGGTGAATGTGGGGACTGAGTCAGAATCGCCCACCAGTGAACCCAAGAATGAGCATCAAGGAAACCACACTGTCCAAATCAAGTCTGGGGACAGCAACAAAAAAGGGGTGGTGGCCCGGAATCAGAAGAAGGGGAGCCCAAAATTCCCCACATATCCCAATGTCAAATTCTTCTTTCAGATCCCCAAACTCCAACACCAAATCATGACTAAACTACCCCTCTGTCAGAATCAAAAATAAGGGGATTGACCACTATACTTGCCCAGAGTGCCCATTACCTTTGCCCATTGGAGGAGGAGGAGAGTCGATTTTATGCCCCAGTCCTAGTGCAAGGGCGATGTACATTTTCTCAGCACTTGTGGACACTGGATTCCAAGCCACTCTTCTGTCAAACAGGGCCTTTGATGAGCTAAATTCAAGAAGGAGGAGAGATAGCAGATCCCTCTCACCCCTCTTCCTGGACAACATCAGAACTTCGATGGGAATGAAATTCCTGTTGAGGGGACTGCGGATTTGGAAATAAAAATTGGGCGACATAAGGTGAAACACCCTGTTATAGTCGTAACTCCAGAGGGCACACCCTGACTACTAGGGAATGACATCCTGCGAAGGTTGTCCCCCTTAATAGACTGTGTGAACAAGGTCCTCTGGACCCAGACTAACAGGCCAATAAAATTAAAACATAGTGTCAACCATGTTAGTTTAAATGGCAAATGCCACATGGTTGCACAAAAACCTGATCATGTTAAGTTTCATTTCCAGAATAACCAAGTACCTGACGTGACAGTAATTGCTGTAGGACAACAAACTGTTGATGGGAACTCTTCTCCATTTCTGAAAATCAGCCTTCCTTCCAGTTTCAAGTGGCATTCCATGCTGAAAGGAAATACTTTGAAATTCAATACCAATTCACAATTTGAAAATCCCAATTCTATGGTCAAGAGTGATGGGAAACCAGCTCAAAGTTTAGCTGAGATTCAGAATATTAGAGAACAGCTATTCATCTCTATTCAGTTAAATGAGGGGAAGGAATCTGTTCTCGCCTGAGTGTGCGTGAACAATGGTAAGAGCTTCATCAGCGAAGCCATGTTCTGAAAACTCTCAAAAGATCCAGCCATTCCCACATTTAAATTGATTGATAAATGGGAAATGGATCTGGAAACTCCCAATTCCAAACATCTCCTGCCTAGCAGGTGTATGCTCAAAATTTCTATAGGCAAAAAAAGCATAGAACACAATTGTCGGGTAATGCAAGGGGTTCCTTCCGCCTTTTAAATGGGCAGTCACATCCTCAAACGACTCAAGATTAATTTGGATCCCAGTTATTGCCAAGCCTGGTCCCAACTGGAGAGTAAATCTCAGGGCCCTGGCAGTCCTAAAGAAAGCCTTCAGGTTAGCCCAGTGATATGGTAGGAAATTGGAGTTCAGAAATGGAGGAGAGGTCACCATCCCAGGCCTCGCCTGCAGAATCTGCATCCCCAAAGGTGTCTTGATAGAGGGGAAGTGGGTCCACATCAATCAGCTAAAGAGTTGCCACCGCAGGCACACTTTGCGACAAATAGAGGAGTCTATAGAGATCCCAGTGGGGAATACATCTGAAACATAGGAATCGTTTAATCATAACTAAATGCCTATGTCTCCCACTGCTGTCAACCCAATTGGTGGGCAGTTAGTGGGAAAATTGTAATAACCTGTTTGTGCTCCATTCCTAGATTTGCACTGGTTGCCCTGCCATTGCCAAGGAGGACCTCCTCGGGGACCCGGAAGCAGAAACCCAAGGAAATCTGGGGTGTCACTCCACACCAGAAAAGAAAACCCAAGAGAAGGCTGGGGGTATCGTTCCTTGTTCCAACCGGAGGCGGCAAGGGGAGCATGTCGCTGATGGAACAAGGACTCATACCCGACTGAACCTGTTTTTTTTTCAAGAAATACATCCCACGTGCCCGACTCCCCAACGACTGGAAGTCCAGAAGAAGGGGGGGGATTTGTGGGATATATTGACCCACTCAGATATGCTTTACCACATCACTCTGCTGCATTTGAGCAAGAAACAGCAAACTGGCTGTGCTGACTCTTGTGCGCGCCAGGATCTCAAAATTGCGTTTTTACAACCACCAGATAAATGGCTGCACCACCCTGCCACACACATTTCAGGCGGAGGTGGGCAGAGTACTCACTGCAGGAATGTGCCAGTGTGCTGTGCAACATTTAACATGGAATTAAGTGAACGAGGCAACATTGCCTTGCTGAAAACCCCCAAATTCCCTTTAAAATGACACCTTTTTCTCTCTCTTTTAAAAGTGCTCTGTGACGCTAAATCCATCCCTTTACTATGAAACTGCTGTTATTAAAAAGGCTGTGCAATGCCCAGGACCATACCAGTTGTTCAAGTTCCAGCTCTGTAACTTCCTTCAGGAAGAGAGGCACACCATAAACTTCCAGGACACCAAAAGTTTTAATTACCAGCCTGTAAGTCTTTGAATGGACCAGGACAAAGAAACTTCACAATCTCATCAGACATTCGTCTGTGCCCCAGGCTGGGACAATAGCAGTCCTGGGACATTCACCTGTCAAGTGGGAAGGGGCAATAAAACCTTCAATTAAGAGAGAGGCCCCAATCCTGCTTGAAAGAAACTGCCAGTTGGTGTCAGCGGGGAAGAATAAAAAATGACAGACAATGACTCCTATTTGTCTTAAGACTATTTTATAAATAACTTTAAAAGACTTGTATCGCAGCTGCCAAAATTGGTTAAAAAAAGTGGAATTTACACAGCTTAAAAGTGGAATTCCGGCCTGTATTTTAAAACTTGGTAGAATGTCTTGACACACTCTGGACAGAAATGGTGATATATGTTGTATTATAAGAAAAGCATCCATGTTGCAAACTTAACATTTTGTACCTACATCCCTGGGGATAACTCTCATCTGTGTATAAAATTGGGGAATTTTAGGCCAAATCTTTCATGTTTAAAATTACTAAAATGGATCAGAAAGGCGAAGCAAGGTCCCACAGACTTGATGATTGAACTGATCTGTGCAGCACAAACTATTTAACCTGTGTATCTGGCTTACTAAGAGGTTGCAACTGCGAGGTATGTGTTTTTGGCAAAATCGGATTTTCAGTAAAGTAAATGTGGGAGTTTCTAGATACAGTAAAAATCACCCCATAAACATGACATCCTTTCCCTTAGAGATCCAACCAGCAGAGAGCAAGGGGGAGATTACTACCCTTGCCCAATCCTATTGTTAGGGGTGTATGTAGTAAAGCCTGCCCCTGTCATATACTATGATGATGTCACCTGGCATTATAAATAAGAGCCCCTGACAACACACAGACAGGCACTGATTCCTGACTGATTCCTGATTTCCTGCCCGTCGTCTGTCTTTTCCTGTCTTTTTGCCAATTATCCATCTTGAATTCAGATCGCAACCACAAGGCCAAACCTTGCTGGTCCTGCTTCAGCTAGGCCTCAATTTTTAATTATCCCAATAACCAAAGGGAAGCTGTGGTGTTTTGGGAAAGCATCCTGAATTTAACCTGGCTTGCTGCTTACTAAATGCAAACCTGCCATCCAGCTGATCTGTAGTATCCAGTAACCAGATGTGCCAGTCCAGTGCCAGTCCAGTGCCCTCTGGTGACCGAACTGCCCAGCTGTCTCGCCACAACCTTTGTCTTGTCGTGACCAGAACCCTTGACTGTCCAATATCCAAAAACTAGAAAGTGGACTGTGAGTATCAATAGGAACCATAGAAAATCATAGTATACCTTGCGTTGTCCTATCCCAATCTCTAAACCATCCTATTCTTACCTTAATAACTTGTAACATTGTCAGAATACTTATTGCAACCCTGTCATTGATTTATCTTGCTAAATGCCATTTCTTTAGTCATTCTTATCTTGTCTCGTAAATCCTAAACTATCAATCCTATTTCGAGTGATCGGACTGGTTCCGCCAGGGCGGGCGCTGGGGAACTAGGGTTGAACTCATGACTCAACCCTGTAGCATACTGTGTCCCTCTTTGGTATTCTAGCCTGAATGCTCTAGTATAGCGTAAAACTATTATTGTCCAAATTGATTTTCTTTTCTGTTTTCAGTACCTGATAAATAAATATTACCTTTAGCAACCAGCCTGGTTCCTGGTCCACCATTACCCGGGGTATTTGAAAAAGGGGTGTGATATGAGTAGTGTATCTCTCAAATATTGACCCTACATATATAACAAAATAAGCATTTCAGTTGTGTGCTGCATACTAGGCTGAGACCAGGGTGTAGCGCCGGATTGAAATACTTAACAGTATATCTCCACTACTCTTCAACATATATCTACGTCACCTTTGTGAAATCCTTGACAATATTAATGTCTATTTCGCTAACTACGCCAACAACACTCAGTTGGTAGTGGATCTGAGTGGATACTATAGGAAGGACAGCAACACCATTAAGATACTCTACAACAACATCGAACCCTGGATGGACCATAGCTGGCTCTGCCTTAATGGCAATAAAACCGAACGGATGGTTTTTGGATCCACCCAAGCACGAGCTGAATTAGCAACCCAATATGAGTCCTTCCTCATTAAAGATCTCCCAATTCCAGTAATGGGCAGGGTTAAGACCCTGGGAGTGTATCTGGAGGCCTCTATGAGCACTGATGCACAGGCATCGTATGTGAGAAGGAATTGCTCATATTATCTAAGACTCCTAAGAGCAATCAAACACTCTTAAGCGAGGAGAACTGTGCTACCCTAGCCAGAGCAATCATCCTCTCACATCTCGACCATGGGAACGCTCTAATGCTTGGTGCAAATAAACAATGCATTGCTAAATTCCAGCACATTCAGAACAATGCTGTCAGAGTCGTCAAGCAGAAATCTAAGACCGACCACATTAGCAACGCCAGAAGAGAATTGCTCTGGCTAAAGGTGGAAGCCAGGGACCAGTTTAAAGCAATGACACTGGTCCATACATGTCTCCACTGGAAATCCCCGGCATATCTTAAATCAAAAGTTTCCCGATACATGCCAGCTCGAACTCTCAGATCGGAAACAGCGAGCCAAATTGCGGTGCCCATATATAAGAGGGCAAATGGATTAGGTAGAGCTTTCCCAACAGTTGCCACCGGAAAATGGAACAACTTACCACTAAACCTGAGATTAGATTCCAATTTAATTTGCTTTAAAAAAAAATCAAAACTCATCTTTTCAAGTAAATAGGCTACAGACACTACCCTAATATATTTGTTGCTGTCACACTGATTTATCAATTGTCCTGTCATTGTATGTCTTTACTGTTTGGCGTCTTTTTGTAGCTCCCTGATGCAGGAGGGAGACCGGCGTGTTACAAATAAATAAATAATAATGATAATTGTTGGAGTCTGAGAGCGGTGTCAAAGAAGTCCACAGTGCTATGAGCCTTGAGCAAAACAAGGGGGGGTGGTCTGGGAATCTCTCTACCAGCACAAACACAGCCCAATGACCTTTTCTTGGGTGAAAAACCCCTGGGGGAGACTCTACCAATTATTTAGCTCACTGTCCCTTTCACAGAGAAGAAATTTCCCTGCATACCAGTCTTTGTCCTGCCCAGGGGCAGTCCAGAACCAAAATACTAGGCAATTCTCCTCTGAACAAGAGTACCAACAGCAACCCCATACAAGTGTTTCAGCCTCGTTGGGCATCATCAGTGAGGTGAAGCTGTGCCTCTCTAAGAACAGTGAGCAAGGGGTCCACGTCTGGATCGCCCTGGTAACTTAGGGTGAGACCCAAAGTTAATTTATGCAAAACAAGGGTGGGTCTGGGAAACACTGTGAGCCTTGAGTCATGGAGTAAGGAGGCCAGGAGGGAAGGTGATGGGGATAAGAATGATGAGGCTGGCAATGGAGGCTGGGAGCTAAATAACTTCTGTCTTGGAGGAGTTGAGAATCAGGCAGCATAAGGCCATCCAATGGTGGATTGTTCTGAGGAATCCAGGGATGCATTTGGAGATGGCAGGGGCGAAGGAGAGAAAGGATAAAACCATTTGGAAAATACCAGCAAAGAGCGGAAGTGAAACCCAAAGGATGAGATGCGTATTTTTTGAATGAGGAGGTGTATATAATAAACAGGAGTGTGTCTGAGAACTGATCTTTGAGGGATGCTCAGTATCCGTTAAGTCACCGATCCTCTGGGCACATACAATGATTTTGTTCTGTACATTTATTTAGATTCCATATATAAAAGCTGCAGCTACCTGCTCATAGACCTTCTCTCCAGCAGGTCTCCCACTAATATGAACACTTTGATCAACATTTTTTTATTTTATTTTATTAGATGCATTTATTGAGCGTAAACCAAGGCCCGAAGGCATCAGGGAACTAGCCAACAGCCAAGAAAAACCTACAAGACCAACACCCTTCTCAGAAGAGAAAGGTTTTAAGAGCTCGGCAGAAGCACAAATAGTATGAAAATCTCTCGCAGGAAAGCATGAAGGGAGTTCCACAGTGTAGGGGCAAGGACCGAGAAAGAATACCCTCCATCTTGAGTTTACGGAAACACAGGACTTCCAGCAGATTTGCAGACGCTGACCGCAGAACGTGCCTGAGAATATAGCGAGTCAATTTAGACTGAAAGAAAGAAATCACAGTAAGAAAGAAAGCACAATGTGCAATTCAACAAAGTTCCTTACGTTTTGTATGGCTTCTGACTGGAAGCCAATGAATTTCACCAATAACAGCGAGGGGGAAGACCGTCCGGAGACCGTCTGTGAGCAGGGGCATTCCACTGTAAACATTCTAACATCATGAAGCATCATGCCCTTACATGAGGCACATGGTCATTACTATTTACATAAGTTAACATCCAACACGTTAAGAGATAACAAGGGACCCTCACCAGCGGCGAATAGTGCAAGAGGTCCAAAATATGATATGATATGATATTTTATCATATCATATCATATCCTGGACCATATTGTATTGCGCTCATACACAAGTGTTTCAGAGCGCGGTGGGACAAGGGAGGGAAAACAAGGGAGAACAAAACAAGGATCTTACTAGGACCAGTGACATTGAGAATGCGCAAGTGCAGGGGAGAGGGAAATGAGAAAGTTCAAAGGGGAGGGGAGAAGGTGGAAAGTGCTAAGCAAGGTATAAAAACAAACAACAATTGGTAGTGCAGCCAGCAGGGTGGCAAGTGCAGGGTGTAATGCGCAGACAAGGGGTGTCTGATAAGTTCAGGTAAGGGGACTGTACGGTTACAGATACAGACCCAAGTGCAGGGGTTGCCAGGAGGCAGTGGGGGTGTGTGGCTGAGTGGGAAGGAACCTGGGCCTGACATCACAGGGTAACCAGGTGCATAGTGTCGAAGCAGACTGATCAGCAGGGAAGAGGAAGAGTGAAGGCAGAAGCAAAGAGGAAGGTCTTGAGGTGCTTCCGAAAGCGAAGATGATTCTGCTCAAGATTTAGAGTGGCAGGGAGGCTGTTCCAGAGGGAGACCCCAGCCAAGGAAAGAGATCTACCCCCTACTCGTTGCTTGGAGAAGCGACTGACCCTGAGGGAGTTTGAGGAGGAGGAGCGAAGAGCTCGAGTGGGAAAGTATTTACGGAGAGTTGAAGTTATTTTGGACCCAGGCCCCAGAAAGCTTTGTGGACAATGCAAAGGGTCTTGAATTTAATCCTTGCAGCCACTGGGAGCCAATGAAGAGATTTTCAGGGCTGGACAGATACAAACCCAGGGCTTGAGGTCAAGGAGAAGTCTTGCAGTCCTGTTCTTGCAGAAGATGGAGCATAGAAGCAGGCAGATTAAGAAAGAGGCTGTTGCAGTAGTCCAGTCTAGAGAGAACCAGAGCTCTGGAGACAGTGTGCTTCTGGGGGAAGGAGAGGAAAGGAAGAATACCTCTGAGGAGGTGCAGTTGGTAGTTTGACTTCTTGGAAACGTCAAAGATGTGAGGAGAAAAGGAGAGTGTGGAGTCGAAGATGACCCTGAGTTTCTTAGACTCACAGGTGGGAGCAGGATGAGGGCGAAGGGAGGCCTGCCAGAGAGTGACAAAAAAGAAGGTGCAGATGTGCAGATGAGGAGAATCTCATTTTTGCTGGCGTTAAGGCAGAGATCATTGGCGACACACCACTCCTGGATAGCGGACAGACAGTCAGAGATGAGAAAAGGAGAGGAGTAAAGGAGAAAAGGACACCTTTGCACACCTAAATGTATCTAGACTTTTGTGTGAGTTATTTTTTATGTTTCTGTAACGTTATCTTAAGTCAAGGTGCGGGGGAGAAAAATAGCAACCCTGGCATATGGGTTGAAGGAAATATGAGAACAGAGTAAGTTCCCTATTAGGGAACTCCCGTCACCTGCACACTATCTGGGGCTTATGGAGCCAAAGTATTCAAAGAGTATCTAATATAGGTATTTGGTATAGTTTTTGGTTAGACTTAAACCTAGCGTTGATTGAAGCAAGTGTTTTTTTGCCTAACATAGTTAAAACATAGAGACAGTTGTAGAATAGATATTCACTTAAGTACAAAAGACAACTTGTGACTTGATCTTTAGTTCAGGATTTATTGGTCCAAACAGGATTGCCCAACGCGTTTCGAGAGTTATTCTCTTCTTCAGGGGCTATATGCAATTCAGAACTTTAAATGAGCTTCTGTCTTGCTCCCTTCGTGTGCTGCAAGGCTTGGGTTGCTTCTGTCTTCTCTTGGACACACACCCCTCATCGGTAATGGTGTTTTGATCCTGTCACGTCATTAAGGAGCTCCTCTTGTTCCTGAGACCCTCGGCTGCATACATTCTTTCAGCCACGGTCTCCTGCACGTTTCCGGCTGCGCACTCTGCAATCAGGTTCACATGGGGAAAAGCAATCTTCCTTCACGCCTTCTGCTGTGCCCCATCCTCTGCAACTTTGAATTTTGGGGAAATAGGACCCTCAGGGAGAGGAGTAGTCTGAGGAAAGCCTGAAGACGAGCTGAGTATTATCTGCATAGCACAGAAAGTTGGAGCAGAGCGCGACAATGCAGTGGGAAAGGGGTGCCAGGTATTGGTTGAACAACCGGGGAGAGAGGTTAGACCCCTGGGGAACACCAGAGGTAGAGATTGAGATATAGTAAAGGAAGATAAGTAGGACAGATCAGAGCGATAGGAGGCTACCCAGTGAAGTGCAGTGTCCTTGAAACCAAGGGAGGAGTGGCTTTGGAGAAGAGAGGGATGGTCAATAGTTTCAAAAGCTGCTTCAAGGTCAACAAGTAGTACGAGGATGGAAGAGTGATGAGAGTTGTGAGCAGTGGTTGAAGAATTAGATATGTGAGCTGGAACAATTTTGTTCAAGTGCCAGCCGCAGAAACCAGTTTTCAGGGGATTGCAGAAAGAATGAGTGTGAAGGTCATTAACTATATGGTTCAAGAAGACCAGCTTATGGATTGTTGCCTATTGGGAATGGAGTGAGACAGGTAAACAGAAGGAAAGGTTGTTTGGATCAGCTGTCGGTTTCTTCATTTCTGGGATGACAGTGGATATATTGGAGAAAGCAGGAACGGAGCCTCTGGAGAGGGAGGGGTGAAACAGTTTGAGTGGCAGAAATGGGTGATAATTGTGACTTTATTATTAGTTTGCATTCAAAAGGGTCCAGTGAGCCACAGAAAGGGTTGACCGAGATGAAGGTGGGTAGGAGGAGGGAAAGAAGTGAGTGGCTGGGATGTGGGAGATAAGTGAGTGGGGAGAGGGTGCGGATGACATGCGGTGGGGTCAGAGTTGGCTTGGATGAGGATTGGTCGGAGGTGGAAAAGAAAGTGGCTGGAATGTGGGAGATAAGTGAGTGGGGAGAGGGTGCAGATGACATGCAGTGGTGTCAGAGTTGGCTGAGATAAGGATGGGTCGGAGGTGGAAGAGAAGTGAGAGTCTGGGGTATGGGAGATAAGTGAGTGGTGAGGTGGTGAGAGAGTGGGAATGACTGGTGGTGGGGTCAGAGTTGACTGAGATGAGGATGGGTAGGAGGTGGGAGATATGATATGATAGTTTATTTATTTAGCGCCTATACACAATGTGTTTCAAAGCGCGTCAAGGCAATTGAGGGAACAAGGGAAAATACATTGACATTCTTACAGGCCATCAACAGTAAGGATGTGACATTTACTATCGTACTCGGCCTGACGACATTTCAGATAGTTCAAGACATAGATAAGAAAGGGAGGGGGAGAGTGGAAAGGAAATGGAAACAGACAGGCAACTACTGTGCATTTCTGGTAGAGCCGAAGAAAACAATAGGTGAGGGAGAGGGGAGGAGAAAGGGAGGGGAGGAACAAAACACGCGACTATCGTACAAGGCCTGATGACATTTTAGATAGTGTGTGGGGGGGTGGGGCAAGTAAGGGAGAGGGGGGAGTGAGTGGCTGAGGTGTAGGAGATAAGTGAGAGGATGGGAATGACAAGTAGTGGGATGAGAGGTGGCTGAGATGAGGATTGTTAGGGAGAATTCTCCAAAATGGCGAATTTCCCTTACCTACTGAGTCCCTCACCAGCTTTGCTGGATATCTAGGATTAATTTTGTTCACCTGGTAAGAGTGTGAGCCTTTTTTCCCCACTCTTACATGTGTTTTGCTGTGTGTGTTTAACATTTTTGTGTTCATAGACTGTGAAGCCTCACCTACTCCATAGGCATCATCTTTTTACTGTGTGTTACACAGCACCTTCAGTGCAGTGACACAGGGTTGTCTTTTTCAGACTTCCCACTTTAAACTCCATTTTCTGAAACTGACTACTGTCTCCCAGAACATGTAAAGTTGCCATTGGCTTTATTAGTCTTTTTAAATCCATAGACCCAGAACAAACTATCTTACATAGAGTTCTGGAAAGGGTTACTAGTTATCCCTTTTTGTCTGTTTCCCATGGAACATTGTTTCGTTCCCTTTTCATTAAGATTTGGCTGGTGGCAGTGGTATCTACCCTATTTTTCCTACCGCGGTTATTTTAAATAGCCTTGGTATTGTTTTAGGCTATCTTAGTAGCCTCGAACTTAAACCCGCTGGACCATATTTACTTTTATACGGTTCCGGCTGGGTTTATTCACCATTTCTTTTTGTAAAAGTTTTTCTCGTGTTTTACTCTGCGTGCCAAACCAGGTTTGGTTCCTTTGTTCACCGACCTTTGGCGGGCTTCTGCACAGAAGCCCTTCTTAGGCGCCTGAATGTCTGAGGGGGACAGGATGTGAGGGAGGGGTTTAGGACTCCCTGCACAGGGTCTCCTTGGAGACCCATGTCGCACTCTGGTATGATTGGCTGTGGTGACTGTCCCGGCAGGACTGCTACCCTGCTGTGTGATTGACAGCCAGGCTGTGTGAATGGGGGAACACTGCATAAAAAGCAGGTCTCTGGGAATGAGAAGGCAGAGCCGCCACTGGATCGAGAGAACCGAAGCGAAGCTGACAGAAGAGGACCTCTACCATGACTGAACCTCCCGGTGAAGCCCTGCTGCTGGTCCGAATCTTCAAACTTCGACAACAGGGAAGATCTGCGAGGAATCTTCACCCCCTGAGCTGGTGGGACAAACCAGTTCACCAAACTGCAAGCCAGGCCTCCCTACTCTGGTCGAATTTGCTGTGCACAGCTACAGTGAACCGGATAGCCAGGAGGAACGGACCCTCCAGTCTTCCTACTTCATGTCAGTCCAACAGTCGCTTCAGGAACCGTGGGCCTGCAGGACCTACCAGGAACGTGTGCCTCCGCTACAGCCTTCTTTGCCATTTAAGGTACTGTTCAAATCCTGTTGTTCGTTTCGTCCAACCGTGGTAAAAGTGTTTGAAATCTTTTGCCAATCCAAGGGCTTGTCCTTCTCTATTCTTTAAAGTCACTTTTAGTCCAACCAACTTCGTTCTGAACTCTTGGCAAAGACTTAACAGTGAAATACTCTGAACTGTGTGATCCTCTGCAAAGCCTTCGGCCCATTGACTTTGGCCCTGTCCTCTTGATTTGATTTCCTCTCTGTAGTTACTTTTTCTAGATTGCCCTGCCTACCTACTTGTTGGTGCTGCTCAACTTTTGTATAAATTTGTCTTTACCTCCCTTTTAAATTACTGGAGTACCATTTTGCTCACACTTCGTTTTGAGTTTAACTTGTCCAGAATCTATTGGGTGTGGTGTGGTGTATTAAGATTGTGATTTTTCAACTGCTTGATAATAGTGAAATGTTTTATAATTGATGTGTAAATAAATGTATATTCTTTTACTCAGTAACCTTGAGTCAGTGTTTGTTTGAACCATAGTAATTGCTGTCCTTTGTGTAACTTCTGATACTTCTCACTTTACTCTGAGAGATAAGTCTGGCTGCTCAGCCATCGCTACCACTTTACTGTGTAGTACAGGCTTGTACCAAAGGTGAATTTGTACTGTCACTTGTAGTCTTCATTGTGTGTGGTGTTCCCAAAGGGTACTGCATATGATTCTGCCTAACAAGGATGCGTAGAAGGTGGGAGAGAAGTGAGTGAATGAGGTCAGGCTGGGGTGACAAGCAGTGGGGCAATGTAAGTGGGAAATGGGAAAGGTAAGAGGGTAGGCACGGTCGTTCTAGCTGAAGGGATGTTTTTCTAAATATCTTTTCATCAAAATACTGATTTAGCCTGATCGCCCCTTGACCGCACGGAGCAGTTTTTCTAAATGGAACGGTCACGCCCCTGCTGCACCTGAGTGTACGCAGGGGCTGACAGGCTCTGCGGGATCCAGAAGCGCAGAAAAAGGAAAACAGGTAAGTGTGTGGGCGTGTGTGTGTTGGTGTGTGTGTTGTGTGTATGTATGTGTTTCATTTTGGGGAGTGGGAGTTCAGGGTAGGGGACTGGGGCTGTGAGATGGCGGTTCGGGCAGCAAAACGCCTGAGTTAAGGGAAATCCCATGGGAGAGGGTTGGGGTGGGGGATGGGGAGGAACATTGGGGTGGGGCATGGGGAGGAACGTTGGGGTGCTCGGGTGTGAAACTCCCTGAATATATATATATTTTTAAAATGCATTTGAAAGGTCTCAAGAGAAAAAGACTTTTGAAGTGCTGGTTTTCCAATCAATATAAAATTGGGCATTGTAAATCGGTCCTTTTCTCTCAAGACCTTTAAAATTAGGTCTTTTTGCATAGACCCGCCAAGGATCCCATTTTGTTTTGATTTTCGAGGTGAAGTAGATGGCTAATTCGTACCCGTGAAGGGCTTTCGGCCAATTGGGTGGCTGTAACAGCAGGCAAGAATACACATTCCTCGCCCACAGTCCACGGCACCCGAGTCCCTTCCATGGGTGGCTCCATTTTTTAAATGTTTTTGTCAATGTGGGGAGGCAACAGGGAGCATGTCCCCACCACACCCTCCCCCAAAAATCCCTCAATGCCCCTCCCACCATTTCCACTTCCCTGCGGAGCCAGAGCTCTGTTTTCCGGTCCCGGTGCTCCTCCCGTCTCCCGGCCCCTTTTCCATATGGCGGCGGCCATCCTTTTTTTCTTTTTCCTCGGAAGAACGGCTGCGCAACCAGCTCGAATCTCCTGAGGAAAAATGAAGGAAGCCATGCACACCCGGATGAACCTCTGGGTCAGCATTGCTTTCATGCCCGATCGGGAAGGCAGACAGCCCGAGCTGAGGCTCTCGCTTTGCTCGTGCCTGCCTTAGCTCAGGCTTGCTGGCCGTTACCGGCCATGTCCGCCCTCCTGAGCGTCATCAGCAGAGAGAAAGGAAGATGATGAAGAAATAATTTGGTCAACACTGTTGGCTTTGCCAATACTTGCTTGTGTAGCACTTGGTGCTGCAGACGTGTGTCCTGGTAGCACTGTAAATAGCAGGTTTTATTATGTATCCCTTAGTGCAATTATCCTTATCTGTTTACCCTACACGACATGGAAAGCTGAGTCTGCAATGTGTGGTTTGCAACTTGTCACAAGCACACTGTATGAACACACTTCACTGTCATGCCAGGGCACGTGCTGCACAGGGGGCGCAGAGCTATGACTCACACCTGGAAGTCTAGGAGGACAGCAAGTCTCCAATCTTTACAAAGTCAGTAAAATAGGGCAATTCTCACTGGCCCGCCTGCCCATTGTCAGAAGACGGAGCAGATTAGGAAAGCGCAATTAAAGACTGCCAGGATCCCTTTGACAAGCCGATGACCGAGTTAAATGAGCAATTAAAAGAAAGCTCAAATCGGGACATGCACCTGGTCTGAAAGCCATCATTAATGAAATGATGAAATGCAGCACTTGAAAGCTGCCGCCCTGGTCCGCATGCTGAGTGTTGCAGGGCTGAAGAGCGTGGCCATGGGAACTCGGCATCCCGGTGCACGGCTGTGGAAACTGCCTGCAACCTACCACCTTCAAAGATACAGTTACACACAAAACAATCTCCCTCTCTCACACACACTATCTTTCTCTAACGCACACACAGAAAACACAGAACCGTCGTAACGGATAAAGTTTACACACATATACACATGCAAAATCAAACACGCAAACACACCCTTTCACACAAAAAAACACACACACACACACACCAGCACCCAGATGCATAGTCTCTGTCTCATAGACACACACACAGACACACGCACCAGCACCCAGATGCATAGTCTCTGTCTCATAGACACGCACCGAGACACACACGACGGTCGTGATGGGGAAGTAGAACACCCTTAATCACATCATTTAACACAATGCACACACCCTGCATATATTACTGCATACTTATGTCGATGGGGCTCCAACAAGAACACTATATACATGTTTTTCTGAATTCCAGAAAAATAAGTCAGAATGGCACAGATATTGATGAATTACACGGTATGTTGACTAATAAATGGTATTAGGAGCACACTCACTGGTACTCATTGTAGCAACCTGGGTAGGATGAAATGCTGAAAGGATGAGCCAACTAGATGTTCAACCTGTGTCTCAGAGGGCAAGTTCTCTGCAGGGTGGGCACTGGGCCCTTGAGCTACTGACACTGTGCAATGGTATCACACAGAGAGGAAGGTACTGTAAATAGTGCCAGTAAGGGGATGGGCACCAGTGCAATATACAGTGCAGAGATACACAAAGAGCCCTTTGTGAGGATGTCGCTTTCATAGCCCCTGTTACTCTCTCTGCTGCGCTCACATTGACTATTGCTCTCCTCTTTCCACTGGTTCAGTCCTTTGTTTATTTATTATTTATGTTATGTATGTGGTCATTTATAATAAGATAAACGCATGCATGCTCTTTATTCTGCACTGCTTTCTGTGTACTGGACTTACAGACTGGATGGTCTGCTCGTTGCCCTTGTGTCCATGCAGGGCCTGGGCTCTATGCGTAGTCCCCCTGTGTCACTGCAGAGCCTGAACTCTATGCTTAGCCCCCTGCAGGGCCTGGGCTCTATGCGTAGTCCCCCTGTGTCACTGCAGAGCCTGAACTCTATGCCTAGCCTGCTGCAGGGCATGGGCTATATGCTTAGCTACCCTGTGTCACTGCAGAGCCTGAACTCTATGCTTAGCCCCCTGCAGGGCATGGGCTCTATGCTTAGTCCCCCTGTGTCCCTGCAGGGCCTGGGCTCTATGCGTAGTCCCCCTGTGTCACTGCAGAGCCTGAACTCTATGCCTAGCCTGCTGCAGGGCATGGGCTATATGCTTAGCCACCCTGTGTCACTGTAGAGCCTGAACTCTATGCTTAGCCCCCTGCAGGGCATGGGCTCTATGCTTAGTCCCCCTGTGTCCCTGCAGGGCCTGGGCTTTGTGCTTAGTCCCCCTGTGTCACTGCAGAGCCTGTACTCTATGGTTAGCCCCCTGCAGGGCATGGGCTCTATGCTTAGTCCCCCTGTGGCACTGCAGAGCCTGAATTCTATGCTTAGCCCTCTGCAGGGCACAGGCTCTATTCTTAGTCCCCCTGTGTCTCTGCAGGGCTTGGGCTCTATGCTTGGTCCCCCTGTGTCACTGCAGAGCCTGAACTCTATGCCTAGCCTGCTGCAGGGCATGGGCTATATGCTTAGCCACCCTGTGTCACTGTAGAGCCTGAACTCTATGCTTAGCCCCCTGCAGGGCATGGGCTCTATGCTTAGTCCCCCTGTGTCCCTGCAGGGCCCGGGCTTTGTGCTTAGTCCCCCTGTGTCACTGCAGAGCCTGTACTCTATGGTTAGCCCCCTGCAGGGCATGGGCTCTATGCTTAGTCCCCCTGTGGCACTGCAGAGCCTGAATTCTATGCTTAGCCCTCTGCAGGGCACAGGCTCTATTCTTAGTCCCCCTGTGTCTCTGCAGGGCTTGGGCTCTATGCTTGGTCCCCCTGTGTCTCTGTGGGGCCTGGTTTCTAGGCTTAGTCCCCCTGTGTCTCTGCAGGGCCTGGGCTCTATGCTTAGCCCCCCTGTGTCTCTGCAGGGCCTGGGTTCTAGGCTTAGTCTCCCTGTGTCTCTGCAGGGCCTGCACTCTATGCTTAGTCCCCCTGTGTCTCTGCAAGGCCTGGGTTCTGTGATTAGTCCCCCTGTGTCCCTGCAGGGCCTGTGCCCTATGCTTAGTCCCCCTGTGTCCCTGCAGGTTCTGGGCCCTGTGCTTAGTCCCCCTGTGTACCTGTGTTTTCAAACTGTGTTTTCAAACTGACTGTGTAAATAAATGTGTATTCTTTTACCAAGAAACCTTGAGTAAGTGTTTGTTTGAATCACTGTAATTGTTGGCCCTTTGTGTAACTTTTTCTACTGCTCACCCAACTCTTGAGATAAGTCTGGCTGCTCAACCACTGCTACCACATTACTGTGTAGCACAGGCTTGTACCAAAGGCGAAATTGTACTGACACTTGTAGTCTTAATTGCATGTAGTGTTCCCCAAGGGTACTGCATGTAATTCTGCCTAACACTGGTGTACAGTGGTGAAGATAAAGTATACTTGTTACATTTAAAGTGCTACTCTTACCTTTGTTCAAATAACCCTCACAAGACTAAGCAACACTAGTTTTATCATGAGTAATATGGAAAGCTACAGACAGGAGACCCTAGTCACTTTAACAGTTGATCAATTGAGAGATATGTGTAAAGCTAGGAAACTCACTGAAAAAGGCAAAAAGGTTGAATTGTTGGAATATGAAAGTCTGAGGAGTGGGTCTGAAACCCCTACCCCTGCAGCAAATGTGAAACATATTGATGAGGATGATAATGTTTCTGAGCCCAGCTCAAATGCTATGGATGAGCTGGATGAGGCAGAAGAGTCTCACTATGTAGGCCCTGTTTTACCTCTATCTGCTCTTAGGCCTCAACCTTTGACCACCGGGACCCCATCAGGTCCAACACTTAGTCCTGAATTTGTCTCTTTGGAAAGAATGAGACTTGAGTTAGAATTTAAGAGACTCCAAGCCCAAACTGAAAGCAAACATCAAGAACTTAAACTCAGAGAAATGGAGTTGAACCATGCACTTGAAATTAAAAAGTTGTCTCTTGAAACTGGTTCTCTCCCTGAGCCCTCTAGGTCTTCCAGTCGTAAGAGACCTTGCATGCCCAAAGATGCAGTAAGTATGTATGAGGTTAAGCTTGATATGTTGAATTGGTTGGCTGCTTTTGAATATAACTATGGGATTCAAGAGATTACAGGGAATCAGCTGATTCCTTGTCTTTTTTCTGGGCTACTGTTGCAAATGATGTGGTAATGGAGTTGGGGGATATAGACAGAAAGGAGTATGAAGGTGTGAAACTAGCTTTGATAGCTAGGTTTAGGAAGACCCCATCCCAGTATCTTAAGAGGTTTAGAACCCTCAAAAAACATGATGGTAACCTTAAGACTACCTGGGTGACTGATTGTTTGAACATTTTAGATGGGTGGGTTAAGGGTTACAGAGTTAACACTTATGAAGGTATTGTTAGAACTGATATAATATTGTTTCATCCTCATCGTATATGTTGGCCTATGCCCAGTCGCTTTGCGAGGAAATCCGTATTACAAGGTCGTGACCTCAAGTGAATCAAGCCTCCATTTTAGGTTAGAACCGCCATTTTGGGGTTTTGTACAAAGTCACCCTGTAATCTAAAATGGCCGTCTTGTTTGCTCTTGTTCTTGCCTTAACCTCTTCAACCCCTGTAGGAGAGTTAATGGCCAACCTGCCTTCAGGCCACATGTTAGGGTCATGTAGACCTTGTCCTTTGTTGACTTCGGGAGCAGGGGATAACTTGAATCAGCAATGTTAAAACTACAAGTATACAAGAACAGTAATGCTATCCGAATATAATATGCAAAGCATTTGTTTGATCTGTATTAAAACCATGTGTAAAGAGTGTAACGTTAAATTAAAAAATAATGGAGTGTGTTAGTAAATGTATTCAAAAGTAAACTGCATGCACGAGATATGTAAATTAGGAAAGTGAACCTGGCGCGACCCTAGCCCAATGTATTATTAACTTGTAAGAGGCTGGACATCATTTTTACAAATTGTATAAATACGTCGATGTCCAGCTAGCAAATTCTGCTCACTGCTCACATTGAACCCTGCTGGTGGTCTCTGTGATGTATTTACGGCCAAATAGCTATTTGTGTACTTTGAGGAATACTGTTCAGTTTTGTAATAAAGATTCTGGGAATCTTTATAAGCCCGTGTCGGTGTATTTTCCTTTGCTTGGTGTAACAGCCGTACTATTGTATTTTTTCTGATTCCACAGATGGTGCCCGAATAGGGACCCTCAAGATTGACTTCGTCTCGTTGAAGGTTGGCTCGGCTATCAGACCGGGATCGGACGGTGCCAACAGAAACAGCCATTCTAGACGAGAAGCAAATTCCTCGACAAAACTGCACGATCCGATCCCTGAACGGTGAGCTGTAGCCCGAGACGACGTCTTGACGAGGGTCCATACATTCGAGGTGGGTAAATTTGCCGAAAATCACCAGACACGTGGGTCCTTAGCATTGTCCTTAGTGACCCGATCGGGCCTCCCAGTCCTTTGGTCAGGTGAATCGTGTCCCGATTCTTAATTTAACCCTGACAATTTGAATTTGGCGCATTGTTCTCGCGAGCACAATTATTTGACCAGGTAACACCGAAACTTTGATATGCCTGGGAAATTGTATGCCTGCTTTAGGGCATTATTCCACAGCAAGAGGCAATCTTTGGAAGATAGCCGTCCCGCACCACAGGAGGGGTCGCCGGCATGTACTATGTACTGTAAGAAAGGCTTTGGTAGTATAGCATTTACTGACATTTGGCACAGACAGACCAGACATAATTCTAATCTTCGGTGGCCAACCAATGGTAGTTTTGAAATCCCTCGTATAGAATATTTAGAGTCTGTATTAGTAAAGAAAAGGGCTAGACGTGCAGCATTTGACGCATTGCACAGTTGGAAAACAGAAGCATTGCAGCAACAAAAGAGTAGAGAGAAACATATGCGTAGACATATGACAAGTGTCGAAAAGGCACGGTTATATGATCAAAATAGACAATTGGAGTCAGTTAGGAACACGGACAGGGCGTTTCAATTAGGCATTCAGAAAATCTACCCTTCAAAAGATTTTCATACGTCAGATAAATTGATTAATAAACTTTTTCATGAACAAAGGCCCGATGCCTCTGCACCGCCTCCGTACGTCCCTCCTCCTGGCGCTTTAGCCCTTCCCGTTGTTGCTCTCCCTCCTATAGTTCCTCTGGTCCTCCCTGCTGTTCTTCCTGTTATTCAAGCCGTCGCTCCTTTGCCTGCCCCCTAGCCTCCACCTGTTGATATTCAGAATATGCCTAGTCTTCTTCTTCCAAGTGATTCTGCATCGCTTATAGTAGACCAGGGAGCGAGACCAAGGGTTGTGACTCGTAATACTGTGTCCCCAGACAAGAAGAGTGAATTGATCGCTTGGGCTAAACATTGTATGGAGAAGGGTGAACAAGTCGATGTT
The DNA here is from genome assembly GCF_040938575.1 of Ambystoma mexicanum. Lineage (NCBI taxonomy): Eukaryota > Metazoa > Chordata > Amphibia > Caudata > Ambystomatidae > Ambystoma > Ambystoma mexicanum. The sequence goes on from NC_090924.1 coordinate 1,395,720,095, forward strand.
TTTTCCACACTCGAAAATTCTAAAAGTATTCCTAAGAAAAATGTTTTTATTGAAGGATTAGGGACTCATTTGAGTATGATGTGGAATAGACTAAATGATGTAGATTTCCCACAAGGGTTACGGGATTTGAACGCCTTAGTGTTGTCCAGAGATACTGCGGAGAAGGTATATGAGCATGTTGAGAGGATTTTTGAGTATAGGAAGGAGTTGGAAGGGATACAGAATGAGGAACAGATGGTCATAGTTTAGGTATTATGTACTTACAGAAACGGTTTTCTCCTCGCCGTGAATTAAAAGGTGAGGAAGCACAAATTTGTATGAAGGATGCAATAAGATGGATTTCGGATATGTCGATAACTCCAGATGAAGTATATGACACGTTTAGTCAGTATACGTTAGAAATCCAAAAGAAAGTGATACAGGTTATGGTAGAATACCTGCAGAATGAGTGTGTAAGAAGAAAGATTTGTTGTCTCGCAGAATTGTTGAGTGTTTATAAGAGAGCCTTTTTCGATTGATACTTCTTCGACTGCCTTAGCGCTTGATTTATCTCTGTTGCTTAGTAAGCGTTCGGAGCTGCCTACTTCTCAGTTGCCTATGAGAGAGGTCCCTCCAACATTTGTCCTGAAAGTTGAGATTGCGGCCGATGCTGGACGAGGAATAGTCGCCGGAGAAATCCCTGCACATTACGTTTCACAGTTTGTTCACGTCCCGTTTTCAAGACAGGAAGTGAACACCATAAAGCAATCTATTCCCGATATAATAAAGAATCCGACCGGATTCTATAAAGAAATAGAGTCGGTCTTACAGTCGTCGGTATTCACCTTAAGTGATATTGACCTATTATTTCCCGTACTCCTGCCAGTTGATTTGTGGAAACAGATTAGGACTATAGATGACATACCTGGGTTGGGAGATACATGGCATAACATGGTTAGGCTAGATAGAGAAAGACCAGTGGCGAACGACCGCCTCAAGCGATATTAACCTTGCCTGATAGAATCATTGTAAAATTGAAAACTATGGTTCCTGAAAAAAGAATCATTTGGGACAAGCTTGCGGCCTGTGTCCAAGGAAAGTCTGAGGGTGCTACCGATTTCTTCAATCGGTTCGAGCAGGTATTCTCAGATTTCAGTGGACAAGACTTAGGCACAGAGTCAGGGAAAAGGCTGTTTGTCGACAAATTTGTACGTGGATTGCTGCCTGACATCTAGTTACAGATGATGTCTTCTGAAAGCGCTTGGCAGGCGAAGTCTCAATCAGAAGTACTGCATATGGCTCAGTACTATGAAAATCGTGTAAATACTGAAAAGGAAAAACTTGAGAAAAAAGGGGTGACCTGAAAACTGAAGTTTTATTACAGCAGATTGTTAGAAGCCCTAGAGGGGATAATCAATTTAGAGGTCAGTACATTCCATAGAGAAGTGCGTCCTTGGCTCCGGTAACCATTAACCAGTGTGCCTGTTGCCGGCAGGAAGGCCACTGGCGCGCACTATGTCCGACCTTGCAGCAAAGGTCATTTGGGAACATGGGTAGATGATCCAGAGGTCGCCCAGGTGCAGGGGGCCCTGGCAGTGGTCAGTTTGCACCAGAATCACAGAAACCTCCTTCACAAGATAAGCAAGTTTCGAATGTGGATAATAGAAACATTTTTTATCACCCTTCTGCCGCGTACCTCCCTGAAGAGCTTCCCTTTGAGAATATTCTGTTTCACTAGGATTACCCGAAGCAGGATTTGGAACCTACGCCTATTCCCGTTCATCAGAAAGGCCCCTATGTTGAGATGGCAGTGGGAAATAGGAAGTATCTATTTTTAGTAGATACGGGAGCACAGAAATGTTCCATTGATCATTCACAGGTTCCAAATATTCCCCTATCAGGGCAGTCCAACATTTCCGTAGGGTTTTCAGGCACACCTGTAGTTTGTCCGGTCTCTTTACCGGTACCGATAACACTGGGTCCCTTCACGGAACAGTGTCCATTTTTAGTTACCACAAACTGTGGTGAGAACTTGCTGGGGCTAAATTTGATGAAGGCATTGCATGCAGTAATACATTGTTCTCCGGACGGAGTTCGGTTAACAATTTCACCTCAGCAATCACTCGCTCTCAGTTTTTGACTCGACCTTTACCGCCAGAATTCAGTAATGTCCCAGAATGCTTATGGGCAATTGATGATAATGAGGTGGGCATTCTTCAAATTGAACCTGTTAAAATTATTTTGAAACATGGAGTAAAATTGCCCCGCATCCCGCAATATAAGATCTCAGTTGAAGGCGAACAGGCTTTGAAATGTATAGTTTCTGATTTTGTACATCGTGGAGTAATTGAGGAGATTACGAGTAGCATATGTAACAGCCCCATTTTTCCAGTATACAAAAAAGGTGATAATGCGATTCCCTTTCGTTTTATAATTGATTTATGTGCTATTAACAAAATTCTAGCTCCTCAATTTCCTACTGTACCTGATGCTACAACGATACTAACCATGATTCCTGCTTCTGCCACTCATTTTAGCGTTGTTGATCTTAAAAACGTGTTTTTCAGTATTCCCATACACGGGGATAGCAGGTATTTGTTTGCGTTTACACTAGGTGGACACTCGTTTACGTTCACTCGTGCACCACAAGGGTTCACTGAGAATCCAAGTATTTATAGTAGGGCATTGAAAGAGCAGCTCAATACTCTCGAGTTGCCTACCACTTGCACATTACTACAATATGTAGATGACCTCCTCTTGGCTGCTATTCTGAGAACGCCTGTAAAGAAGGCACCGTGTTGTTGCTTTGTCATCTAGCGAAACATGGCCACAAAGCTTCACTTAAAAAATTCCAATATTGTTGTCAGGAGGTCGCCTATTTAGGCTACCTCCTGTCAAAGGAGGGAAGATGGTTGACACCTGAACAAATAAAGACTATTTCTGGCATGTCTGTCCCAAATACGGAGAAGGAAGTTAGAGCCCTGATAGGTATGGCTTCTTATTGTAGATTGTGGATCCCTAACTTTTCGTTAACTATTAAACCAATGCTGGCTTTGACAAAAAAGGACATTTCTTTGCCATTGCCATGGACTTTGGAACACCAGACAGCATTTGATTTTCTCAAATGTTCAGCGCCGGTTTTAGGAAATTCCGAATTATGACAATGCCTTTGTATTGTTTGTGCAAGAACGTGATGGATGTGCTTTGGCTGTATTAACGCAGGAGCATGAATGGAAGAATAGGCTGTGCGGTTACTATTCCTCCGCCCTTGATACTGTAGCATGCACTTTGCCAAGATGTTTGCGCTCTGTTGCTGCTGCTGCTGTATCTGTAAAACAGAGTCAGGTCTTGGGTCATGCGTTAACCCTAATGGTACCTCACTCTGTAGATATTTTATTGAATAGAACTCAAACGCAACACCTCACTTCTGCACGATTGACAAGATATGAACTAATCGTGTTTGCCCCCCACATTCAAATTCAGAGGTGTTGTGTATTAAATCCGGCTGAACTTTTACCTGTCTCACAAGATACTGCTGATGGTGGCGATACGTCACACGATTGCCTTTATATGACAGAACAGGAGACTAAAGGCAGAATCGATCTGAAAGACACGCCTTTGAATAGCCCACAAGGAAAGCTATTTTGTGATGGCTCTTGTTTTAAACTTCCAGATGGTACATCCACGGCTGCTTATGCTGTTACTACTTTAAGCACGGTTGTGCAAACTAAAAGAATTATGCATAACTCTGCGCAGGCCGCAGAAATTATAGCATTAACTCGAGCTTGTGAACTTTCTGAAGGGCTTACAGTGAAAATATATACCGATAGTCAGTATGCTTTTGGGGGGGCCCAACAATTTCGGTAGACTTTGGAAAGAACAAGGTTTCTTGACCTCGCACGGAACAAAAATCCAGCACGGCACTTTAATAGTGCGATTACTTTCAGCACTCATGTCCCTGTTCAGTTAGCTATCATAAAATGTTCAGCACATCAAAAGATTACAGATGATGTAGGAAAAGGGAATGCTTTCACCGATCAGATAGCTAAACAAACTGCCACTGATTTCAGTTCAGAAATGTACGCTGAAAAAGAAATTGTAAACGTTTTCACTTTGAGTGAGAGTATCGATGCTGTAAAGGATATTCAAGCAGATGCTACCATAGAGGAAACTAAGAGATGGATCGAGGGTGCAGGGAGATTGGATGACGATGGGTGTTGGGTAGACAATATTGAAGGAAAATGGTTACTCCCTGATGCCTACATTACAATGATGGTTATTATGGCTCATGGTCCGACACAAGTTTGTGCACGTAAATTAACAAAAATGCTACACAGTGTATGGGCCAATGATAAGATTTTCAAAACCGCAGAGCATTTTGTCCAAAGCTGCATGGTCTGCTTGCAGCACAATGTTGGAAAAGGTACCTCGACTCCTAGAGGAAGTTTCGCTCCACCTTCTGTTCCATTTGAGGTTATTCATTTTGATTTTATTGAAATGGAACGTTGTAACAATCTGAAATATGTGTTGGTTGTCATTTGTGCCTTTAGTAAATGGGTCGAGGCCTTCCCGGTTAGAGATGCAACAGCCATAACCACGGCAAAATCTCTGTTGAAAGAATTCTTTCCTAGGTTCGGGCTACCGAGAGTCATCTGGTCAGATAATGGGCCATACTTTATTGCTACTGTAATCCTACAAATTTGCAAAGGATTACAGATTGACAAACGGTTCCATTCAGCTAGACATGCTCAAAGTGCCGGATTAGTGGAAAGGCACAACGGAATTATAAAGAACAAACTCACTAAGACGTGTGCTGGCACCAAGCTAAAATGGCCGGATGCCTTACCGATCATGTTGCTATCAATGAGAACAACCCATCAAACTAAGACTGGGCTCTCTCCCTTTGAGGTGGTAATGGGGAGACCTGCTAATATTTGGGGTATGCCAAAAAGTCGCTCATTGCGGGACATGGAAAATGTGCTTCTTTCAGATTACTGTTGACTAAAGATCTGTTTTCAATTTATCACCAGGTGCGAGAGGCATTACCTGTGCGCTACGAGGGTCCTGGTCACAGTCTACGACCGGGGGACTGGATCCTCACAAAGGTTTTTGAGAGGTTATCTTGCCTTGCACCTCGGTGGAGGGGTCCCTACCAAGTCCTGCTAGTCACCCAGACTGCTGTGGGGGTAGCGGGTCCTAAAAACTGGATTCATGCGACGCACACCAAACGGATCCCGCAGCCCATGACATACGATACAGAAGATACAGAATCTCTTCCCACTGCTGTAACTAGTGAGCTTGAAACAGCAACAACCAACAAGGGGGAATCGGAGACCGCTTCAGAATCCGCAAGGGCGGACAAAACGGCCATCTTGTCTCCACACTCCCCAACAGTGGAACTTCCGGATCATTCCTTTTCTGATCCCATTTCCGTCCATTTGCCACTTCCAGGAGGAAGTGACGACACTTTGTCCTCACCAGAAACTGCAAAATATAATTTGCGCCCAAGGAAGTAAACGTTCAGCATGATCTGACTGTGCGATTGAGAAAATCATTTGAGGGCTTGCCTTTTGGCCTGACTGTACGGGAAGATTCTGTTGGCTAAGGGTTGTGGGAAAGACATTAAGAAGACGTGCGACTGGAGTCGCCAGCAAACGAACAATTGGTGTTTTTTCAGTTGAAGACGACAATGCCTGCACCCACTACCGCTCGTACCAAACTTTTAGATAAACATTTGACTAGCATAGACAATGATCAAGCATGTAAGGGGACCCCCAAAGTGTATTGTTGCCTTTTTGTGATAATTACTGAATTTTTAATAACTGTTGGGTTTGGGTTATGGTATCTGGAGGAAGCATATTCGTTAGAGGACTTTTTACCTATTGAAAATGTATCTGTTATTCCCACACCTTCCGTGCAATTGCATACTTTGTCGCCTAGAGATTCTTTGCATAGACGGAACTATTAGAAACTCTGGTGTCAGATCTAATGTCAATAGATATGTCCGACAATGATTCGGGATGTATAGACATTGAAATGTGGAGTTAATCGTAAAGCAATTGAAGGTAGTTTAGCACTTGGCATAGGCCAAAAGGAGGGTTTGTTAGAACTGATATAATATTGTTTCGTCTTCATCGTATATGTTGGTCTATGCCCAGTCGCTTTGCGAGGAAATCCGTATTACAAGGTCGTGACTTCAAGTGAATCAAGCCTCCATTTTAGGTTAGAACCGCCATTTTGGGGTTTTGTACAAAGTCACCCTGTAATCTAAAATGGCCGTCTCGTGTGCTCTTGTTCTTGCCTTAACCTCTTCAACCACTGTAGGAGAGTTAATGTCCAACCTGCCTCCAGGCCAGATGTTAGGGTCATGTAGACCTTGTCCTTTGTTGACCTCGGGAGCAGGGGATAACTTGAATCAGCAATGTTAAAACTACAAGTATACAAGAACAGTAATGCCATCCGAATATAATATGCGAAACATTTGTTTGATCTGTATTAAAACCTTGTGTAAAGAGTGTAACGTTAAATTAAAGAACAATGGAGTGTGTTGGTAAATGTATTTAAAAGTAAACCGCATGCACGAGATATGTAAATTAGGAAAGTGAATCTGGAGCGACCCTAGCCCAATGTATTATTAACTTGTAAGAGGCTGGACATCATTTTTACAAATTGTATAAATACGTCGATGTCCAGCTAGCAAATTCTGCTCACTGCTCACATTGAACCCTGCTGGTGGTCTCTGTGATGTATTGACGGCCAAATAGCTATTTGTGTACTTTGTTGAATACTGTTCAGTTTTGTAATAAAGATTCTGGGAATCTTTATAAGCCTGTGTCTGTGTATTTTCCTTTGCTTGGTGTAACAGCCGTAATATTGTATTTTTTCTGATTCCACAGTATGAGAAATCTGTTTATGTTGGAATATATTTATGATGCCTGCTTTCCTGAGCTTAGATAGCATTTGGCTGACTCTAAGGAAATTGATCCAAAGAAGTTAGCAAGGGCTTCTGACTTGTGGGTTGCCAACAGGGCCATTCACAAAGATTCTGGGGCAACTCAGAAGAAGGACGAGGGAAATCAAAACAAGAAAGATAACAAAGAGAATTCCAATACCTCCACTACAAAAGAGGGCCCCAAACATAACAAGGGTAAGCCACAGGGGAAACCGAATCTGGCTAGTGTACCTTCCTCTGGTGCCAAACCAGAGGAAGGTCAGAACAAACCCCCATTCATAAAGACATTTGGAAAATGTTATGCTTGTGGGTCAACTGACCATGTGAAAGGGGATCCCAGATGTAAGGGTACACCTTCAGGGATCCACACTGTCTCGTTAGCCTTCTCCCCAGAGGATGAAGTACCAATGGCAAGTGGAAACTTTCACTTACTGGCTAAGGAACCTCTGAAAGTTTCAGCAAGTATGTCTTTAGTATCCCTGGGTCTGTGGGAACAGCAGAACTCTGATGTTTATAATTCCATTCCAGACAATACTAAAGAGTATTTCAAAGACAGTGTTATTGTGAATGGTCAGGAGACCCCTGACATCAGAGACACTGAGGCCAGCATAACTGCAGTGGATGAATCATTTTTCAAGGTAGAGGAGGTTGCTTAGGCACCTAAATACCTAATTAAGCGTGCTGGAGGCCCTGTCCAAATGCTTCCACAGTTACCAGCTCTCATCCAGTGCAATGACATGACTGTCAAGATACCTGTAAGTGTGCAGAGTGAAGTACCTGGGAGAGTCCTGTGGGGAATGACTTAAAAACTCTTAGAGTTGTATCAAGCACCCCAATGGCTTTCAGCAAAAGGAAACAGGAGCAGACTAGGAAGGCCAGAGAGAGTACCTTAAAAGGCTCTCAAGAGGAGATTATAGAGGAAAGTGTAACTCCCAGTCCACAGGACTTACTGACTCCAGTTTCAAGAAAGAATGAGGAAAAAGGTAAACCTAAAATCTCCAGGAAGAAACCAGCCAGCACTCCTGTGCTACCACCAAGGACATCCCCGACAGGACTGTCCAAAGACACACCTGTGACTCCTCCACCAGCTGAGGCTGAGTGTGTGGAACAACCTGGTGTGGTTGAATTAGCTGCTGAGGAATCAGAGCTGGAAGAGGACATTGCTCAGGAAGGAGATCTGGATCCTGTAGACCATCCTGAGCTGCAGTCTTTACTGGCAGAAGGTGGACCCTGTAGGGCAGACCTCAGCAGACGTCAAAGAGAGTGTCTTACTCTTGAAGGTCTTCACCAACAGGCAGCTTCCCAGCTGGATGTGCAAGAGCCAGGCAAGCATAGAATGTACTGGGAAGATGTCCTCTTCTACAGTGAACCAACTGAGTCTATCCCAAGGGACTACAGAATACTTGTAGTGCCTTTTGAAAGCAGACTCCAATTCCTACAGTTAGCCCACAAGATGCCTTTTGCTGGTCACTTAAGTTTTAAGAAGACCAAGGAAAGGCTCTCTTTATATTTCTACTGGCCTAAGTTGGGGTTTGATGTAGATAAGTTCTGTAGGAGCTACTACGCTTGCCAGATCTCTGGCAAGAGTGGAGCCAAGAATGTGGCACCCTTGGTGCCTCTCCCAGTGGTGGATGTACCTTTTGAGAGGGTAGGAATCGACTTTGTTGGTCCCTTAGACCCTCCAACATCTTCAGGAAACAGGTTTATCCTGGTTGTAGTAGACCATGCTACTAGGTATCCTGAAGCCATACCTATGAGGACTGTTACAGCTCAGCCTGTTGCTAAGGCCCTACTTGGTATTTTTACCAGGGTAGGTTTTACTAAGGAAATTATCTCTGACAGGGGATCTAATATTATGTCCCACTACATGCAGTCCATGTGGAAAAACTGTGGAGTAACTTACAAGTTCTCAACTGCCTACCATCCTCAGACAAATGGATTGGTAGAGATGTTCAACCGTACAATGAAGAGCATGATAGGTGCTTTAGAGGAACTCCAAGGAGAAAGAGGAACCTTCTACTGCAATGCCTTCTATTTGCTTGTAGAGAAGTCCCTCAGGAGGGAGTTGGATTTATTCCCTTCGAATTTCTCTATGGTCATCCAGTTACAGGGCCCTTGGCCCTGATTAAGGAGTGGTTGGAGAATGCTCCTCCCTCCAAGCCATTGAGAGTCACTGACAATGTGATAGGTATCCAGAGGAGAATGTCAAACATGATGGCAGAAGCATCAGATAACTTGAAAGCAGGTCAGGCTCTGGTGAAGCATTGGCATGACCAGAAGGTCAACATGGTTGAGTTTACTCAAGGCCAGCTAGTTCTAGTTATGGTATCTACAAGGCAGAGGGCCACACAGGACAAATGGATAGGACCCTTCAAGGTTGTGGGAAAACTTGGAGAGGTCAACTATCTGGTGGATTTAGGCAATCCTAAGGAGGCCCTCAGAGTCTTTCACACCGACCATCTAAAATCTTATGACTCAAGACCAGAAGTGGGAGCTTTGCTTCTAGCTTCAGCTCAAGAGGAGGAGGAGAGTTAACCGCTACCTGACCTACTCATAGGCCAGACTTTAGATGAGAACATAGAAGGAGTTCATCTCTCTTCTAATTTGACACTAGAACAACAGGATGAGTGCAAGTTTCTCTCAGTTTGCCTCCCGGTTTTAACTATCACCAGGCTTGGCCCCTTTGGGGCCAGCATGATTTTCTCACTGGTGACTGTTTACCTGTTAAACGCAGAGGTTACAGGATGTCAGATCATGTAAGATCCTACATAAAGGAGGAGGTCAACAAGATGCTTAATCTCGGGATAATAGAGCCCTCTACCAGTCCATGGTCTAGTCCAGTTGTTTGAGTACCAAAGGCAGGATCCAAGGAGTTGAGATTCTGTGTGGACTATAGAGCTCTTATTGCAGTCACCAATACTGATGCCCACCCTTTACCCAGGACAGATGAACTGGTGGACAAACTTGGTTCAGCCAAGTACCTCAGAACATTTGATCTCACATCAGGCTATTGGCAAATTGCACGGACAGACCATGCCAAGGAGAAAACTCCATTCTCAACCCCAGCAGGCCTCTACCAGTTTGAGTTAATGAATTTTGGACTAAAGAATACACCTGCTACATTCCAAAGGATGGTTAACCAGGTAATGAATGGGATGGAGGACTTCTGCATGGCATACATGGATGACGTTGCAGTGTTCAGTCCTACTTGGAAAGAACATGTTGACAACTTAGTATATGTCTTGCAGGCTCTTGAGCAGGCCCATCTGACCATAAGGGCATGTAAATGTCAAAGTGGTAAGAGTAAAGTGGTCTACCTTGGATATGAGGTAGGAGGAGGTGAAATCAGGCCATTGCCTAGCAAAGTACAAGCTGTACAAAACTGGGCCACCCCTATTACTCAAACCCAAGTGAGAGCCTTCCTAGGCCTTACTGGTTTCTATAGGAACTTCGTAGATAACTATGGGACCATAGCTTCTCCCTTGAATGTGGTATCCTCTCCCAAATTCACTAAAAATGTCAGGTGGAATGAGGAGTGCACTCACGCATTTGAAGGCCTAAAGAAAGCCCTTTGTCAAGCTCCAGTCCTAAGAGCTCATGACTATAACCAAACCTTCATTGTGCAGACAGATGCTTCAAATACAGGTATAGGTGCAGTTCCGAGTCAGCTGGATGAGAAAGGTAGGGAGCACCCCATTTGCTTCATCAGCAGGAAGCTGAAGGAACCTGAGACAAGGTGGGCAACCATTGAAAGAGAATCTTTTGCTATTGTGTGGTCACTGAAGTAGTTTAGACCATACGTGTTGGATCTACTTTTGTGATTCAAACTGACCACCATCCCTTGAGATGGTTGATGCAAATGAAAGGGGAAAACCCTAAACTACTGAGATGGTCAATCAGCCTGCAAGGTTTTGATTTTACCATTGAACACAAGTCTGGGTGTCACCACCAAAATGCTGATGGTCTCTCCAGGATGTTTGACCGACTGGACAAAGGAGATTCATTCAGGAGTGGATGAAATCCTCCTGTCCCTTAGTCTGGGAGGGACGAGTGTTAGGGAGAATTCTCAAGAATGTGCTAATTTCCCTTACCTTTTGAGGCCCCCAGCAACTTTGCTGGATTTCTAGGATTTGATTTTTTACCTGGAAAGAGCGTGAACCTTTTTTCCCACTCTTCCATGCATTTGGATGTGAGTTTTACGTTTGTGTTCTTTGGTTATGGAGTTTTAAAACAACTCCATAGGCATCATCTTTTTCTGTGTGTCACACAGCACCTTCAGTGTAGTGAGATGGGGATGTCTTTCAGGCTTCCCACGTTTTAAATACCTTCTCTGGGACTGACTACTGTCTCCCAGAGTATGTAAAGTTAAATTGACTTTACTAGTCTCTTTAAATTTACAGACCCAGCACACACTATCTTCCTATAGAGTGCTGGAGGGGTTGCCTAGCATCCTCTGAGTCAAAACACTCATGTAACAGTCAAATGTTACCCTTTCCTACTTGAAATGACTGGTGGCAGTGGTTTAGATCAAACTACCATGATGTTACCTGACCGCGAACAACCATAGTTAAAAATCGGGGTCAGCCATGTTTTTCAATATGGCGCCCAAGACCGATCTGTAAAAACAGACTCCGGTCATTTTTTAGTGCCATTTCTTTTAGGAAAGGTCCTTCTTGTGTTTGTCTCTGCGCGCCAAACCAGGTTTGGTCCCTTTGTTTGTTTGCCTTTGGGGGGCTTCAGTGCTGAAGCCCTCCTCTGGCGCCTAAGTGTCTGGGGTGGACGGATGTGAGGGAGGTGCCCGAAACTCCCTGTGCTTAGTCTCCTAGGAGACCTGAAGGCACTTTGGCATGATTGGCCGGCTGGCTGTCCAGCCAATCACGTGTGATTGACAGCTAGGCTGGAATGAATGGGAGAAAACTGTTTAAAAGGCGAGTCTACTGGACTGGAAAACAGAGTCGACCACTGGAACACAAGATCCGAAGACGAGCTGGAAGTGGACGGCTGCTGCAACTTCTGGACCATTGCTGCAGGTCCGAATTGCCAAGTTCATCTCGACAGAGAATCCCCTTCAAGGATGACTTCTTCCTTTGAGTTGGTGAGACCAATCAACTCGTACACCACCTGGATACCATTCTCGATGCTGGTTAGGAGTAACCAGGGGGAAGGACACCAGCTTGTGTACTTGAAGAACAGCTACTCGAACTGAAGTGACTCCATTTTCTCAGCGTTTTCTGATGATCCTGTGCAGTGTAGGAGTCCCCTGACATCCTCCCTCTTGTCCCCATGACTGAGGTTCAGGAACAGTGAGATCTGCATGAACTGCCAGGAACCAACGTCTTCAGCTGCATCGTTTGCTTCATACTAAAGTACTGTGCCAACCCAATTGAGAGAACGCTTCTCTTGCAGTGAAAGCTAGTGGAACTTTCCCAATTTACAGGCCTAATCAGCTTGTGACCCAACATATGATTCTTTTTCGTACAAACTACTTCTGAGAACTTTGCCAAAGATTTTACCGTTAACTTCAAGAACTGTTCTTTCCTATCCAAGACACTAGTCCATTTACTTTGGCCTTAGCCTATTGAACTGAATCGAGTCCTCTAGTGAACTATCACTATTTGCACTGCCTAAGAAAGTATTTGTGTTCTATTCTGCTAACTTGTGCCTTTGCCTTCCCATTCAAAGTGACTAAAATGCCCTTTGGCTCCTATTTCAGGGAGCTTAAATTGTTCAGAAACGTATTGGTTTTGTGTTGAAGTATATTTGTGTATAATAATACGTGTTTTACCAAGAAACCTTGAGTATAAGTGTCTACTTGAACCACTGTGATTGCAAGACCTCTGTGTAACTTTGTGTACTGCTCACATTCCCTCTTGAGAAAAGCCTGGCTGCTCAGCTCGCTACCACAAAACTGTAGTACCGACTTATACCAAAGGTTGGTTTTTGCTTACACCTGTAGTCCTATTTGTATGTGGTGGTCCCAGAGGGTACGGCATGCAATTATGCCTAACACTGGGGGCAAGTGGTGAGGATAAAGTATAGTTATTACATTGAGAGTGCTGCTCTTACTTTTGTTCAAATAACCTTCACAAGGCTAAGCACCACTAGAAAAGCAATTGTTTTAAAATGCCAGATATGGATAAATTCTAACAGGAAACCCTGATCATTCTAACAGTAGATCAACTGATAGATATGTGTAAGTCAGGTTGCCTCTGTTAAAGGCAAGACAAAGTTGTTGAATCATCAAAGACTGGGAGGTAGAGCTATAACCCCTACCCCTCCAGCAAATGTGGATACAATTAAAGAGGATACTAATGATTCAGAGTCTAGCTCTAATGTTATTGATGTGTTAGAAGAGACAGAGGAGTCTCAGGATGGGGCCCCACTGCACCTTAACTTGCTTTAGGTCCTCAAGCTATAAACACAGGGACCCTACCAGGTCCAGTACTGAGTCCAGAATTTGTCTCTCTTGAAAAGCTGAGACATGAGTTAGAATTCATAAGGCTCCAAATGCAAACTGAAAGCAAATATCAAGAACTCAGGCTAAGAGAAATAGAATTGTAACATGAACTTGAAATGAAGAAATTGCCTCTTGAAAATGGTTCTCTCCCAGAGTCTTCTAGGTCTACCAGTCCTAAGAGGCCTCGCATGCCTAAAGAAGCTGTGAGTATGTATGAGGTGAGACTTGATATTGTAGATTGGTTGGCTGCTTTTGAATATAACTATGGGATTCAGGGTTTCACATGGAATCAGTTGATCCCTTGGCTTTTGTCTAGGCTCCCCCAGGTTGCAACTGATGCTGTAATGGAGGTGGGGGAACTTGAAAGTTTGGAGTATGAAAATGTAAAGCTAGCTTTGATAGCTAGATTTGGGAAAACTCCTTCCCAGTACCTTAAGAGGTTTAGGACCCTCAAAAAGCTTGATGGTACCCCTTGGGCTACCTGGGTGTGTGAATGTTAGAAAAAACCTAGATGGTTGGTTAAAGGGTTACAGAGTTAACACTTTTGAAAGAATGAGAAATCTATTTTTGTTAGAATCTATTTTTGATGCCTGCTCTCCTGAGCTGAGACAGCACTTGGCTGATTTTAAGGAAATTCATCCAAAGAAGTAAGCAAAGGCTGCTGACTTGTGGGTTGCCACCAGGGCTACTCAGATGGATTCTGGGGGCAACTCAGAAGAAGGATGATGGGAAGCAGCACAAGAAAGATGGCATAAGCATAGAGCTCAGGCTTTGCGATGACACAGGGAGGCTAAGCATAGATCCCAGGCCGTGCATGGGATCTGGGGGACTAAGCATAGAGCCCAGGCCCAGCAGGGACCCAGGGGGGGGGGGCTAAACATAGAGCCCAGGTACTGTAGGGCCATAGGGGGATTAAGCATAGAGTCTAAACCCTGCAGGGAGACACAGAGACTACGCAAAGAGCCCAGACCTGCAGGGTCACAGGGGGGCTAAGCATAGAGCTCAGTCACTACATTAAAAAAGGGGGGCGCAACATAGAGTCCAGGCCCTGCAGGGACACAGGGGAATCACGCACAGAGCCCAGGACCTTCAGTGACACAGGGAGACTAAGCATAGAGGGAACGCCCTGTAGCATCACAGGGGGACTAATCATAGAGCCCATGCCCTGCAGTGACAAAGGGCGGCAAAGCATAGATGCCAGGCCCTGCAGGGACACAGGGGGACTAAGCATAGAGATCAGACACTTCAGTGGCACAGGGAGACTAAGCATAGAGCCCAGGCCCTGCAGGGACAGAGGGGGGCTAAGCATAGAGTCCAGGCCATGCAGAGACACAGGGAGACTAAGCATAGAGCCCATGCCCTGCAGTGACAAAGGGGGGCAAAGTGTAGGTCCCAGGCCCTGCAGGAACACAGGGAGACTAAGCACAGAGCCCATGCCCTTCAGTGACACAGAGAGACTAATTATAAAGGCCAGGCCCTGCAGGGGGCTAAGCATAGAGCTCAGACCGTGCAGTGACACAGAGAGGCTAAGCATAGAGCCCATGCCCTGCATGGGCACAGGGGGACTAAGCATAGAGCCCATGCCCTTCAGTGACACAGGAAGATTCAGTATAGAGCCCAGACCATACAAGGGAACAGGGGCTCTAAGTATATAGCCCGGGCCCTGCAGTACCAAGGGGGGGATTAGCCTAGAGCCCAGGCCCTACCGTGAAATGGGAGGCATAAGCATGGAGCCCAGACAATGCAGGGGCACATGGTGTGTAAGGATATAGCCCGGGCCCTGCAGTGACACAATGGTGACTAAGCATGGAGCTCAGGCCCTATTGAAATACAGGGGGACTAAGCATAGATCCCAGGCCCTGCAGGTACACAGGGGGGTTAAGCACAGAGCCCAGGACCTGCAGTAACACAGGAAGACTAAGCATAGAGATTACACCCTGTAGAGGCACAGGGGGACTAAGCATAGAGCCCAGGCACTGCAGTCACAAAGGGGGCGAATCATAGTGCCAAGGCCCTGCAGGGACACAGGGACTACACATACAGCCCACGCCCTGCAGTGATGAAGGGGGATGAAGCATAGAGCCCAGACCCTGCAGGGACACAGAGAGATTAACCATAGAAGCCCAGGCCATACAGGGACACAGGGGGACTAATCATAGACCAGTGCAGTGACCAAGGGGTCAAATCATACATCCTAGGCCCTACGGGTACACAGGGACACTAAGCATAGATCCCTGGCACTTCAGGGACACACAGATATTACGCACAGAGCTCAGGCCCTGCAGGGGCAGCGGGTGACTAGGCATAGAGCCCAGGCCCAGCGTGGACACAGGGGGACTAAGCATAGAGCCCATGCCCTGCGTGGACACAGTGAGACTAAGCATAGAGCCCAGGCCCGGAAAGGACATAGGGGGACTAAGCATAGAGCCCAGGACCTTCAGTGACATAGGGGGCTAAGCATAGACCCGAGCCCCTGCAGGCACACAGGGGGATGAAGCATAGAGCCCAGGCTCTTCAGCAACATAAGGAGACTAATCATAGAGCCCAGGCCCTGCAGAGACATAGGGGAACTAAGCAGACAGCCCAGGCCCTTATGTGACAAAGGGGGGATAAGCATCGAGCTCAGGCTCTGCAGGGACACAGGGGGACTAAGCAGAGAGCCCAGGCCCTGCAGAGTTACAGGGGAACTAAGCACAGATCTCAGGCCCTACAGGGACGGCGGGTGACTCCGCATAGAGCCCAGGCCCTGCTTGGACACAGGGAGACTAAGCAAAGAGCCCAGGCATGGAAGGGACTTAAGGGGCCTAAGCATAGAGCCCAGGACCCTCAGTGACATAGGGGACTAAGCATAGAGTTCAGGCCCTGCAGTGACATAGGGGGACTAAGAATAGAAACAAGGCCCTGCAGAGACATAGGGAGACTAAGCATAGAACACAGGCCCTGCAGGGACGGCAGGTGACTAAGCATAGAGGACAGGCTCAGAACAGACATAGGGGGACTAAGCATAGATTCTAGGCCCTGCGTGGACACAGGGAGACTAAGCATAGAGCCCAGGCCCGGAAGGGACATAGGGGGACTAAGCATAGAGTGCAGGCACGGAAGGGACATAGGGGGACTAAGCATAGAGCCCAGGACCCTCAGTGACATAGGGGACTAAGCAGAGAGCCCATGCCCTGCAGGGACACAGGGGGGCTAAGCATAGAGTTCAGGCCCTGCAGTGATATAGGGGGACTAAGAATAGAAACAAGGCCCTGCAGAGACACAGGGAGACTAAGCATAGAACACAGGCCCTGCAGGGATGGCAGGTGACTAAGCATAGAGGCCAGGCTCGGAATGGACTTAGGGGAGACTAAGCATAGAGCCTAGGCCCTGCGTGGACACAGGGAGACTAAGCATAGAGCCCAGGCCCGGAAGGGACATAGGGGGCCTAAGCATAGAACCCAGAGCCTTCAGTGACATAGGGGATAATCATAGAGCCGAGGCCCTGCAGGGACACAAGGGGATGAAGCATAGAGCCCAGGCTCTGCAGCATCATAGGGAGACTAATCATAGAGCCCAGGCCCTGCAGGGACATAGGGGAACTAAGCATAGATCCCTGGCCCTCGTGTGACAAAGGGGGGCTAAGCAGAGAACCCAGGCCCTGCAGGGACACAGGGGGACTACGCATAAAGTTCAGGCCCTGCAGTGACACGGGAGGACTAAGCATAGAGACCAGGCCCTGCAGAGACACAGGGAGACTAAGCATAGAGCCCAGGCCCTGCAGGGACACAGCAGGACTAAGCATAGAGTCCAGGCCCTGCAGAGACACAGGGAAACTAAGCATAGAGCCCCGGTCCTGCAGGACCACAGGGGGACTAACCATAGAACCCAGGCTCTTCAGGGACACAGGGAGACTAAGCACAAAGCTTAGGCCCTGCAGGGACAGCGGGGGACAAAGCATAGAGCACAGGCCGTGCGTGGACACAGGGGGACAAAGCAGAGAGCCGAGGCACTGCAGGGACACAGGGGGACTAAGCAGAGAGCCAAGGCCCTGCAGGGACACAGGGGGACTAAGCATAGAGTTCAAGCTCAATATCATATATTTGTACCCGGCGAGAGTCAAGCAGAATGCAACACGCATTCTGGTTGGCTCTCGCCGGGTCATTACCCAGCTGAATCCTTCGATTCTCGGATGGGATTCCAGCCTCCTTGTCCACGGCGGAGGGGCGTGGCAGCCCCTCAGCCAATGAGGAGGCTCGAAGTGGGGCCTTCCCCTTTACGAGCCTCCCCACGGCTGAGAGGCTGCCTTTGCCCCCCCGCCGGGGACTCAGGTAAGCTTTTTGTTTTTGTTTTCCCTCCCCTTTCCTCCCTCCTCCCTGCCCTCCCCACCCCACTTACCTTCTTTCTCCTTTGTCCCCAGTGGGGGACGATGGCAGCCTCCAGCCATGTGGAGGCTCGGAGCGGGGCCTGCTCCACGCGGCTGGAGGCTTCTATCGTCCCTCGCTGGGGACGCAGGTAGGTATTTTATTTTACCCTCCCTCTCTTCCACCCTCCTAACCCCACTTACATTTTTCTCCTTTTTTTTCGGGAGCGGACGCGCTGGAAACAATTTTGTTTCCAGCGCATCCGCTGCCGATGGCCGCCCTGGAAAGGGAAAACGGACTTGGTTTTCCCTTTCCAGGCGGCCATTTTCTTGGTCGCTTTCAGTGCCCCGATCATGCAGATCTTGCGGGCCGGGGTACTAAAAGCAATATGACCGTCGCAGCGGGGGCATTACCGACTCAGGTAATGCCCCGGGGCCTTCGTTAAGGCCCTCGCTTCGCTCAGGCCTATAACGATGGGCCCCAGGGCATTTCCTGAGTCGGTAATGCCCTGTCACTCGGGTCACATTGCTTAACTAATATACTACAAGTACACAACCAATAAGTTACTGAACAAGTTCAGCTCCCCTGAAGTGGGAGCAAAATGGCCAAAAGATTTCCAGACCCTGGCAATGGGGAAATATAGGGTCCACCAGGGTTGTAATGGCCCTGTATTTCCCCATTGCCAGGTGCCGGAAAAATGTGCAAGTTTGGCTGCAGCCTGCCTGTTGGACCGGCAAGGCTACCGCCAAACTTGTAACGAGGCCAAATGAATGCCATGTCAGTTAATACATGTTAACACATTCTCCTAAGTGTCCCAACAAACGTTGTCAATGAAGCATAGATCTCGGAGAAGACCAGGCTATGAAAGGATATGTCATGACTTGGGTGACAATGTGTCTCATCTCGAAAGGTTTTCTTTGGAATTGGAAGTTATGTTTGAATTCTGTTCAGGTCCTAGACTGTGTCCAAGGCAGGTTCTCAGGCATCATATGAGCTCAACCTGTGCTTACTATGAGGATGGCTTCAGAAGATGCAGGAGAAGCTGCTGCTGAAGGCTGAGCCGGCTGGTGGTGTCATCAGATCTGGCCCGCTGCCTCACCAGTCCTTTGATGCAAATGTAGGTCCTTTTAGGTATGTGTTCTTTGGGCTCTCACTGTTTGCAGGGGGATTCCAATGTGGCTTGATGCTCCCAAAATTGCTCAACAAAGAAACCCCCGTGGAGAGGCATTAAAAGCGAAGCTGGTTGAGACAGAGGCCAAGAGCTCAACAAGTTTGAGGTCAACTTGATGAGTATGAATCTGCTACTTGACAATAAGGTGCTTCTTGAACAAAGCTGTTAAAAGACAAGGTTGTGAGTGGTATATTTCCCGGGAACAACCTAACCTGTATTCAAGTACAGTGCAGACTGTGCTCTCGGTACAGCACCTAGAGTCAACGAGTCAGACTGACGAATCTCCTGTTCAGGTCCTTGGTGGTGACCTCTGGAGGTTAAACTGGCAACGTCCACCTTCAATCTCAGATGGTTTGGCAGGGTCACCATTGACTCCCTATTGCTCAGAGCTTCGAGGGACTGGCTCTTATATATAGCGCGACACAACGGCCATGCTAATAGCTAAGTACCACAATGAACCAGGTGACAGCATTTCTTTTTTTTTAAATAGAGGGACGTTCTTCTCTTTTCAGGAGAGCACTTGTGACAAAAAACGCAATTTACAAAAAGACTTTTAATAATACCCCTTAATTCCTGTAAATAATATCCCATTCATTCTTAAATTGTCTTAATCAAATCTTCTCCACTATCAGTTCCTAGGTTACTTACATACATATCTTGAGTAATTAGGGTTCTATTAGGCCAGAGGTCTGCAACCTGTGGCTCTTTGGGTGTGTTGAACTACAACACCCATGATCCCTCACCCTTCACTATGCTTGTTTGTGCTGATGGGAGTTGTAGTCCAAAACACCTGGAGAGCCAAAGGTTGCAAACCCTTGTGTTAGGCGCTACATGTTTCAGAGTCCAAACTTCATCCGGGTCCTGGCTCCTAACCAACAGCTCAGGGAGCAGGAAGACCTGCTCTTTACTTTACTTTATTTCACTTTATTGCATTTGTACTGCGAAGCAATGAACCCGTGGGCATGATGGCGCGGACGAGACTAGACAACTAAAAAACATATATGCGCAGAAAAAGCTGGGGGAGAGAGCCGAGGATTCAACTGGACGTTATTCAAAGAGCCATGTTTTTAACTTTCTTTTGAAGGCCTCGAGAGTTGGTTCCAATCTAAGGTCCAGGGGAAGGCGATTCCAGGCAATAGGGGCTGCTGTGGCAAATACACCCCTTTCCACTTTCAGAGATTTACTTTTAGGAATAAAGAGCATATTAGTATCCTGAGACCTAAGAACGTGAGGAGAACACTTATGCAGAATGAGTTGGTTGACGTAGCGGGGCATAATGCCCAGAAGGCTCTTGCATGTAAGGAGCATAAGGCGGTACTGGATTCTAGCCTCTACATGTAGCCAATGTAGTGC
Source organism: Ambystoma mexicanum (assembly GCF_040938575.1). Lineage (NCBI taxonomy): Eukaryota > Metazoa > Chordata > Amphibia > Caudata > Ambystomatidae > Ambystoma > Ambystoma mexicanum. Next base: position 1,395,740,350 of record NC_090924.1, read on the forward strand.
TCTTCTTGCTGGTGTAACTTGGTCCTTCCTGGCGAGGCCAGTGACCACTTTCACAGCACCATTTTGGATAACTTGCAGCCAATCTCCCTTTTGGTCATACCAGTCAGCAGACTGCAACAGTAATCCATGTTTGCGCCTGCTATGGCTCTCACCAGTGTTTCGGCTTTGGCCTGAGAGATCATGGGTCTGAGGTGAGTGAAGAGGTTTAGATAGTATACTGCTCCTGATACAACACTTCCCACATGAGCATTCATAGAAAGGTGTTGATCAAGAATCACTGCTAGCGACTTAACTCTTTTAAGTGTGTCAAGTTTAACTTCGCCAAGCTGAATTTTGCAGTACCTGGGGTCAAGTTTTAAGATCCGATTAGGGGATCCCACAACCATGAGCTTGTTTTAGTTCTGTTAAGTGCATGTCCATTTTGTACCATCCAATTCTCGATACAGGTGTAGACTTTGTTGATACGCTCTTCATCTTGTGTGTGGTCTCCTGTCAGGGGAATGATACATTGGGTATCATCTGCGCAGTTAGTGAACCCGATAGTTTCATGCACGAAGAAGGGGACGGTAAAGATATTATAAAAACAGGGCGACAGACTTGCTCCTTGTGGGACTCCATACTCAATCGGGATTGAGTCTGCTCCAGCTAGATCTGAGCATACACAGCTGACCCTGTTTTTATGAAAAGAAGCCACACACTGCGAGGCTTTGGTGGAAAAAGCTGCCACTTGTGCGAGCCTGGTGACCAACAACGTGTGGTCAACCAGGTTGAACACGGCTGAGAGGTCCAGCAGCATGAGCATAGTAGATTCTCCCTTGTCTATGTTGGTAAGCAGCCTGGATTTGAGTTCCAGGAGGGCCGTTTCAGTGCTATGACCCGCTCTAAAGCCTGATTGCCGACAGTTAAGAATTGGGTGGCTTTCTATGTGTTTAGCTATTTGTATATAGGCAACTAGGTCCAGGATCTCCATCAGGAAAGCCGAGTTAGTGATAGGCCTATTGTTCAAAGGGACGTCTTTGGCGAGGCCTGGTTTTTTGAGAAATGGAGTAACCCAGGAGTGTTTCAGTTCATCTGGTACGGTACTCTCTTTCAAGGAGGCATTAACAAATTGCAGGATGGCCTCTAACAATAAAGGGGGACATGCTTTCATTATAATGGCTGAGAAGGGATCACCGCTGCAACTAGTTGTTTTCAGGTGTTTAACCACCTCCGTCAGCTCTTGCAGCGTAATTGCTGAGAAGGAAAATTCTGGAATTACTGGGCTTCTAATGTGCTCCTGAGGTTCTGGTGTGTTACCTTCATTCAGGGCATTTGCCTTTTTAAGGCTGATATTAGCTTTAATTCCCTGTAATTTCGTGGCCATAGCATCCTGGATAGCCTGGCACCATTTCTTGTTTTTTACGACTTCGTTGACCTCGAGGACAGGAGTCGATTCCTGCTCCTTGAGAATTTAAAACAATTCCTTAGCCTCTGATCGTGCTTCAGTAATCCTATTGTTAAAGTAATTCTTCTTAGCATCTAGGATGGCCATTTTATACAATCTCGCTGCCTCTTTGTAGGCCACACGTGAGTCATCAGAATAACTAATTTTCCATTTAAAATACAGTTTACGCATAGCCACTTTTAGAGTGTGTAGCGCTGGGGTAAACCAGGATTTATTGGGGGTGACAAGCTTGTGTCTTTTCACTTTCTGCGGGGCTAGATAGTTGGTAATGTCATCAAAGGTTTCCATGAGTATGGTGGAGAGTTCCTGGGCTGTTTCTGGGAGTAGATTGTTAGTCGGATGTTTAACTAGTGGGGAAATGTGCTCCAAAGTAAGCAGTTTGGAGTTACGTCCCTTTATTGATTGGGAGATTTTACTTTTAGGTTTGACAAGAAAGGGCAACCGAATTGCAAAATTGACAAAATAATGATCTGACCATGGGCAGGGCAAGGTAGTTATATCAGTGATGGGTACATGCATTGCTGCAAGCCAGTCCAAAGTGTGTCCCAGTTGATGAGAGGGTTGACGATTAAATTGGGCAAAGCCGTGTGAGCCCAAAGTGGCCCCCAGGTCGGCTCCCTTTTGATCGTTTTGATGGCCAGGCCAGTAGTTTAATGCACCCAATATAATGAAGCTAGTGTGAGGTTTGAGGCAGGCCATGAGATGGTTGGATAGGGCAGAGACAAATTCCTCAAGTGAGAGGGGTTCTATATAACAGTAAAAGGTTGATTGTGGTCTCTGCATCAAAGCCTATTTTCACCTATAGGGATTCTATACCTTCCAGTATGTTAATAGAGTTCCCCCAGATGGTGATGTGTTTTTTAAAGATCAGCGCCACACCCCCTCCCCTCCATGCATCCCTGTCTGCTCTCAACATGGAGTAACCCTCTGGAATCGCCAGGGTGAGAGAGGGGCCGTGGCGCTATGTGCCCATGTTTCTGTGAGGGCGCAAATAGCAATGTACTGCTCTTCAATATGCGCTACTAGTTCTGTAGAGTGTTTTATAAGAGATCTAGTGTTGAGAAGGAGACAGGACAACTGGCTCCGGGGTAGGGCAGGACTAAAAACTTTGCCTCTCCCCTCTTGATCCCCGTGATCAGCACTGCTTGCTAACAGACCTGTGATAGGGTCATTATGCATAATAGCGTTAGACACGTCTGGTAGTGTGGTGAGTGGAGCTTCCCCAGCCACCTACGGCGTGTTGGCAATAAGATTTTTTACAGGGTTCGGACATAAAATCATGATCCCTTGTGTGGGACCCCTGGTCCCCCTGTGTAGATAGATAGAATGATAGAAATATAGATAGATAGATAGATAGATAGATAGATAGATAGATAGATAGATAGATAGATAGATAGATACAAAGATAGATACAAAGATAGATATCTTTCTGATAGATAGAAAGATAGAAAGATAGATAGATAGATAGATAGATAGATAGATAGATAGATAGATAGATAGATAGATAGATAGATAGATACAAAGATAGCTACAAAGACGGATATTTTTCAGATAGATAGATAGAAAGATAGATATTTATCTGATAAACAGATGGAAAGATAGATAGATAGATAGATAGATAGATAGATAGATAGATAGATAGATAGATAGATAGATAGATAATCATGGATGCCTAATTATTGAAATGCAGGTGATAACAAGTATTTTTTGAACCACAACTGCTCGCCAGTTTTTCCCTATGAGCAGTTGCATATTGCTCGACTGCTGGAGGACCTGCTCGCACACCCTCTGAACCCTAATCCCTAAACTTACCCTAATACCCTCGTCCCTCTCCCACAACCATCTCTGTTGTCTATTTCAGGTGATTTCCACTATGCCCCTTTTCCCTACATGCCAACACACCACCCCGATTCGATCACCCACTACCCCTGTACTATCCAACCCTCTGCCATCCCTGTCATGCACACCCCTGGTATCCTCAGCCCTCCGCCAGCCACCTGCCCATGTCATGAACAGACCCCTACCATGCATTCCCCCATGCCACTACCCCCACGCTAGCCACCTTTCCAGCATATCCCCGCCATGCATTACACCACCGAAGCGCCCTGTTCCACCATACCAGCAAATACCACCATGTATTACCCCACTGCAGCCCAGTTCCACCATACCAGCAAATACCACCATGTATTACCCCACCGCAGCCCAGTTCCACCATACCAGCAAATACCACCAGGTATGACCCCACCACAGCCCTATTCCACCATACCAGCAAATACCACCATGTATTACCCCACCGCAGCCCCTGTTCCACCATACCAGCAAATACCACCATGTATTACCCCACCGCAGCCCTGTTCCACCATACCAGCAAATACCACCATGTATTACCCCAGTGCAGCCCAGTTCCACCATACCAGCAAATACCACCATGTATTACCCCACCGCAGCCCTGTTCCACCATACCAGCAAATACCACCATGTATTACCCCACCACAGCCCAGTTGCACCATACCAGCAAATACCACCATGTACTACCCCACCGCAGCCCAGTTCCACCATACCAGCAAATACCACCATGTATTACCCCACCGCAGCCCAGTTCCACCATACCAGCAAATACCACCAGGCATGACCCCACCACAGCATTATTCCACCATACCAGCAAATACCTCCATGTATTACCCCTAGGGCTGTACCAAATAGCATATTTTGTATTCGGCCGAATACCGAAAAGTCTGTCAACTATTCGGCCGAAGCCGAATATGAAGCCGAATAGTTGCTTTATTTAATAAATCATGTTCTAAACTTCAAAAAACACACTTATTTAAAAAAAATAAAGTACAATTTTAAATGCATTCTATACTATTATTTCTCTACATTGTAATTAATATAGCATCTTTATTTAAAGTATAAGAGCCAGAAATAAAGCAAATTTAACCAAAATGAAGGGACAAAATGTACAGAATATTGTTGCATATTCAGTGCCAATTAAAGGAGGAGGCTTCACAAATGCAAAAGGACTGCCTTTGTGAATCAGATGCATTGCTTTCTCTATCCAGTTGCAAGTTTGATGCGGTCGAGTTTCGAAACTTCTTTTCAGCTCATATGGAAATGTATTAAATGGTTCATGTCGGCTCATGCAGGACACAAGTCAAGAGGAAATCTGAAATGCCTGAACTCCAACTCACAACGATTCACCCCACGCAAACAAATGCTGCTCACTTTTCACTTATCCTCGCCACTCTTTCTCGCCAATAGACAAACATATGCAATTTATAATTCTTGATAAAATATCAGATAATATTAAACTCAAGGCTCAAGTCCTTAAAAAAGAAAAAGCGGGGCTATGACAAATGCAATGGGAAGTAACGTGACAGGAACTGAAAGTATCTGTGCACATTTCTTTCAGTTTGTTTTTTTCCCACTGAAAAAAGTGCACATTGCATATAAACATTTTCCAAAAGAAAAGATGTTCCTGTATTGTTGCAGGCTAAGTATGAAAGATGAGCACCTTTTTGGTCTAAGAATCTGTAACAAAGCATGCCCTAAAGAGCAGATTACAACATAATGGGCCTCATTACGACCCAGGCGGTAAGGGGTTTACGGCAGCGTAAACAGCGCCGACCCTTACCGCCTGAGTACGAGGTCCCTTAGCGCCATGGAGGATTTAACACCTGCTTTTAGCAGGTGTTAAAATCCATGGCGCTAAGGGACCATGGAGTTAATTACGCCACCGTAATTTACGGTGGCGTAATTAACGCCTTCCCCACTCCCATTATGCCCTATGGGGCAAAAATGGGAATGGGGAAGGGTAAATGGGGATTGGGGACTTACCGCCCCGCCAAGGTCGGAATGGGGCGGTAGGTCCGCCAACCACCATGGCGTAAACATAGTTTACGCCATGGTGGTAAAGTCACGGCCCAGGCGGTAACTTACCGCCTGGGTCGTAATGAGGCCCAATATATGTTTCAGCTGTTTGATATCAATTTGTCTGGTCTAATTCTATTCAGTTTTTCAATCTGAAGTCTATATTTGCCTTTCTGAGTTCATGTTGCATTGTATTCAAATGAGAATGTCAAAGTATTCGGCAAGTGCCGAATAGCAAGAAACTATTCGGCCGGAGCCGAATAGCTTTTTTTCAACCGGAATTCAGCCGAATACTTACTTGAAGCCAAAGTTCGGTACACCCCTAATTACCCCACCACAGCCTAGTTCCACCATACCAGCAAATACCACCATGCATGACCCCACCCCCTCTAAAAATGACCACCCCTTTCAAGCATATATCTTGTGACAGAATGGCTTCTGCTCTGCAGGGGTATAGGGGCGAGCAGTGACTAAACCACTAACTCAACGCTCACACTACCACAATCCAACAGCGATCCCAGTTATGAAGGTAAAGTAAACAACACAGATACATGATATGCCTTCTTCACATATTGTGGGAGCGTGGGCCGAGGGAAGGCTATACTCTCAAGAGGGGTGGGGATGTGATTCTGTAGCAACCCAAACAGCGATGTATAACCGTCCAAAAGAAAGGAGTGTGGAATCAAGGGTCTATTCAAATATATGTACACTTTAATTATACACACCATCTGCAAGAATAACTAAATAGAAAACACTGTACAAAACCCACCCCTGTGGAAAGAACAGAGAAGATGCAGAGGAAGAAAAATGCAGCAGTCTGAGTAAGAATACAGGAGTACTGGGCAACTCAACAACCACAATGGTCTTTAAAAGGGATAGGCCTTTGGCAGAAAAAGTTGAACAAGTTACCAAACCAGTCTCTAGTGCCCAAAATGAACCTGGGAGGGGCTATGGGTCAGTACCAACTGTTTGTGATCGTTGGTGGTTTAACAGCGTCAAACCAGGCTTTGAGTTGTTGTGCAAAGGGGTGGAGTTCAGTTCTGGTATGGCGAATCATGTTGGCCCAAGAAGCAAGCTGGCGACAAGTTGGTTTGAATGCGGTAGCTCAGGGCACTTTGCGGACAGCATTCAGCAATGAGGGTTGGAATGCTCACCGCAATCAGTCCCGTGTCTGGTGGAGTGATTTGGAAAGTCAACTCTTCAAACAGAGGTTCAATTTATTCTTTCAAGGGTTTTTGTTCCAAAGTGAATCAGAGGAGGAGTTGGGGACCACTTCTTTTAAAGGCAAAAGCCCACAGGTGATTGGACTAAAGCGGGTCTACTTTAGGGGACCATTCCCTGGCCCTGGAATAAGTAGACTTGGCCATCTGACATCATGCCCAAAGTGCTTTGTGCCAAAGAAAATTGGAGGGGACAGGATAAAAGAGAGAGATACTAGAAAGAAAACAAGATGTGGAATCATCTTCCAGCTGGTCTGTGATCCCCCTGTCTGCACTAACTCAGCCCTCGTCCCTTGTCAATAGGATCAAGGGACCTTTTAGTATGCAGCGCCCTAGTGTGAGGTTAGTCCTTTTGGGTTGGACGTGCCCTTTGATTCCTGTTTCCCAGGCCTGCTGGGAGTATGGCACACTGGAGAGAGGCATTACCCAACCTCACAGAGGATTAACATGAAAGACATAGTCATCCAGTCTCCTGCCCTGTCACGTGGCAGGGCCAGGCTGCCTAACCAGATTATGGTCACAGTGCTGACATATTAACGATATTAGATTGATATAGTTTGGATAATTATTAGAGATTCTAGACACCATAATATAAACTATTATCTCAGGAATGGCTTATGTTTAAAGTTTACAACTGGCACTTGGATATTAACTCTCATAGTTAAGTGGTTTTGGGAACAGGGTGGCATGCCTTAAAGGCAGCCCATATGTTGCAGAAACCTTTCTATCACTGCAGCTGACAAGAGATCACCTGTGCGCCCAGGACCTGCTCTGTGCCACTGGAGAGCAGGCGCTGTAGATCTGGGCACTGATCCAGCAGGACACAGGTGCACACTATTCTTTTGGCATGGAGAGCCAGAAAAGGGGACCTGGTAGGCAGGTTACCCTTTCTGAGACAAAATAACCTGCATCATTATTTTATTAATAAAATTAAAAACACCCTTTCAATCCGTTGCACCCTCGCCATGCATTCCCCCTCCGACCTCCCACCCTAGAACCCCTCCTTTCCCTCTATCTTGTGGTCCCTGTTCATCAGCAAGTGGTCTACCAAATGGACAGGTCGACCTGTTTAAAGGGTCCATCAGTCCAAACTAGCGATCACTTGCTAAAAATCATTTATTTCCTCAAACTGTTACATTAGCGCAATGGACCTGATAATGATAGATAGCTAGATAGATAGATAGATAGATAGCACAATTGACCTAAAAACATTGGACCTAAAACATTTGATCACATTGATTTGACCTTTTTGTGGTCAAATCTAATGAAATATATACATATGGGGGGGCTAGGGGTATAGATTAGGTTAAGGGGAAGTGGAGGAAGTTGCGGGGGGTTTCCCCCCACATTTTAGACCGAAAGGAAAGGTCAAATAAATTCGATCAAATGTGATTAGGTCAAATGTTTGAGGTCAAACAGACTCAAACTAGATAAATAGACGGGCAGATGGAGAGATAGATAGACCAACAGATAGGTAGACATAGATAGAAACACAGAAATGTACTCAGACTGGCATCAGATTGAGTGACAGGCAGACAGATGGGGAATCTACGCTTTATGTTTTTCCTTGAAGCTGCTGCCAGTGCTGTATTGTGCTGCTTCTGAGCATCCTTCACTGTGTGTCCTTCCTTCTAGATGCGCCAATGGAAAGCCTGTAGGGAACATCTGTTTATTAGATGCCGGAGCCTGTTTGAAACCTCCACACAATGTGGCATTTCAGCATCCGAAGCTGAAGGAAGTCAGCTTTTCATTCCCCAACATTAGAACAACTTCAATCATTCTTTGATCGCAGCAAACACACTTTCAGATCCAAGAAACGATTTGTCAAGAAACACAAACCAGAAGGAGCATTCTGCGATCAGACTAAACAGGTACCGGCAGACCCCTCATAAAACTATGCATCGCCTGCAAACAAGACTTGACCAACATTGTAATACTCAGAAGCTACTAATGTTCAAATTCCTTCTGGGTTATTGTACACTAGTAATTAACATTCGAAATCCTTCCAAGTTATTGCACACCAGATGTATCAATCATATTTTTTATTTTCCAGTGCTTGTTTAATTTCTAGGGATGATTAGCTTATGCCTGCCAACACGTGTTTCGACCTCTTTGAACAGAGGTCTTCCTCAGGGCCAATAAATCAACTCCATTGGAACATATTTCAAAATCATCATTGTACATCAATAATAGACAAAAAACATCTGACGTTTTTTGTTATACATATGGGTTATTGTTATCCAAATAAAATCGTAAAAATTGATAAATACCGCATAGCGAGCGTATCAGGGATTGTTCCGCATCAGGGGGATGAGGTTACAATTTCAAAGGGAAACAGGGAAAGAAAATATATGTATGTACATAAATAAATCATGTGTCACGTCTTCCATTTCAACTATAATGACTTGACGACCATATTTCAGCACTGTGTTCAGCATAGATCAGGGTAAATGTGTTTTACCACCTATTTCAAGTATTTATTCATTCACATTTTAAAATGAACTATTAGTACCTCCGACCAAAGTGAATCCAAGTGTCCATCACCCACATGCCCTCTACTTGTGATCAGAGGGCCATGCGTTTGTCTACTCTATACTCTATAGGTTAATGGCAGTGTTCTTACCTTTCTCTCACACTTTGCTTGACCAATTATTGACGGACTACTGTCCAAGTAAATAGAGTGATCTATAATATAAGATATAGATCAACCTATTGCCAACCATTTACCAGATCCTTCATGTAGAGGCACCTTAGAGTGTTTTACTGTTACCTCCCTTACAAGCTTGTATCCATGGTTTTGAATAATTGCCACTGCCTGTTTAATTTGGGCGCCCTTCTTTGCCTGAGAATCAAAATATGAAATATTATAACTAGTCACAGTGGATTTAAATACACATTCCCATTACCCAATGCCTAGATGTATCCAGCAGGAAACACAAGAGAAAGAAAAACAAAACAAGAAAATTGAGAAAAACCTTTTCCGTACCTATATCGCGCTCCACGTAAGTTCCCCAAATGTCTGCTCCGCACAACCGAGCCGGAGCAGGTTCAGGACTTAAATGATTGCCACGCTCCTTGCGCATGATTTGGATAGCCATAACTCAAAGGTATAACGCAAAACGTTGTCTATTATTGATGTATAATGATGACATTGAAATATGTTTATTGGCCCTGAGTAAGACCTGTTTTCAAAGAGGTCAAAGCACGTGTGTTGGCAGGAATAAGTTAATCATCGCTAGAAAATAAACAAGCGCTGGAAAATGAAAATGAAAAAGATTATTCATACATCTTGTGTGTAATAACTTGGAAGGAATGCTAATTACTAGTGCACAATAACCCAGAAGAAATTTGAACATAGAATATTAGCTTCTGAAGTTAAATTGCTGGACTATGTGCAGTGAATAAACCAATACGTTGTTTATTGCATACTTTTTGGTTTCGACTCATTAGGGGACCTGGAGTCTGGATTGGTCATCCTTGCAGCTAGGATGCTTAATAGTGTGTATCCATAAGCTAACGAATCAGGAACGTATGTCGAGTGGTTTGTGCTTAACAGTACAAGTCTCCCCTCCCTCATTTATTTGAGGGTGTATTTGTTCATCATTGTAAGACGTAATCGGCGGTGGACCCTTTCATCCTAGAAGGAATGTTTAAGAGTAGAAATATTCCTGTTAATTTTACTTCTCTAGAAAACTGAGGAAGTCGTTTTAAAAAAAGCATAGCATATACATCTAATGCTTAGGGCCTGACTCATGGAATTTTTTGCAGAGAAAATCGGGACTTTGGGGTCATTCTACACGGAAAACCCCCTTTGTTGATTTATGGTATCGACTTTGCTGGACTTTTCCTGGACTTGCAAGGATTTCGCACAGGTTCGGCACATCTCTGCATGCAGTCGAGCGCCTCAAAGAGTGTGGGACAGGCCTGCGCATAAAATTAAATAGGGGGCGGCACATGCATAATACCCATAATCCACGCTGAGGGAGGTAGAACAAGGCGTCACATGGGTGTGTTGAGGGAATGGCCTGTGCGCGGAATTCACACGCCCAGCACTGCGTGAAGCCAAGCATATTCATGGATCTGACCGTGCAAACTTAATGTCGGGGGGAATCAGCATGCAAAGCCCCCGAGACCACCACCGCGTGAAGGCTGGCGGCAGGCCCCAATCACATAGGAATCGCTATGCAAAGGTGTGGTCCGATTAGGGATTCGGGGGTGCATGCACACACTGGGTAGGTTGTTTGCAGTTAGGGGTGCATGCATGCAGAGTAGCAGGGTGCAGTTGCGGTTTACAGGGGTTCACACGCAGATTGGAGAATTACCTGAGTCACGGAAAATGGTACGCATGTTGTCGGGGTACTGGTAACAGTTATGGGGTACTACATGCAGTGTTTGCGGGGTGCTGGCTAAGTTCCGGGGGACACTTCGCAGTATTACTGGGGTGCATGAGTGTGCACCTGAGGAGCCCGCAAAGGTAGGTCTATGTGGCTGGATTTGCTTTGCGTGGGAGCGTGCCGGGGGCTTTCCACCCTCTACTTGCACATAGGGTTATTTGGCAGGACCGATTACATGAATACGTGCAATGCACCGGAAATGTCCTGCGCGCAGGACTGCGCAAAGCCGTTCTTGCTGCTGGGACTTTACGGGCTCAATGCACAATTTTCCTTCAATTGTGCCCTTGGTGTTTTAGATAGAGAATGATGTCACACCTTCTGAGTGCTCTGGATTATTCCAGCTGCAGTTTTGGATCAGGTGCATTAAGATCAGAAATCTGCAACCTCTGGCTCTGCAGGTGTTTTGAACTACAACACCCATTAGCCTAAGACAGCATAGTAAATGATAAGGGATCATGGGAGTCATAGTCCAAAATACCTGGACAGCCATAAACCCCATTATCCCCCTGTATAGATTCATTCAGGTTGTTTAGTGGTGAATTTGAAAATCAATTTTGGATCATTATTGAATATACCGATTTGGGCATATTACTGAAGGCATTGTCGGATGCACAGGCTAAGTTCCAACTTCACCAACGTCATTAGGTGATAAATGAAAACAAACCGGGAAAAGGATCTTTCTTTGCTTCAGGCAAGAATTTAAAGCTAGCACTGTCATGTCCCACATCCTGTCTCATGCTGTGCTAGATCCATCTTAGCCGGCTCTCGTGCTTGCCTTTAGGCCTCAGTCCACCTTGAGATGTTGCTTGCACCCTGCTGACTCCAAGGGTGGTGTCAGACCAGGCCGGTTTTGGAGGTGGCCCAGTGGGCTCATGCGGCTCACACTCGTCCCAGAACGCCATGCGGCTGCACTCTGTTAAGTGCATGCAAAAGGCTGACACACTGTGCACGTCACAGCTCGTGTATGTCCGGCAGTCACGCTGTCCAGACCTTAACCTGCACACCCCCAGTGTTCACACTCCTGATACTATACATGGTTGCAAGGGGACGGTCCTGTACCGTGGTCGTTACTGAGCATCAGAGCTTTGCAGGAGTCCGCGTAGCAGCTCCACAGATGTGTGGTGTTGGCCATGGAGCTATATCCCTTGGTATTAGGGCCTGGTTGGGGTGGATGGTTATGGGGTAAGTAGTAGGAGCTGATATCATCTGTGCCAGCTGGGATCTGTATCTGATATTTTAGAAGGTTTGGGTATCTTTCTCAGATGTCAACTATGCTTTACTCAAGTGGTTTCCTTGCAGGTGTGAAGATTTGATCCATCCTGTCACGTGGTTCATGAATGAGACACTAGAATGAATTTTAAATTATTTTGCAATTCCCCACCCATGTTCTTTTCCTAAAGCAATCTTTGGTTTTTCGAACCCTTCCTGATGTAGCCTATAAGTGCTTCCTTCCCACTATATAGAGTCCCTGTGGGCCTCAAGACAGCCCATGCACCCAGCCCGCACGAAAACCTGCCGCGGCCTCAGCGATGTCAAAGCTTTCACAACCGGATCTATGAGAAAATACTGCATCCATCACTGGGGATGAGACCCCTGCGGCCGCCCCCCACATCCCTCCACTTTAATGAATACCCTATCCCAACCCCCATCTATTATAAAAGATGCGATATTTCTGCATTCACAGTGATGGTCTGCACAGTAATGGGATGATACCCTCACAACTCTCACAACCTTCCCTTTCCTGGCAAAGGCAACTGAAGGATGAATATTACTGGATTAGTGAGGGCGGCCTGTATAGCTGGTCCCATTGGAAGCATCCGAGGCCTTCCGAGCGTCGCAATGGCCACCATGGCAACGTCTTTGAATGATCCGTGTCAATCCCGACCGCCATTACCCGGTTCGTCAGGGCTGGGAGGATAGCTCAGGGGCAATGCGCTTACAACACAGAACAACACAGGTTCGAATCCTGGTGCAGTCCTTCTCCGACACTAAGCGTGCTATGAAAGATGCAATAATGACACATCCGGCTCCAATAAGGAGCAATAGGCACCCCTTCATGGTACGCCCAGCAGCTCAGCTCTGCTTGGCAGTGCAGGTACCCCTCTGCAGATAGCACACACGGTTTATGCACAGGACGCTGTATCAGCTACTTGCCTTGTAGACTTCTGGGTGCCTGACTATTCCTTGAAACAACACTCTCCAAGAGACAATACCAACCCTGATATACCCATCCAGGACGGACGGACACACATCCCTTACCCACCCGAGCGCGGGTGAGTGGCACACACACTGTTTAGACACCTTGAAATGCGGGTCAGAACCTCTGTGAAAGGTGAGAAGTAGTCTTAGGATGATTCAAAAGCTTGCCCTGGGAATCGATCTTTGCGCAGTCAATACAGGATTAATGTATTGGGCCGTTATGCCCCCATGGACTGACCCTCGGGCCTTCTCAAAGGTGAAAGGCCATTATCGGCAGTAAAGCCCACCAGAGCGGTCATTAATTCAACAAGGACCCCAGGCAAATATCCTCGCTGCTTATAAACTGGCCCCTGGCCTTCTCTTCTGCTTGAAAACGTGCACAGGGCGTTCTCACGTTGGCACGGGCAGCAACAGCCGTTGGCAAACGCTATTGCAAGATTAGATGATTTTCTCAACCTGGATCCATGCAACTTGGATCTAAACGGACCTGCTGGCGGAACAGGGACGACTGATGTCTGTGCGGGCGCCACGCCGAGATTCCGGCTGGCCCTTCCCCTTTCCTCTGTTGAATCTGTGGCACTGACTGAGTCTGTGTGTCGCCTTCGTGTGTTGGGATTTTTCTCTTCCTTACCCAGGGTTCCACTGGCAGACACGCTGTTATTCTTCCCCCACACGGGAGCCCCTCATTCTTCCGGCCCCCCCAAGTACCCGTGACTTTCCCCACTGACTCTGTCTTGTCTCCACACTTGCCACGCCACGTGCATGGCAGACATGTGTTTACGCGAGGCGCGTCTACATCCGGCACGGGAGCGCTGACGTGATAGGAGGCCGGCTTAGAGCCACCGGTATTTACCCCCAGAATGGATTCTTTACCACATGACTTGGCTATGGCACATGTGCCGGGCGATGGGGCCTCGACTTTAAATAGCGGATCTAGAAAGGCTTTGCGCAACCTGAGATTACAAGGTCGAAGCCAGGCAGGGCTGACTCAGCCCTTCAGTCTTCTAATGTCGAAAACATTACTATCATCGAATTGAGTAATAGTGACACCTCTTTCTGAAGTGCTTTGAAGCGGGAGGGATAAGGAATGAGGCACTATATCATTATTATAGGAGTAAGCAATATGTCTTAATGATTGTGTTAAATGAGACTTTGCCAATCAAATATTCGACTTTGTTTTTAACCTGTGCTAGAGATTTCAATGATAATAATAATTTAGCATTTGTATAGCGCTACATGCCCACAGGTATTTGAGCACCGCTTATTATTACCCACGGCTTGTGGTGTTCATTTAGCCACCTCAGAAAGATGTAAGGCTGAGTTTCGCCCTGCAGGGATTTGATCCTGTGTCAGCAGGCTCTGTACAGATGTCAAAGCGAGCGCTCTACTCTCTGTGCTATCGGACCAGCTATGTAGCTCATGCTGTGCTTAACAAGTATTAAGCTTCTACTCATACTCAATGAACTTTATGAGCTAAATCCTTACTTGTTCTGCTCACGATTACCCCATAGATAAACTTGAATTAAATGGTACCTACATTACATAAGACATTATGTATAGTCCCCTCGTCCGCTGGAAAAGTGCGTATGGGGGGAGGCAGTCTTGCAGGGTGTAATATCTATGAAGGGGACCGCCTCACACTGCATTCATGCTCGGCCCCTCTACATTCATACACAGAGGAGGCGGACAAGGAGCTGGGGTGCAACACTTCTTTATTCTTCCAGTGGCCGCCAGGAACTGGTGCCTTTCCCTTCCCTGGCTCCTCCCCTTCCCTCTGTCCCCTGGTACTTCTCACGTGACATGAGTGCAGTGGCGACACCACACCTCCCCGCTGCTAAATACAAAGTTCTTCTTTAGCTTATTTCTTCAATGAGGAGGTGAGGTTTCTTGCGGGCTCTCTGGGGTCGAGGGTCCATTCTTGTAGAATGACTTGGGGTGGCCTCTGGTGACCTGTCGTTCTCTGAATCTTCTATGTCTCCTTCATAAGGAACGTCCCGGGTGGGGTGAGTATCTTCTGAACTCCTGTGGGCAGGGGTTATCATTCCCGGCATCCGTCTGAAATGGGACGAGTTTTTCGTGGTGGTTCTGCGTTCTCCTTCTGCTGTGATGAGTGATCCTCTTGTCTCAATGATGGTGAGGGGCTCCTCATTGAATGGGGACATGTTCTTGCGGTTTTGTGGTTGTCTGACTACCACAATGTCTCCTGTTGAAAAGTCATTTTCTTTGACCCTTCGAGATGCATCGGCGGACCTTTTCATGCCTTCTTTCATAATTGTGTCCTTTCTTCTCAGTTCCTGGTCGTTTTCATACTGGTCTTCCCCAGCGGTCACCTGTGGCAAACGTGTTCTGACGTTGCGCCCAAACATTACTTCTGACGGCATTTTCACAGTGGTACTATGTGGTGTGTTGCGGTAGTCCCGCATGAGCTGGTATAGTAGCTTTTCTACCGGCTCTCCTGTGAGTCGCGCAATTTGCGTTGTGCGCTTTACATTGCTCATAAATCTTTCAACTGTGCCATTGGCCTGTGACCACAATGGTGTTATTTTCCTGTGACGGAAACCCATATATTCTGCAAATGTTTTGAAGTCTTGCCTGGTGAAAGGGGGTCTGTTATCTGATTTCACCACCTTTGGAATGCCGCATGTGGCAAACATCCTGTCTAGTGCTGGAATGGTGTGATGCGCCGACGTGGACGGTACTATCTGTAGATCCGGGTATCTTGAGTATTCGTCCACTACCACTAGGATGTGTTCCCCTCCTTCTATTGGTCCAAATTGGTTGACGGCTATTTCCTCCCACGTGCCTTCAGGCAGGGCTGTCATGCACAGCGGTTCTGGTGCATTGTGTGGTTTTATGACTGCGCATGTCGGACAGTTCTTGAGTAGTTCTTCCACTAGTGTGTTGAGCTGTGGGAACCACAGTTTTTGTTGTAACATTCTTTTCGTGGACACTATGCCCCTGTGTCCTTCATGAGCCAGTTCCAGGACTTTCTGTTGCAGTGTGCGTGGTATCACGAGCTTGGTACCTTTTAGCAGTAAACCCCCGTCTGACTTTGCGAGTTCCTCTTTTACTGCTAAGAAGCATGCAATGTCTTGTTTCGTGTCATCGTTTGCGGTTTCTTTTAGTTGTTTTGCTTGTTTCCATCGCCCTGTTTCCAGGCACCTCAGTATTATTTGTATTCCTGGATCAGTGTTGGATTCCCAAGTTATCTGCTCCAGGTCTAAGCCTTGGGGTGTGCTGTTCTGGATGACATATCTTATGTACTGATAAGCAATGGATTTCTCTTGTTCGCATTTTTCTCGTGGGTGGCATGAAAGATAGTCTGCTGGGTTCTGTCCTTTGCCCGGTCTGTGTGTAATCGTGAATTGGTAGTCCTGGAGGCAAAGTGCCCATCTTGCTATTCTAGGGGGCATCTTGGCTTGTGAGTTGCCATATGTAAAGATTAGTGCCTGGTGATCCATGACTACAACAAAAGGTTTCCCATATAGGAATACATGGAAATGTTCGCCGGCCCAGACCACCGCTAGCCCTTCCTTCTCGGCCTGAGAATATGCCTGTTCGGTCTTAGAGAGGCTTCGGCTGGCGTATGACACGATGTGCTTTTCTTGTCCTTCTTTTCCGTCCAGTTGCATGAGGATGGCTCCAAGTCCTACCGGGCACGCATCTATTATGAGCTCTGTGGTTTTCTGAGGATCGAAGTAGGCCATGCTTTTGGCGTCCGAGATGTCTTCCTTGATGGTTTGGAAAGCTTCCTGACACAGTTGTGACCAGACAAATTCGAGTTGTCGTGGTGGGCGGCTCAGCGTCTCTGAGTGCGCTAACCTTCTCATGGTCTGGTGTCATGCCCTTCTCTGAGAATATGTGTCCAAAGAAGCAAAGTGTTTTCTTCCCAAACTCACATTTCTCCTTGTTCAGGGTGAGTTGGGCTTCTTCTAGTGCAATGCATACTCTCATCTATGTGTCGTCGTGTTGTTCCTGTGTTTGCCCGAAGACTAAAATGTTGTTGCTGTAGTTTAGGCAGTTGGGCACGTGCGTAATGACGTTATGGATTTCTGCCTGAACAATTTCTGCTGCCGAAGATACGCCGAAGCTTAATCTCTTGTATCGAAATAGCCCGAGGTGTGTGACAAAAGTTGTTATGTAGCGAGAGTTCTTGCTAAGCTCGAGCTGGTGATACCCCTTGTTCAGGTCTAGTTTGGAGAAAACAGTCACTCCACTTAGCAGATGTACCATATCTGTTATCCGAGGGGCTTGATGGCGTTCCCTCATGATGGCTTAGTTTGGTCTCCTCATATCTACGCATATTCGTATGTCAGGCGAGTCTCTTTTAGGTACTGGTACTATGGGGGAGACCCATGGCGTGGGACCTTCCGCGGGCTCTATGATGTCTGCTTCCAGTAGTTTGGTCAGTTTGTTTTCAACTTGTTTTTGAATGTTGATGGGGATTCCCCTATAGTGTTGAGCTACTGGTGCAACATTAGTATTGATGTGAAGTTCGATTTGTTTGTTTTTGAGTTTTCCCAGCCCTTTGAATAGTGAGGGGAAAACCTGCTCGATGCTGGCAGTTGGGTCAAGATATTTATGTACCATGAGCCGATTGACAGGCCGATTCATGGAATTAATGTGCGCTGAAATTTTTGTCGTAAGCATGTGAAAGTGTGCGAATCGCAGTGCAAGTGCGAAAATCGCAGCGAAACCCACGCCCAGCGATTCATGGAAGTCCATGCATGTGTAAATCCCTGGATGTGTGCTAAAATTCTGCGTGGCGCACGCTGGCGCACACGTCTCCAAATAGTGTGCGCTAAGTGCACAGCAAAAGAACACATGGCGCAGCGCACACAACAAAAGTAGGCGGAACAGGGGGCGTAACACGCGGAATGGGGAACAACGCGTGAAAATGTGGGCGTCATGGGGGAAGTACAGGAGGCAAATGCGCGGAACGCTCACACCTGCATCTACAACACGTATTCATGGAATCGAACGGGGCTAATGCGTGCGCCAAAAAAGATGCGCTAATCCGGAAACACGTACGCCAGCAGGAAGCAGGCGTACATGGACCCGCGCAGCATAAAAGTGCGCGCAAACAACAAACAAGCTCAGACGCCAGGATGAATATACCGTTCCCAGCAGCAGTGGTCGTGGGATACTGCAGGAGGAGGAGGAGGATAGTCAGGCACAGAATTTTTACACCCAGATCCAGCCTTATTGGGATGCCTGATGACCAGGTGAATGGGAGGTGCAGGTTTCCACCTCACATAATACTCGACCTGGTGAGTGAGTGGGAGGATGACCTCACATCACCCACCCTGTGCTCCCAAGCACTCAGCCCCCTGGAATAGGTCCTCAATGTACTGCACTTCTTGGCCACTGGATCATTTCAGCGGACAAGTGCAATAGTGGGGGGGTATGTCACAGGCCACGCAGTCACGCTGCCTACACCAGGTGTTGGCCATCATGACTGCACGCCCATCAGTCCGCATGCACATATACCTGCCCAGAACACCTGCAGAAAGGCAGGCTGCCGTCCAGGATTTCTACGGGGTGGCACAATTCCCCAAAGTGCTAGGTGCCATTGATTGCACCCATGTGGCTCTACGTCCCCCCAGGGCATCTGAGCACATCTATAGAAACCACAAGCACTGGCATTCCATCAACGTGCAGGTAGTATGTAATGCCAAGGGAATCATTACCTCAGTATATGCCAACTATCCAGGGTCCACCCATGACCGTTTCATTTACAGAATGTCAACCCTAAACCGGGACCTTGAAGCTGGGCGGCATGGCGATACATGGCTGCTTGGTGAGTATAAATGCCCCTGCACATGCATGCATGTCAGATACTGAGTAATGTCACAACTCCACTAATGATACCCATCACCACCTCCCCACGGGACAGTGCCTACCCTCTATTGCAAGATTAGATGATTTTCTCAACCTGGATCCATGCAACTTGGATCTAAACGGACCTGCTGGCGGAACAGGGACGACTGATGTCTGTGCGGGCGCCACGCCGAGATTCCGGCTGGCCCTTCCCCTTTCCTCTGTTGAATCTGTGGCACTGACTGAGTCTGTGTGTCGCCTTCGTGTGTTGGGATTTTTCTCTTCCTTACCCAGGGTTCCACTGGCAGACACGCTGTTATTCTTCCCCCACACGGGAGCCCCTCATTCTTCCGGCCCCCCCAAGTACCCGTGACTTTCCCCACTGACTCTGTCTTGTCTCCACACTTGCCACGCCACGTGCATGGCAGACATGTGTTTACGCGAGGCGCGTCTACATCCGGCACGGGAGCGCTGACGTGATAGGAGGCCGGCTTAGAGCCACCGGTATTTACCCCCAGAATGGATTCTTTACCACATGACTTGGCTATGGCACATGTGCCGGGCGATGGGGCCTCGACTTTAAATAGCGGATCTAGAAAGGCTTTGCGCAACCTGAGATTACAAGGTCGAAGCCAGGCAGGGCTGACTCAGCCCTTCAGTCTTCTAATGTCGAAAACATTACTATCATCGAATTGAGTAATAGTGACACCTCTTTCTGAAGTGCTTTGAAGCGGGAGGGATAAGGAATGAGGCACTATATCATTATTATAGGAGTAAGCAATATGTCTTAATGATTGTGTTAAATGAGACTTTGCCAATCAAATATTCGACTTTGTTTTTAACCTGTGCTAGAGATTTCAATGATAATAATAATTTAGCATTTGTATAGCGCTACATGCCCACAGGTATTTGAGCACCGCTTATTATTACCCACGGCTTGTGGTGTTCATTTAGCCACCTCAGAAAGATGTAAGGCTGAGTTTCGCCCTGCAGGGATTTGATCCTGTGTCAGCAGGCTCTGTACAGATGTCAAAGCGAGCGCTCTACTCTCTGTGCTATCGGACCAGCTATGTAGCTCATGCTGTGCTTAACAAGTATTAAGCTTCTACTCATACTCAATGAACTTTATGAGCTAAATCCTTACTTGTTCTGCTCACGATTACCCCATAGATAAACTTGAATTAAATGGTACCTACATTACATAAGACATTATGTATAGTCCCCTCGTCCGCTGGAAAAGTGCGTATGGGGGGAGGCAGTCTTGCAGGGTGTAATATCTATGAAGGGGACCGCCTCACACTGCATTCATGCTCGGCCCCTCTACATTCATACACAGAGGAGGCGGACAAGGAGCTGGGGTGCAACACTTCTTTATTCTTCCAGTGGCCGCCAGGAACTGGTGCCTTTCCCTTCCCTGGCTCCTCCCCTTCCCTCTGTCCCCTGGTACTTCTCACGTGACATGAGTGCAGTGGCGACACCACACCTCCCCGCTGCTAAATACAAAGTTCTTCTTTAGCTTATTTCTTCAATGAGGAGGTGAGGTTTCTTGCGGGCTCTCTGGGGTCGAGGGTCCATTCTTGTAGAATGACTTGGGGTGGCCTCTGGTGACCTGTCGTTCTCTGAATCTTCTATGTCTCCTTCATAAGGAACGTCCCGGGTGGGGTGAGTATCTTCTGAACTCCTGTGGGCAGGGGTTATCATTCCCGGCATCCGTCTGAAATGGGACGAGTTTTTCGTGGTGGTTCTGCGTTCTCCTTCTGCTGTGATGAGTGATCCTCTTGTCTCAATGATGGTGAGGGGCTCCTCATTGAATGGGGACATGTTCTTGCGGTTTTGTGGTTGTCTGACTACCACAATGTCTCCTGTTGAAAAGTCATTTTCTTTGACCCTTCGAGATGCATCGGCGGACCTTTTCATGCCTTCTTTCATAATTGTGTCCTTTCTTCTCAGTTCCTGGTCGTTTTCATACTGGTCTTCCCCAGCGGTCACCTGTGGCAAACGTGTTCTGACGTTGCGCCCAAACATTACTTCTGACGGCATTTTCACAGTGGTACTATGTGGTGTGTTGCGGTAGTCCCGCATGAGCTGGTATAGTAGCTTTTCTACCGGCTCTCCTGTGAGTCGCGCAATTTGCGTTGTGCGCTTTACATTGCTCATAAATCTTTCAACTGTGCCATTGGCCTGTGACCACAATGGTGTTATTTTCCTGTGACGGAAACCTATATATTCTGCAAATGTTTTGAAGTCTTGCCTGGTGAAAGGGGGTCTGTTATCTGATTTCACCACCTTTGGAATGCCGCATGTGGCAAACATCCTGTCTAGTGCTGGAATGGTGTGATGCGCCGACGTGGACGGTACTATCTGTAGATCCGGGTATCTTGAGTATTCGTCCACTACCACTAGGATGTGTTCCCCTCCTTCTATTGGTCCAAATTGGTTGACGGCTATTTCCTCCCACGTGCCTTCAGGCAGGGCTGTCATGCACAGCGGTTCTGGTGCATTGTGTGGTTTTATGACTGCGCATGTCGGACAGTTCTTGAGTAGTTCTTCCACTAGTGTGTTGAGCTGTGGGAACCACAGTTTTTGTTGTAACATTCTTTTCGTGGACACTATGCCCCTGTGTCCTTCATGAGCCAGTTCCAGGACTTTCTGTTGCAGTGTGCGTGGTATCACGAGCTTGGTACCTTTTAGCAGTAAACCCCCGTCTGACTTTGCGAGTTCCTCTTTTACTGCTAAGAAGCATGCAATGTCTTGTTTCGTGTCATCGTTTGCGGTTTCTTTTAGTTGTTTTGCTTGTTTCCATCGCCCTGTTTCCAGGCACCTCAGTATTATTTGTATTCCTGGATCAGTGTTGGATTCCCAAGTTATCTGCTCCAGGTCTAAGCCTTGGGGTGTGCTGT
Organism: Ambystoma mexicanum; assembly: GCF_040938575.1. NCBI lineage: Eukaryota > Metazoa > Chordata > Amphibia > Caudata > Ambystomatidae > Ambystoma > Ambystoma mexicanum. The sequence continues at coordinate 1,395,762,194 of NC_090924.1, forward strand.
TCTGGATGACATATCTTATGTACTGATAAGCAATGGATTTCTCTTGTTCGCATTTTTCTCGTGGGTGGCATGAAAGATAGTCTGCTGGGTTCTGTCCTTTGCCCGGTCTGTGTGTAATCGTGAATTGGTAGTCCTGGAGGCAAAGTGCCCATCTTGCTATTCTAGGGGGCATCCTGGCTTGTGAGTTGCCATATGTAAAGATTAGTGCCTGGTGATCCATGACTACAACAAAAGGTTTCCCATATAGGAATACATGGAAATGTTCGCCGGCCCAGACCACCGCTAGCCCTTCCTTCTCGGCCTGAGAATATGCCTGTTCGGTCTTAGAGAGGCTTCGGCTGGCGTATGACACGATGTGCTTTTCTTGTCCTTCTTTTCCGTCCAGTTGCATGAGGATGGCTCCAAGTCCTACCGGGCACGCATCTATTATGAGCTCTGTGGTTTTCTGAGGATCGAAGTAGGCCATGCTTTTGGCGTCCGAGATGTCTTCCTTGATGGTTTGGAAAGCTTCCTGACACAGTTGTGACCAGACAAATTCGAGTTGTCGTGGTGGGCGGCTCAGCGTCTCTGAGTGCGCTAACCTTCTCATGGTCTGGTGTCATGCCCTTCTCTGAGAATATGTGTCCAAAGAAGCAAAGTGTTTTCTTCCCAAACTCACATTTCTCCTTGTTCAGGGTGAGTTGGGCTTCTTCTAGTGCAATGCATACTCTCATCTATGTGTCGTCGTGTTGTTCCTGTGTTTGCCCGAAGACTAAAATGTTGTTGCTGTAGTTTAGGCAGTTGGGCACGTGCGTAATGACGTTATGGATTTCTGCCTGAACAATTTCTGCTGCCGAAGATACGCCGAAGCTTAATCTCTTGTATCGAAATAGCCCGAGGTGTGTGACAAAAGTTGTTATGTAGCGAGAGTTCTTGCTAAGCTCGAGCTGGTGATACCCCTTGTTCAGGTCTAGTTTGGAGAAAACAGTCACTCCACTTAGCAGATGTACCATATCTGTTATCCGAGGGGCTTGATGGCGTTCCCTCATGATGGCTTAGTTTGGTCTCCTCATATCTACGCATATTCGTATGTCAGGCGAGTCTCTTTTAGGTACTGGTACTATGGGGGAGACCCATGGCGTGGGACCTTCCGCGGGCTCTATGATGTCTGCTTCCAGTAGTTTGGTCAGTTTGTTTTCAACTTGTTTTTGAATGTTGATGGGGATTCCCCTATAGTGTTGAGCTACTGGTGCAACATTAGTATTGATGTGAAGTTCGATTTGTTTGTTTTTGAGTTTTCCCAGCCCTTTGAATAGTGAGGGGAAAACCTGCTCGATGCTGGCAGTTGGGTCAAGATATTTATGTACCATGAGCCGATTGACAGGCCGATTCATGGAATTAATGTGCGCTGAAATTTTTGTCGTAAGCATGTGAAAGTGTGCGAATCGCAGTGCAAGTGCGAAAATCGCAGCGAAACCCACGCCCAGCGATTCATGGAAGTCCATGCATGTGTAAATCCCTGGATGTGTGCTAAAATTCTGCGTGGCGCACGCTGGCGCACACGTCTCCAAATAGTGTGCGCTAAGTGCACAGCAAAAGAACACATGGCGCAGCGCACACAACAAAAGTAGGCGGAACAGGGGGCGTAACACGCGGAATGGGGAACAACGCGTGAAAATGTGGGCGTCATGGGGGAAGTACAGGAGGCAAATGCGCGGAACGCTCACACCTGCATCTACAACACGTATTCATGGAATCGAACAGGGCTAATGCGTGCGCCAAAAAAGATGCGCTAATCCGGAAACACGTACGCCAGCAGGAAGCAGGCGTACATGGACCCGCGCAGCATAAAAGTGCGCGCAAACAACAAACAAGCTCAGACGCCAGGATGAATATACCGTTCCTAGCAGCAGTGGTCGTGGGATACTGCAGGAGGAGGAGGAGGATAGTCAGGCCCAGAATTTTTACACCCAGATCCAGCCTTATTGGGATGCCTGATGACCAGGTGAATGGGAGGTGCAGGTTTCCACCTCACATAATACTCGACCTGGTGAGTGAGTGGGAGGATGACCTCACATCACCCACCCTGTGCTCCCAAGCACTCAGCCCCCTGGAATAGGTCCTCAATGTACTGCACTTCTTGGCCACTGGATCATTTCAGCGGACAAGTGCAATAGTGGGGGGGTATGTCACAGGCCACGCAGTCACGCTGCCTACACCAGGTGTTGGCCATCATGACTGCACGCCCATCAGTCCGCATGCACATATACCTGCCCAGAACACCTGCAGAAAGGCAGGCTGCCGTCCAGGATTTCTACGGGGTGGCACAATTCCCCAAAGTGCTAGGTGCCATTGATTGCACCCATGTGGCTCTACGTCCCCCCAGGGCATCTGAGCACATCTATAGAAACCACAAGCACTGGCATTCCATCAACGTGCAGGTAGTATGTAATGCCAAGGGAATCATTACCTCAGTATATGCCAACTATCCAGGGTCCACCCATGACCGTTTCATTTACAGAATGTCAACCCTAAACCGGGACCTTGAAGCTGGGCGGCATGGCGATACATGGCTGCTTGGTGAGTATAAATGCCCCTGCACATGCATGCATGTCAGATACTGAGTAATGTCACAACTCCACTAATGATACCCATCACCACCTCCCCACGGGACAGTGCCTACCCTCTGAGCACCCACATGATGATGCCAATTCAAAACCCCACCACGCCACCTGAGGTAAGATCCAACACAGCCCATATTGCAACCCGGGGCATAGTGGAGCGCACATTCGGAGTGCTGAAGTCACGCTTTCGCTCCCTTGACCGCTCTGGTGGGCAGCTGTTATATGCTCCCCCAGTAGTGGTCAGGATCATAGTGGCAGCATGTGTCCTGCACAATGTTGCAATACGCTGGGGCCTGCCGGTGGACATGGTGGTGCCTCCACATCCCCAACCACATGCACGCCCGCTGCGCATGGGAGGGGAAAGGGCACGTGGTGAGGCAGCCTGTACGCAGCTGGTGGCTAATTACCTCACATAAAATCACACCCCTGTGGAGTGCACACAGCCCTGGCACATATCAGCTGACAATCAATGATGATGAAATAAGGGACACTCAACTGTCACAACCATACCATCCTGAGATTGGTCACCTGGAAGTGTTACATTGTGTGCATTCCTACCTACCCAAACACCACCAATGCTGTGTCATCAAAAGACAGACATCTATGCTGCTAAATTCATTACCCCCTTGCTAAATACAACATGAGAACAGCACCATGTCACCCAACCCCTCCCCAGCTCCACCACCAAACACACCATGGCATGTCATGCAATATGAAAGCAAACAAAGCAATGCACAAGACCTGACACAAGTGTCACAAAGTACACTGTCCCTAATGGAAACTGCCCACACACAATATGCTGCCAGAAATGTATAACTAACAGCACACATTACCAAATACTTACCACCAACACAATGCTGCAACACACCATGGAAAAAATGACAGTGCAAAGTTCAAGTAGTGGTAGTCTTACAACCTGAATACGCCAGCACATCGACCTCTTCCAACTGTAGAGTGTTGCTGCCACGCAAATGTCTCAGTGTACTGCATACAACATGAACTGCATCTGCAAAGTAGACGGCCTTGTGAAGACATGAGGAAGGAACCTGCAGATTAGGAAGAAGACATGGATGCACAAGCACATATCAATACACCATGCAGTGTACAATACAACAACAATATCCATTAGGGATGTCTACACAGTATTGACTACAGACTGCCCACACAGCTCATGGGAGCCCGACGTCACTGTGTAATTCACTGTCACTTGGTCACACCCTTTGCAAGCCCATGGAAACGGGAAGCAGGAGGGGTATGTGTCTCATGAACCTAAGCATATAACCCAAACTCAGGACAAGCCTGCATGTGTCCAGCCGGAATACTGTGGATGCCCACGGGAGTCACACAAGGCAACACACTATAAAAAGAAAAAAAGAAAAATCAAAAATCAAAAATGGCCATGTGCGGGGCAGGGGGGTGGGGGAGGCCACCCAGGAGGTTCGAGGACAGGGTGCACACCAACACCCACCTGCGTGAATGTTGCAAAAAAAAAAAAACCTCCTTGGGCTCATGGACTGGACAGCTATGCCATTGTGGGAGAACTGCTCTTTCTCTGCTCATCCTCTGCTGCTGCATCAGGAGGCAGTGGCACTATGGGCGGAAGCCCACGCAAAGCCCTGGTATGGTCCTCCATGGCAGCAAGCATGCGGGTCTGGAAGGTCTGATTCTGGAGGATTAAAGTGCGGAGATCCCCATGCAGCACATCACGGGTTGCCTGCATTTCTGCACGCATGGCCTCGCGTGATGCCCGGATCTCCTCACGTGTTGCATGCAACTCAACTGAGAGCGAACGTGTGAGCTGCTCCAGCTGCTGTTCTGCCCTAACATTTTGGGAAGCCTCAAGTTCAAGCAGACTCTGCCTGAGGTTATGGAGTTCCACCCTCACGGCTTCCCTGTGGCCCTGTGACTCTATTGATATGGATTCGCACAGAGTCTCCAGTGCCGCCCATCGGTCCCTGTTGGACGCCAACATGTCTTCCCTGTGTGATTGGCAAATGGAGTCTGTTGCCTGCTGTTGTTGCTCCATCTGCCTTTCAGGGGGGATAATGGAAGTGACCACCCTCTCCATTGTCTGAGCCATCATTTCTACTGATGCTGCCTGTTGGGTTGCCATACCGTACATGGAGATTTCCCATACAGTATTGCCTGGTGGCGCATGGCCACCACGTCGACGGGCACCACACCTGTTTGGGGCAAGGCGATCTGCACATTGCTGTGCTGGTACTGTCTGAGGCTGCAGGATTGCATTCCCCCTCTGATCTGCTGGCCCAGGAACAGGATCAGATGCTGTGGAGTGTGACCCTGCATCCGTAACCGCCAAAGGTGGACCTGCCAACACTGACATCCCCATAGAGGGTTCTACCCCTGGTCCAGGTGGGTTGGACAAAACAGAATCCCTGCCAGAAACACTTACCTACGACGGCACATAAGTCTCATCATCCGACTCAGCACCTGAATAGAGGTCTGGGGAGGTGCACCCAGAGACACCCCTGGACAGTATGGTCTGCAGTAACATTGGGTTTTCACCCACCACCACACCACGTCCCCCACTGGTGCCCGGTCGTGCCTGAAATTCCTCCTGGGTCTGCACCATCTCCTCAACCTCAACAGCACCAAGTGCGTCATCAACTGCAAAAACATGAAAGACAACAAATGGAAACAGGCTTGAGCACCATAGCACACACATAGGCCGTGACAAGCCAGAGATCAAGTACATGATTTACACATGTCCCACATGACTATAACCCTGCCATGCATGCACTGTCAAAGAGTTGGAAGTGGAGTCAAAAAGGCAGACACTGGGGAGAGCAAGATGGAAAAGCAACACATTTACAGCATGTTGGGTAGCACTGGCATCACACATCAGGCTGTGAGTGGCATGTCCAATACACATACATGACACATGCCACCACACAGATGTCATGTAGCATAGCCACGGTAAATTACACAACTACAGCAATATGTCAATCAATGAGTACTGTCACACATCCATGTCATATCGACATGATGCGAAGATTGATGCTGAATAGTGTTGCAAAATATGCATGTGCCACACACTGAAACACATCCAGTGTCCAATAACACAGTCATTGTGGGCTGATCAATGGTTGGTCACTTTAACATTACAGGAAACATCTGTCATCTTCCACATGCAAACAGGCCCTAACAAAAAGTTTCTGCAGCCCAATACTCCATCGGCCTGAATGATGTAATCATTAACATAACCAGGTAAAAATAGTGGCCCAGTGTCGGCTGTAAACAATAACCGAAGCATATCACATATGTTACAATAGGGCAGAATAATGGGTAGCAAAAATGGGAGAGTGGAAACAATCAGCCTGAATGAACACTTACAAAATCTGAACAATGTAGTTGCAAGATGACAGTTCAAGGTAAAGTGCACTAATGTGGGCCTAATTGGCAACTGTGGGCAGAAGGGATACAGTCATACACAAATCCAAGGCACGTGAATGTATGGGAGTAAGCAAATGGGTGACCCATAACACTCAGGAGTACACACCCTCACCTGGCACTCAATCAGAACCCGTCACCCAAACAACATACACATGGATTACACACACACGCATGGGCACTCCCCGGACAATGCGTCGTAATCAGGTTCATCTCCCACACCTTAGATCTGTTCCTCTGTGACGAAGGTCCCAGCAAAAGACTCATGTTCAGTGAGTTTGTTGTCCTCTTGTGGAGACCCGCCGCCATTCACCAGAGTAGCGGCATGATTTGAGGCCAGCTTGTTCTTTGCTCTGCGTTTCAGGTCATTCCACCGCTTGTAGCAATCATCAGCTGCGCGCCTCACAAATTCAAGGGCACTTATGCGGTCCGTGATGGTCTGCCAGTGTGCCCTACGTTGACCAGGTGTGGTCTTGCACCCTGCAGTCACCAACATTTTGCGGCTATGTGCCAACACATAGCTCACAAGTGCATCAGGTTCGGGGTCATTAAAGCTACGCTTCCTTGACATGTCGGACTGTTTAGCCGTGTCTGGGGTCTCAGCTTGTAGTGCCAGAGCACCCTTCTTCCTCCTCTTCAAAGGTGGAGCAGAGCCTGAGTGGCTTGCGCCGCTCTGGTCAGTAGGGAAGGAAGCGCAGTTGGACTGGGTCCTGGGAGTGTGCGAAGGCACAATGACCATAGGTATTGGTGCAGGCATTGGCTGAAGTGTGATGTTGGCAGGGGCAACGTCAGTTTGATGGATGAGGACCGACACTGTCCCGGCTGGGAGACTCAGAGCAGGGGTGGATAGAGCTGCAGCTGCCCCTGCAGCCTCCCCACCCTGCCTACTTGGGGCAGCAGATGACATTGCTGCCACAGATCCACGTGGCCTGGTGACACCAACTTGCACCGACACACGTGGCTTAGACTTGCTGACCTTGAAGTCAGCCTGGGAGTCATCCTGTGCCGGCTCAGGTGCCACAATGGGCTGGTCCAACAAGGGCTGAGCTGGGATGGTGTCAGCCACGTATCCCTCAACCATGGGGGGGCATGGGTGTCCCTGATTGGTCCTCCACACATGGGGGTCTAGGGGCACCCTGCAAATCCTGGCCACGTCCCCTACCGCGCCCACCACGCCCACCTTTTGGAGTTCGGCCACCTTTGCCTCCCTTACCGCTAGGTCGCCTCCCAAACATGGCACTGATGTTGATGTGCGTATGGGAGTTGCAGTAAACAATTGTCCTGGGCAATTGGGGGTGAAAGGGGTAGGGTACTAGATGGAATTCGTACCCTAGTGCTCTAGCAAGGCTGTCTGTGACCCCTGGGGGAAGATGACGGGTCACGCAATGCACAGGCACCCCAAAAACAAAAAGTAATGTGCACGCAACCCCTTGTAGAACACGTGCGTGGAAAAATGAACCTGCACTACGCTGTGGCATCCAGAAACACAAAAACAAGCGTACGTGTGTTACACTCAGCCTTTAATGACCTCTGAAGGGGTACGCGACACGCAGGGCAAGCACAGTTGGTAAATGCGTGCGCGACTCACCGTCTGCCTGGAAAAAGAACGTGAAAAAAAAGCGCATGTGCATGTAGGCAACACCCCCGCCAAAAGAAGAACTGTACACTGTCTGAGGAGACAGGACAAAAGAAGAAGTGAACGCTGTTTGAGGAAACAGGGAGTACGAACTTGAAACACTGTGAAGTAATCGCGTGTGAACTGACAAGAAGTACAGAATTCATCCACTTGCTCTCCACAAAAAGCACGTACAAGGGAATGGGGTCCTACACGTACCTTTTAAAGCGGCCCACACATACAGCGTCATTTACGCGTGTACGCGCTAAGTCCCTTTCCTCCAATTACACGAGCGGACACTCGGACGTGCAGTTTTTGGACGTGTACGATGAACGTGCACCCATGTTGATCGAAACACGAGCGCGCATCACGTCACTTACGCGCGTAGGCCCCTTCCTCGGATTACACGCACCAACATGCGGACCTGCAGTTTTTCCACGCCTTTGGTCCAATGAAACCGCGTACATGTGCTGACGCGCTTACGTGCGAAGGGCCTTTACTCGAATTACATGCTGACGTGCAAGATTTTCACGTGCCAAATCACTCTGTATCAAGCTGGCCACGCAACAACACACGGAAGACCACGCGCCTGCCCAGAAGGCCGAATTACTGCCCTCCAGAGTCCTGAGCACGCTCCCACCTGCCATCTGCTGCTGCCTGACTGCCTGCTGCCCACATGCCCTGCTATTTGCTGCCTGCACGTCAGCCAGGGGTGCAGTTGCTGTGACCACCCCTGCTGGAACCGAAGACTCCCGACTGGGATACCATCGCTCCACAGCCCAGCCCCAGGACCCAGTTGCCCACCCACTTCTGCCTCTGGGGTTGCATGTCGGGCACAACACCATCTGGCACCACTGGCAATCCCCAGCCAGAGAGGCAGAGGGCCACCAGCTTTAGTGCCAGGGAAGTTGGTGTCCTGGTGGAGCAAGTCCTGGGGCAGTATGATGCCCTCTTTGGAGGTTTGCGCACCGACAGTGAAGGACGGACCAGGATCTGGATGGACATCGTGACTGCCATCAATGCGGAGGGGGTTGCAGTCCGTGACTTACACCATGTCAAGAAGCGCTGGGAGGACTTCAGGTCCAGGCCCCCCAACAAGGCCCAGCGCCTCTTGAAGGCAGCAGATGCCAAGGGGCGCCGGGGCCACCTGTCCGACCACCAGATGAGGGTCGTGGAACACATATGCCCAGCGCTCTACATCCCGGTCCTTGAGAGGCAGACCCGTCTGGAGTCGAGCGGTAAGTGTACATGCATACTGATTGGACGCTGTGCGTGTGGTGGTGTGCCAGTAGTGTGCAGGTTGCATATGTGTTTTCGTAGGGCCATGTAGGGATGTGTATGAACGGGGGCGTGAGGCTGCCACATGTGAGTCCTATTAGGTGTGAGACACATCGATGGTGTATGTGTTGGTAAGCATGCTGTGCAAATGCAGGTGTGGTAGCACACATGTTTGAATTTCGGTGTATGTACGTTGGCATGGTTGTGGTGTCACACATGGATGGTGGTTCCTGCTGCATGTATCTGCACTGTGTACATGTGCATGTGTGTGTATTTGACAAGTGTGCAACTGTGATGCAACATGGATGCACGTGACACTGATATGTAGAAGGCTGAATGCCAAATGTGAAATGTATGGCGATCGCATCACTGCAACAGTTGGAGGAGATGTAGACATGCATGTAAGTGTGGTGGCGTGTGTGGGTGTCTGGTGCACTCCCTGTGTTTCATATGATGTCAGGCTCACCTTCGGCTGTTCATGCTGTTGTATGTGTATGGATGTTGCTGCCTGGTGCAATATTGCTGTGGAAATGCTCATGTTTGCGAGTTGAAATTACATGTGTGTCGTGGAGTGTGATGCCATGTCTGAAGTTTGACACTGCCACTCATGTGCAACTGTCATGTGTGTATCAGTCCATTGTACAGTGCCCTGATGTCTGTGTTTTATCTCTCCCTGTCTGCAGCGTCAACTGATGAAGAGGACGGAGAGGGTGCTGTGGAGCACAGCGGCAGGGATTGCACCACCAGCCGGAGACACAAGGCCCGGCTCCCCTTCCAGATTGTCATCTTGTCGGGGAGTGCAGAGTCTGGTGCCGCGTCCCAGGCCGCAGCTGCCGAGGGTAGGTCCAAGAGGCAGAGGTCGGAGGTGGACTCCTCGGCAGCAGAAAGGGCAGCTGAGACCCCACAGGTTCCAACGGAGGAAGATGGAGTCATCCAGGTTGGTGGGGGCTTTGGTGGAGGAGGAGGCCGTGGAAGGGACACACATGGGGTCTGGAGGTGGGGATTCCACTGGTGCTAGTGTTGCTGTGCAAGGGCAGGGACAGGAGGCAGCAGAGGCCGCCGCAGAGGTGCCTGTGTGTAATCCTGTCCCTGATCCTGTCACTGCATCATCTGGCACCAGCAGGGATGCCTACGTCCAGACCGTTTTCAGGGAGGGGATGAGCGCACAACAACTGGCCTTCCTCTCCCTGCGGACGTGGCTATCCGGGACTGTGTTGAGCCTGTCCAGGCAGTGAGGGATAGCGTTGCGTCAACAGGGCATGCAAGGTGACCTGCAGTCTTTTCGTAGAGAGACTGCACGTCGTCTCGCATGCCTCTTTGACTATGTTGACCTACTGGGACTGGTCACCGGTGCTGGATTCCTCCGTGTGCTGGACCTTCTTGCGACCCCCTCCTCACCTGAACCCCCTATGCGGCAGTCATCCTCCATGCCATCTTCCCACCCATGTGCCACCTGGGTACCCTGTGGAGCTGCCCCTGACCCAGCGGCCAGGCTGGTGGAGGACACATCCCTGCCACAGTCGGGAGTTGGACGTCCAGCAGGGGTGGCCACCACGGCAACTGCACCCCGGCCAGAGGAGGACAAGCAGGCAGCAAGAGCCAGGGCGCAGGCACAGGCACAGCAGCAGCAACATGGTGGGAGCAATGATGGCTCGGGGCGTTCAACATATGAGGGGCAGGCATCGGCCATAGGGCAGGAGGACCCCGGATTTCAAGTGTATTCTGTGTGGCAGCGGTTGGGTCACGCCATAGATGTGAAGCGGCAGCGGGCGGAAGAGGCACGGCTCACAATGGTCAGGGCAGAGAACTCCATGTGGAGGGCCCTGAGGCGGGCCGAGTGCTTCGAGGCAATTCGCAGGGAGTTGGAGGTGAACATGTCATCGTCCCTGAGAACCCTCGGGGCCATGGAAGAGGACCGCCTCCAGGACATTGAGCGGGAGTTTGATGATGCCCTGGCTCGGGACATCAATAAGTGAGCCGTTGGACTAGCCCGCTGCCATTGTAAATAGTTAGATAGTGTTTGGTTTCCTTTCTGTTTTTGTTTATTTTGGGCCGCTTGGACAATGCACCACATTTTTGTACATAGTTCATTATTAGGTAGCGTTGGTGATTTGTATATAGTTGAACAGTGGATGTTTCTCGTTTTTTTTTTAATTTCACCATGGCGCAATGGATTTCATATTTTTGTTTTTCCTTGGATTTTCTTTGTTGGACTGAGACTTTGGACACATTTTCATTTGGAGTTCTTTGGATTCTGATTTCATATTTTTTATTTTTTTCCAGACATGCTGCATTTTATTTATTATTCCCATTATTGATTTTTTTTTCTCCATTACATTCATGTTGTGCTCAATACATTTTTGTTTCATACTTCGATGTGTGGTATTCTCTCATTGGTTTCATGCATGTCATGATATGGGTTTTCACATTCACTTGAACCCATTGTCTGTGTGTGACAGACATGTGTTCATGTACATACTTGCCATTCGGATTGTATCATGTAAGGGCCATTTCTCTGTGGGTGGATGCAATACTTGTTTGGGTCTTTGGGCTGGGGTGGCGTGGGGTGTGGTGTGGGTGGCCATGAGGCTCATGATTGAGGATCATCATGACGTGGGTGCTGGGGGACATGTGTGGGACATGAGTGGGGGCCTGCTGGCAGGTGCCCCTGACTGCTGGGGGGTGGGGGTGCTGGGGGACATGAGTGACGGCCTGCTGGCAGGTGCCCCTGACTGCTGTGGGGGTGCTGGGGAACATGAGTGAGGCATGAGTGGGGGCCTGCTGGCAGGTGCCCCTGACTGCTGGGGGGTGGGGGTGCTGGGGGAAATGAGTGGGACATGAGTGGGGGCCTGCTGGCAGGTGCCCCTGACTGCTGGGGGGTGGGGGTGCTGGGGGACAGGTGTGGGGGCCTGCTGGCAGGTGCCCCTGACTGCTGGGGGTGGGGATGCTGGGGGACATGAGTGGGGGCCTGCTGGCAGGTGCCCCTGACTGCTGGGGGGTGGGGGTGCTGGGGGACATGAGTGGGACATGAGTGGGGGCCTGCTGGCAGGTGCCCCTGACTGCTGTGGGGTGGGGGTGCTGGGAGACATGAGTGGGGGCCTGCTGGCAGGTGCCCCTGACTGCTGGGGAGTGGGGGTGCTGGGGGACATGAGTGGGGGCCTGCTGGCAGGTGACCCCGACTGCTGGGGGTGGGGGTGCTGGGGGACATGAGTGGGGGCCTGCTGGCAGGTGCCCCTGACTGCTGGGGGGTGGGGTTGCTGGGGGTGCTGGGGGACATGAGTGGGGGCCTGCTGGCAGGTGCCCCTGACTGCTGGGGGGTGAGGGTGCTGGGGGACATGAGAGGGGGCCTGCATGCAGGTGCCCCTGACTGCTTGGGGGTGGGGGTCCTGGGGGACATGTGTGGGGGCCTGCTGGCAGATGCCCCTGACTGCTGGGGGGTGGGGGTGCTGGGGGACATGAGTTGGTGATCAATAGTGCAAGGTGATATGTGGCTTGGCTGGGGGGCATGCCCATGGTGGATGGGCTGCCTGCGGGACATGACCAGGGGTTCAGGGTAGTCCCCTGTGGTTTGGGCTGTCTCCAGGGGCCGTGGAGGGTGTAGAGGGAACACCTGGGAGGACCCACACTGCCAATTCACGTGTAGGACCCCCCGCGCAACCCCGAAATTCACATACCCCACTCTGACAGCAAAATCGCGTGTGAAACTTCCCTTGAAGCCCAGTTATTCACGTACCCCACTCGCACAGGGCCTATCGCATGTGAAACTTCCTGCGCACCCCAGGAATACACGTACCCCACTCGCACAGGGCCTATCGCATGTGAAACTTCCCGCGTACCCCAGGAATACACATACCCCACTCGCACAGGGCATTTCGCGTGTGAAACTTCCCTCGCACCCCCAAAATAGACGTTTCCCTCTCCAATCGCATGTGAAACTTTGCGCGCACCCCAGGAATACACGTACCCCACTCGCACAGGGCCTATCGTGTGTCAAACTTCCCACGCCTCCCAGGAATACACGTACCCCACTTGCACAGGGCCTATTGCGTGTGAAACTTCCCGCACACCCCAGGAATATACATACCCCACTCGCACTGGGCCTATCGCGTGTGAAACTTCCCGCGCACCCCAGGAATACATGTACCCCACTCGCACAGGGCATTTTGCATGTGAAACTTCCTGCGCACCCCTGAAATACACGTTTCCCTCTCCAATCACGTGTGAAACGTCCCGCGCACCCCAGGAATACACGTACCCCATTCGCACAGGGCCTATTGCGTGTGAAACTTCCCGCGCACCCCAGGAAGACACATACCCCACTCGGACAGGGCCTATCGCGTGTTATACTTCACGCACAACCCAGGAATACACGTACCCCACTCGCACAGAGCGTGTGAAACTTCCCGCGCACACCAGGAATAAACATACCCCACTTCCACAGGGCCTATCGCGTGTTAAACTTCCCGCGCACCCCAGGAATACATGTACCCCACTCGCACAGAGCCTATCGCGTGTGAAACTTCCCACGCACCCCAGGAATACACGTACCCCACTCCCACAGGGCCTATTGCATGTGAAACATCCCGCACACCCCAGGAATACACGTACCCCACTCGCACAGGGCATTTCGTGTGTGAAACTTCCCGCGTGCCCCCGAAATACACGTTCCCCTCTCCAATCGTGTGTGAAACTTCCCGCGCACCCCAGGAATACACGATCCCCTCTCCAATGGCATGTGAAATTCCCCGTGCACCCCAGGAATACACGTACCACACTCGCACAGGGTCTATCACGTGTGAAACTTCCAGCGCACCCCAGGAATACACGTACCTCACTCGCTCATGGCATTTCGTGTGTGAAACTTCCCACGCACCCACGAAATACACGTTCCCCTCTCCAATCGCGTGTGAAACTTCCCGCGCACCCCAGGAATACACGTACCCCACTCGCACAGGGCCTAACGCGTGTGAAACTTCCCACGAACCCCTGTTATACACGTACCCCGCTCCAATCGCATGTGACATTCCCCGTGCCACGGGGTACGTGTATTCGGAGGGGTGCGCGGGGAGTTTTACAGGTGTTTTCGTGGTTGGAGGCCTGTGCGCCATGTACGGGATTTGAGTGCTGTGCATGGCGCACGGGAGGGGTGGGGGAGTAACTGGTGCTGCTGCAGGGTCGCTGCGCCTCTCTGTGCCACGGCTGGTTTTGGAAACAAAAATCCACGAATACGCTGTGCACGGAAATGGATTTTAGCGCACACGGCTGGCGCAGTAATTTGCACGTGCACACTGTGCGCCAGCCGCGCTGAATTACCCCCATAGTATGTGCATTAGTCCCATTTCTATGGCTGCTTGGTAGCTTAAGATGCATCCGCTGTCCGTGGCTGCTTCTGTGACGTGCATGGGGATGTTCTTTGCATGGTCCTTGTACCGGCATGACGCCATGAAGAATCCTTTGCAGGCTAGGGGTACTTTTTCAGCCGTAGGGGAAAATGAGGGCTCTTGCGGGTTGTAGTCGGGGAGCGTTTGGTATGTGTTTGTATACTTCTTCGCTGATGACATTTACAGTCGCCACAGTGTTTATGAGGAATTCTGCTGCTGTTTGGTTGACTTGTATCATGAGCGTAGGACTGTGTTCTTTCGCAGTGTTGTTTCCTAGTGCGTATAAGTAGCCCTTTTCCTTGGTTCTTCTTGGTGTCTCTCCTGGCTGTGGGCATTCTCTTCTGAGGATGCACTTGACGCACTGTCAGATAGTGATTGTTCTACGAGGCACCTGATGTACCTCCTGAGTCTCCTTCTATGTTTGGATGGCGTGGTGTTGTTGTCTCTCCACTCCCTTCTTTCTTGTCTTCTTTCAGGTTGTTCTTTATGGTGTCTGTGGCATGCCGTATCATGGTGTTTGTGTGTTGCTCGGTGTGGGGTCTGCTGACTTTGCTCCTGATCCACTGTGAATTTGTCATTTCTCCCCATGCCTTTTATCTTGCAGCGGAAGATACGACATACCGATTTGTAATGGTTTTCTCCTCCACAAGCGGAACATGTTTGGCCCATGGCAGGGCATTGTCCTTCATGCGTGTATTCATGTCCACACCTGTAGTAGAAAGGGTCGCTGTTGTTTCTGGTGGCGCTGTCTAGCTTGTTGAGGTTCTCGTGCTTGCCATATGGGATTTTTATGTCCTCTAAACCCTCCACTTGTGTAGCAAGCGCAGCATCAGAGCGAGCTAGGCACAATATTTCTTCCAGGGTGCACGGTTGTTGCAGCAGCCTTTTTCGGAAATCGGCGCTTTCACATCCAACTATGATTTGCGATCTGAGAGCTTCTTTATTCGAGTAGTTGTTAAAGTCGCAATGTTTTACTCATCCTCAGCCCCAGGACGAATGCGTCGATGGTTTCGCCTCTGATTTGTTTTGTGGTGTGGAAAATGTGCCTTTCGTAGTCCACATTGATGTGGGGGGTGAAATAGTCCGTGAGGACAGACTTTAGGTTGGTATAGGTGTCTATGGTGCTTTCTGGTATCTCGTCTAGGATGTCCCGCACGTTAGACCCCACTGCATGGTGCAGCAGGCTATGTTTCTGTTCATCTTCCTATGGCCCTGCCGCTTTAAGGCACACTTCAAAGTTCCTTAGCCACCTTTTCCATCTTGACCCAAGGGTACTAGTGTCTGTGAGGTCGCAGCTGGATGGCAGCTGGATGGCAGCTGGATGGCAGCTGTCCGTCATTCTTTTCTGTGTAGGTCTGTTGGGGGTCACTGGGACTGTCAGTGACTCCTCTTCAGAGATGCTCATGAAGCTTTAGCTTTATATTTTGTTCTTTAGCAGTTTTATTGCGTTAGCTGGTTCCTTGTGAGACCTCAGATGCTTGGTGGGGGCCGCTGTGCTGCGTGTTGGGGCCTTGTGTGGCCTTCTTTTGCGGCGCTGTCTGGGGCCTAAGCACGTGTGTGCTTTTATGATTGTTGGCCTGGCGTGGTATGACCCAGGTGCCTGGTGGGGGCACTGTGCTGCATGTTGGTGGTGAGCCTGTGCTCTGGGCTGTGGGCAAGATGTTTATGGGCACACGGTGCGGGTGAGTATCAGATGCACTGCACTCTTACCCGTGGTTGAGTTTGGGGCGGGAGGGCCACGCCTCCACCGCTCACGGAGATTCTCCGGCTGACTTTGTTGCCATTGGCGGGAAGCTCGAGTGCTTCGTCCGGCCGGAGTGGTGTAGGCGGGGAGTCGTTGCTACACCCGCTGATGTTGGAGTGAACACGGTCCTGCCCAGGCCTGTGCCGTTGCCGTCGGCGGGAGAGTTTTCCCTCTCTGCCGCCCGGAGTAGTCTGTGCGGGGAGCGGCAGCTCCACCCGCAGGTGTTGTTGTGCGCAAGGTTCTCCCTGGACCAGTGCGGTTGCCGTTGGCGGGAGACTGCCTTGTCTCCACCACCCGGTGTTGTACGCGGGGAGTCGCGGCTCCACCCGCGGTTGGTTGCGTGTGCGCATGGACAGTTGGGCACACACGTGGTGCCTGCGGGTAGTTTTCTCGCCCACACCCGCTACTGGTTTTGCACTGCGCACTGCCACAGCTGCACGGCCTCTCCAGGAGGCACTGATCGAGATGGTGGGCCAAGTGGGGCTCGAAGATCAGCCTCGTCGTCAGTGTGATATCTATGAAGGGGACTGCCTCACGTTGCATTGATGCTCGGCCTCTCTACATTCATACACAGAGGAGGCCGACAAGCAGCTGGGGTGCAACACTTCTTTATTCTTCCAGTGGCCGCCAGGCACTGGCGCCTTTCCCTTCCCTGGCTCCTCCCCTTCCCTCTGTCCCCTGGTACTCCTCACATGACATGAGTGACATGAGTGCAGTGGCGACACCACACAGGGCTCTTTGCTCTTCTCGAGGGAGTGTGGGAAGAAGGTGGGGGTCTGCTCCCCATCAAGGGCTGAGACCGTGTTTTCCCCTTATCGGGGGCACTATGAGTATGAGCTAATAGGTGCATTGCTTGGCTTGGTATCTCTGCAGGGCATGGTGTGTGAAACTGCCCAATGCCGCATTGCTCCCTGGAAGGGGCTTTCTGGCACTGGGATGGGGCCATAAAAAAATTGGGCCTCATTATAAGTGTGCCGGTCTTCGGACACAATGGTGCCGGTAAGCTTACCGGTACCGTTGTTTCCGGACCGGCACACTACAACTCTGCAGACAGGTGATGCCCACCCAGCAGGTCAGGGCGGAACGGCACCCACCCGTAGAGTTTTCACAGAAGCACCGGCACCGTTTTTAACGGTGCTGGTGCTCCTGTCATGCGAATCGGGACTGACAATTTACCTGCGCCTGACTTTCCGGTCCGCCGGGGTTGTAATTAAGGCAAAAATCTGATCTAGTGCAACAAAAAAAAGCATTTTCAATAAATGTTTCCACCGGGGCAAAGTTTGCCCTAGTGCTAATAAGGAATGGTATTAGCACTAGGGCAAACATTGCCCTAATGCAAAACCCCATCAAAAATGTATCTTTTTAGCACTAGGACAATTTTAGCGCTGGTGCTTTTAATAAACCAAACTTCACTTGTCGAGGTGCAATGGTTTTTTAATGTGTCCCAGTGTTTTTAAAAATAGGGCAACCTTTGTCCTAGTGCTAATAGCGTGCAAACTTTGCACTTACAACGGTGCAACGTTCTGGCCCTTGGAGCCAATATCTCTGCAGGTGTTTTATCATTATGGTATTTATCGAGCATGGACCTAGCTTCGAGAAGCAACGGAGCGCTTTACAGGGGTAACAAACAATAGAGATACACAACGGCGCACTTTACAGGGGTACACAACAGCAAAAGAAAAAAGATACGGGTACCCATTATGACTTCTGAGATAACCGGTGAATAATTCGGGTAAATTATTACCGCTTTGTTAGCTATCTTTTACATCATAATTCCACTTAAAATAAGGTGTGGGGAATATTAGAGGTAGTTCAACTATCTGAGGCAAATTTTGCGGTATATGCTTCAAGCCAAATAATGTTCACTGTTGCGGAAGACCCACATGATGCCGCCTTGAATCCAGGAAAAAGCTCAGGGTTAATCGATTCAGAGTTCCAATTCAGTCTCCACCCCTTTCCAGAGACTCTTTCGAACTACCTCAATCTTACCACAAACTGCTTTTCTCATGCCATCAGGGGCAGATTGAGCATCACTCAGTTCGGGCATTCGCCCACTGGGCTGGCCTCATCGCTGGCGCCAGGGCTGCTGGGTTGTTGGTTAGTGCTTCCTTCCTGTGTGTCGTCTTCACTGCCCTCCCCTTACCTGTCAAGCCCCTGTTGTGTCAACAAAGATAAGAGATTTAAACAAGCTGACATTAGCATAACTAAAGGGGCTGTGAGACACTGCAGAGGACCCTCCTCCTCAGGTCCTTGTGGTAAACACCACACATCTACATGCGCCATACTCCCCCGCAGGAGAGATAGCTCACTGCCTTAGGTGCATGCTGGTGAGCTCCATGCTCACTCTAAAAACAAGGGGTCCGATTCATGGAATTTTCGTGCCTAAAATAGGCTCCTTGCACCGAATCTGCACCTAATCTATACGTGCAACTCTGTTTATTGATTCATGGAATCGAATGCGCGGGACTATTCTTGGACTTGCGTTGATTTTGCATTGGCCTGGCACGCCTGTGCAAGCCGTAGAGCGTCATGCGCGAGACTCTGAGCAATGGGTGGGCATGGCCTGTGCAGAGGGCTGGCAAGGGGGCTGAACACCAGAAATGAGGACTAACTTGTGAAGAAGGGACGGCCTGCAGCCAGTGCCTTGTACGCCCACTATTGCACACCAAGATACATATTCATGGACTTGATCCAGCAACATCTTGGCTGGGAAATGACCACGCAAGTACTCCATATGATCTGCCACCCGAAGGCTGATGTTAGTACACTTGCGCGTAGGATTTCCAGCGCGCAGGTGGGATCCCATGTTGTATTTCAGGGTGTGTGTATTCAATCAGGGTTCCGATGTAACATAGGGGTGCGCGCACGCTGTGTCGCAGTTGCAGGAGCGTTTTACGTGGGTTCGCACACACTTTTGTTGAGTTTTTTGCTGAGTTACGATTTTTTCATTTACATGTTTTCGGAGTGCCGGATACAGTTACGGTGGACTAGCGCATGAGCCCTGAGTCGAGGGCATGCTTTACAGGGGACCCTATTCTCTGTTTAAAGGGTGCGTGTATTCACGCCTGGGGGGCCGTACAAAAGTAGCTGAACTGGCAGTGCCCACAATACACAGCACACAGATTTTGTTAATCGCGCAGGCTCACGCAGTGGCCTTTTCGGTGCGTGGCCATTGCGCAATTTCTGCGTGTAATTCAATGAATCAGCCCCAGGTGTTCAAGTCGAAGCAGGGGAAACCATATATTTTTTTCTTGTTGAAAAAATAAGGCCCATTAAAATGGCTAAAATTGAGAAAGGAGCCGCAATCACATCAGTCCATGTACCGCTGCCCCTGGTGACTGCTTAGGAGCGCAGAATCGTTCACAATGCTTTGTGTGGGGAGGAAGAGTTGAAGATTTGTTGAACGTGCTGGAGTCCCTTGCTGACTGGGCTGCTGGTGGCCTCCCAGGCCGCCCCCGCTTGCCATGGACCAGCCCCATTACCTCGCTCTTCTGTTACTTGGGTACAGCAATCTTTGGATGGCTGCCTGCCATGGTGCCCTGTGCCTGTTCCCTGGACAGCCTGACACTGCTTCTCAAAGTTAGAACTGTGCTTTATTATTATGACCTTAAATCAGCCCGCATGGAATGCTGGGTAAGCACAGGTAGAGCAGACCCCCCGCCTGTAATGCAGTCAGCTAGACAACCCTCTACTAGTCAAGCCCGGTACCATTCATCTAGCCCAAATGGTTTTGTTTTTTTCAGCTGTCCCCTATTCCATAGTAAGGCAGAATCTATGTGATCGCTGCGCCGCCCATAATGTCAACGTTTAAATTGCTGACTCCAATAATGGCGTGTCGCAGTGATCACATACATCACTGTGCCCTGCCTCTGCCCTACCCACTTACCTTTTTGGTGGCACACCGTGAAGTGTGCTTCCGTCTTTCAGCCGACCCTGCAGCGTCAGTTCTCACCCACTAACGTGGGTCTGAACTGGCGTAGCAGGGTCCTTTTTTCATTTTTTGTTTTTGTAACGTTTATTTTCTTTGTCGTCCCCCTGATACCATCTAATGGAAGCAGGGGACACCCCCTCGCCCCCAACCCTCACAACACCGACAAAGCGGAGTGAAGGACACCCCCGCAACACCCACTCCCATTAGTCGGTGTAGTGGGGGTTGCATTTTATTACCGCACAAAGGCACATTAATGAAGAGGTCGTAATTTTGGGGGCGACATTTTAGCAATATTCCATCAGGCATAAGTTGAGACTTATTATCAGACAAAATCATAATTTTTGATCCCGATTACACAGGTCATCCCTCTATTCCCCGTTTTGGCTTTTTATCTTTTCTTTTTCGCAAATATTGTTCGTGGTTAGTATTTGCTTTCTGTTGTTATGGAATGTCTGTTATCGTATATGCATATGTAGCATACATGTTTGCAATGTGTGTTTTAGAAATGAAATTACTGAAATGGATTAGACAGACACACTTGGTTTCTCGTGTCTGCAGGAATGACAAAACAATTCTCTTGTTGCCTTTAATCAAAAGGCCTGATTGATACATTGTGTGCCAAACACTACAACATGTGTACACTTCGGGCCTGATTCATGGAATTTGGTCCAAGGTCTGTGCAAAGTTAGTGCATAGTCATTTTTGCAGTACAGACTTTGCACTGCAAATATACACTTGAATACCACGAATCAGGGTTTTTGTCGGCAAAGCAAAGTCACTTTCCAGCAGTGCAAAGTCACTTTCCAGCAGTGCAAGTTTGATTTGTACTGCAAAAATGGCTTTGCACTGACTCTGCACTGCAAAAACACACTTTCCACAGTTCCATGAATCAGGGTTTGTATCAGAAGTGCAAGGTCACTTTGAACCGTGCAAACGATTCCATGAATCGGGCTCTTAGGAAAGTGCTGGTTAAAATAATTTTAATGTTCCTGGAGTGACAATGTTCTAGTTTTCGGCTACTGGTACCCTCACCAGCTGGGCACATCCTGGACCCAGCCACTTTCAAAGTGAGCCAATGCAAGCAGCGTCCCACCGTGGCACAGCGGCCTGTCAGAGAAGGCGTTCTCGGGCGCACAGGGAATTATGATGCTGACGAGTAAAACCAAGAAGCCAATTAAATGTGTCTCCATAAGTCGAGTTTAATTCCCAGGGACGTCGCTTCTGATAGTGCGCCCAGATGAAAACAATAATTATGACCACGATAATAATAAGACGTAGGGTCTTCACTTGCAATTATTCCCTATTGTGCGGGCCCCCACATCTTTTTATTTTATTTGATTGCTTATAGCACAAACCTAGCTCAAGAGCAGTGGAGTGCATTAAAACTGGAGAGAAAAACAACAGAGGTGATGGCTGGAAGGTTTGCAATTAATCATAACCTCTGGCATTGCTCTGGGCAAACCCCCAGATCATCGTTCTTCACCTGCCAAGCCATTACAGAAGGGGAAAGGCCATATGCAAATCAGGCTTGGTCCCACGCCCAAAGGGGCCGTCCAGCCCGAACTGCTAGGTCACATCCCTTCTGCACAAGACCACAAGCATCCCCAGACATGGCTCGGCCTCATAAAACAGGAGGGTGCCCGCATTGAGCATGGCATTTTATACAGTGGTGCAGAACTGTTGGTGGGGGAGGGATTTAAAATCCTATCCTATAGCACATCCGGTCACCTCTAACAACAAGGCCAGTCTGATATCAAGTTCAATATAAAGAATGCTCAAATAGTCCACAAGTTAAAGTTGTATGCAATATCGATGGGCTAAAACAATACCAGGACCGCTGACAGCATATTCACATCTGCAAAGCACAAGGCTGAGCGCCGACTAGGCATACCATAGTGCTGGGTAAGTCCCTGGTACGCATTTTATCATTGGCCGAAGGATGAGAAGCTGAGTAGAGCCGCTCGGATTCGAACCCTGGTTATATACAGATCTCTGTATGGGAAGCATGAGTCCATGGAGTGATCTTCCCAGCTTTCCCAATCCCATCTTTAGTTTCCCAAGCATTGTTTCTGGAATACTAGGGTGTGTTACAGCTTGTTTTCTGAGGCGTCTATGGTTCACGAGATGGCAGGCGGTGCTGGAATTACGCAAGTATAGTAATATTAATTATTATTTATAATACATTATAAACTAATAATAAATATGAGATCGACATAGAGATGTGCTTCATATGTGTGGGCTGCAGTCTCTGTAGTCTGTTTTTGCATTTGAGATATTTTGACATGGCACTTAACAGGATGACCTGTATGTCCACTGTCGTAGAGCCTCCCTTTAGTGTCTGCCATCTCTATGTTCTTTCCGTATTGCCACAAAGTATCGCAGACCATCACTGCCAGCCAAAAACACAGATTTTTAACAGCCCCACTCCAATGCATACGTATGTGGGGGATGGGTTAAGTTAATAACAAATGGGGGCAGAGGCTGCGTGGGTAAATGCAGAGACATTGGGTACTCTGCACCAGCCGAGTCAGCCTTTCAGGGACATTTCCCATATCCCATACTGTTAAATGTATTTTATGCACTTTCTCTGCCTGTGCAGACTATTATCGTCTCCGATTTTCAAGGACTCTGAGCGACTGTTGAATTTTTTCATGTTACCACCTTCCTTGAGCACTTTGAAACACTTGCCTGTGTATAGGCGCTATATAAATAAACAATACCATACCATACCATCTGTCTGATATGTTATTTGCCATTCTCAAACCCTACTGGCGCCCTATAACTGCGAATGAAATATGGAAACTGATGCAGCCTTTTGCAAAATGTGCTGTTCCTATAAGCTTTTCATCCACCTAACTGTGGTCGTCTGAGAGTGTGTGTTGCTGTCGATATCTGTGGTTGCATTTCTTCATAATAAAAGTAAACATATATTAAAAGGGTTGGTAAAAAATGATAATAACACTTTATTTTCTAAACAGCACTTAATGACATTGCATATGTATAGGGCTTCCAAAAGCAAATATTATTTTTGCCTGCTCAATAAAACTGATTTTATCAACATTGGAAGGATGAACGTCTTAGGGAATTCTGCCCAATTGTTTTCATGTGAGGCTTAAATTGGATGCTAATCTCTGTATCGGGTGCATTAATCTACTAGGGTATCCCGCCAAGATTCAAACCTGTAAATTGAACACATAGGTGCAATAACTAAGTGAGCTACCTAACCCAAGAACGGTTCCATGGAAGACGTGTAAGGGAATGCAGAGGACAGACAATTTCAAAGAAGGAAAAGGGATGCACTCTGGATACTGACAGGAGGGTAGTCGGTAGGGTTAATAACCTCAACAGTTTAAGGTTACTTGGCTTCACCACAAAGGGAACAATGGGTCTTAATATGTTCTACGACCAGGGGGGCAGAACCACAATGTCCCTTGTCCTGTAGGTGCTCTTGGTGCTCGACAGTGAGTACGCTTCTGTTGCAGAGTTTGAGATGGGCATCAGATGGGCATCAGCTGTGGGTATCAGGTGGCAAATATTTTTGTGAGCAAAACTGGACAGACGGCTGCAGGCTGTCCTACATGGCGGCTCAGGATCAGGAATCATGTTTTTATTTTATTTTTTTATTTTGATACAGCTGATTTAATGAACTTTCAAAATCAATACAAATTTATATTTACAATTTCATTTAAAACAAGAAAAAATCAGACAAACTAAAAATATTTACAATTTAAATCATGGAAAAAGAGATGAAAAACGAGCAATTAAATGAGAAAGTCTAAAATTAAGCATCAGATACAAATTAATGATAATAATGGTCATTTTTTCTCTGCGTGCACAAGGACCGCTTTAGAGTGTGTTAACACTGAGTTTATCAAGATTGAATTTGTATTTCAACAAGTAAGACGGCTGCCAAAAAGTGCACCAAGGCTTTTATGATTGATCGAAAATCTGACACTCTTAAATAAAATGCTCCATATCTCATTATCATCCATTTCCACATACAGATTTAGCAAATTATTAAAATGTTTTTCTCGCATATCCTTCAGATTAGGGCATGAAACAATTATGTGCTGCAAGGTTTCTCTTACACTCTGATCCTCAGAATAACGACGGAAATTTGTATCAGCAGGAATGAAAACTTCTCTCGTCAACCATAAATTCAATCTCAACCGCAAAAATGTATTTCGGACGTTTGCGGATGGACATTTCAAAAGGTAACCAGCCGCTTGGCCCACACGTTTTATTCCAAAGAGGTTGACATTGAAATCTCGGTATTTCACACACAGGTCATAGTTTTTAATCCAATCCCATTGGTAGTACTTTATTTTCGCACGGGGCGGGTTTTCGATAAGGAACTGTAAAGATATATCGGCTTCGATTAGAGTGTCTAAAACGAGATTCCGCCATTTTAAAGGGAAGGCAAGATTGGAGGCAGACAAATAGCGAGCCACCGTGCTCAGTATGTTATTATTGGTCACCCCAAGCAGACTTTTACGAAAGAAGGAGCACATTCTCCATTTGACTCTGCTACTTAATGAGTTCAAGCCCAATTCGAAGCGCAGTATAGGTAACGGTGAGCAATTAGGAAGATGTAGAACCCTTTTCCAAAAAGACGCCTCAAGTCTATTCCATGAGCCATCATTTGAGTATAACTTGGTTTCGGCACCATAGAGGAGAATGGGAATTATCTTTTGCTCATAGAACATTAGGAGATGTTTCAACGTGAATTTCCCATATTTGTATATAAGAATTTTGGCCTGTGATATTAAGGACAATAATTTTGACTGTAGAGTAAGCAGGCATTTGCCATCATTAACGGTGTTTTGAATATAGGAATTCAAGAATCATTGTCTCAGTGCTGGTTGGCAGTTCTGAAGCACAAGTCGAGACATATCAGATGTCTTTAAGCGACGGAAGCCTGACAACGGTCAGCATTGCCTACAGTTGCGGATCGGGGTACTCGCCTGACTCGAAAATGTCCTTTAATGAGAACTGCGGTAGGTGTTTGTCAGGGCACTTCTCCCAGATTCTTGAATGGGCTTGTGTTGTCCTTTAAGGTGGATGGCTGACAGCTGTGGAGTATGTTGCAGGCTGCTGCCTTGTCCTTGGTTAAAGGTTCAGAGACCTTCTGGTACTTCCTAGCTAGGAAGCTTGCTGCAGAGCCTAGCAGGGCACAAAGTGTGCTGCTGGTTAATGGTTCTGGAGCAGCTGGATGGTCCTCGGAGCTCTATGTCTCCCTCTGTTCCATGGAAGACGTTTAGGGGAGGGATCTTGCTTCCCTCTTTGACTTTCCTGGACTATCTTCACTGGCGGAAGATGTAAGGCAGACTGTACCTTACCAGGGCCCAAGGTTGATTTCTTCTTTATTACTTCTGGCGAAGCCTTCAGATGATCTGCCAAAAGAGGGGCTCCAGGCCTCTTTTAAAGCCAGGTGGGCCACAGTAATTGATGTACGCTAAACCTACATTAATGAACCAATCCTGGGGCCCCTACCAGCAATCTCCTGGATGCGTGAGGTCATAACCAGGGCTTTGGAATGGGAAAGGTAAGGGGGTGAAAACAAGAAACAAAGTGTACCGCAGAACTAAAATGGTGGAAACCTCTCAGCAGATAGAGCTCTGGCCACACTCCCTTGTGATTCTAAGTACCACCCATTTTCCTGTCTGGTGTTGTTCAAAGAGTCTCTCTGGTTAATGATCCTCTCTATGTGGTCTCTGTTAAAGTGGCAGGACTCCCTTGAAGCTGCAGCAAGATCAGACTCTCTGGCTCCTGTAATTCTCGTACCATCTGATTGGGGTCCCCCTAGTGTGGTGGCTTACTTTAACCAACAGTCCGAGACATAATACCTCACTGTCATTTATACTGAGGGCAGGAGCTTGCTTCAGGTTGAAACAGTTACATATGAAAGGTTGTTGGGTTTCCTGTCTCCTTAGTTCACCTCTGAGCCAGGCCCATGTGGGCCTGTTTGAAGTATGCTCTATTGGTATGTTAATTGCTGCCACCAGCTGCAGGGCCTAACAAAAGAGCAGGGTGGATCCATGTAGTCTTTGTTAGTAAATCAGGCTGGCCTTGGCAGAAGAAGGTTTGGTCCTCCACCTTCATGGAGATGACACTCATCAGTGTGACATTCCAACTTATTATGAGATGGAGGACTGTGCCTGTAGGCTGTTTCCACCCAGAGTACACGGTTCTATGCTTGTGTGTGGTGTGAGAATAGTAAAATCTGTGTGGATTATCCCCACACATTTTCCTGAGGTTGTTCTACCATCATTCCATTTAATTACAGCACACCCACCATTCGGATTGTCGAATTCCTCAAATCAGTCTATCCAAATTTCTGTGAAAAGTCATATGGACCCATATCCCCATGTACAGCAAACATCCTCCGCATTGCAGCAGGAAACAAAATATACAAAAATACCCCCAAAAATGCTATCATTAGGAATGACCTTATTTCACCCAAGCCTTCTGAAACACCTCTACACATTTCTTCTTTACAAGAGCCACAGCTAGCTTGGTACAATGCAAACGGGTTCAGCCAGGCAGTGTGCATGTTCCTGCCATTTTCTTTATTGTCAGCTATATCGGCTGTACTTAATTTGAGGATTTCTTTGCCAGAACTTAACCTTGGCACTTAAGTCCGAGCCCCAGCACTTTTGGTCTCAGACTGAGTTTGATTAGGATGCAGTGTTATGGCAACTTTAGCCAGTAGTAGCCACACAACAAGCTATGCCAGTGTGCTCTGCCAACGCTGTCTCTGCATGCTGGACTGGCTCTTTGTAATTCATGGAACTGATGCCTCACGCTGACGTGACAGGGGTAGATATCCATTTTCGTGAATAACAAGGAGTTGGAAGGTGGTACTGCTGGGTACCCATGCTGGTCATGCCCCTACACTGCTTCAGTCAGCCTGTACGACATTGGCGCCGCTCGCCTACTACTGAATCAGGCAGCAGTTCCACAGTTCAGTGGGTTTACGACAACAGGACAGACAGCAGCACCAACACAGGGACAATGCCTGGGCAAAGGCCATTGCCGAGGAGGAGGGCCTGTCCTCAGCGCCAACCTACCCAAGGAGATCTTGCTGCAGTGTTTGACAGGAAAGTTCATCTGTTCAGTGGGGATTTTACCTACCTTTGTCCATCAATTACCATAGGACGGAAGCACGCTTGCTCTGTTGCCTCTGGTGAGCCGGTCAATAAGTTCCACTTGCCACCTACAGAACCAGGGCACAATGTTGGCAAGGATTATGGGCCAGATGCATGGAATTTTGTGCACGTTTCAAAGTGAATTTGCACTGCCGACACAAACCCTGATTCATGTAACTGTGCAAAGTGTTTTTTTGCAGTGCTAAGTCATTGTTGCAGTACAAAATGAACTTTGCACTGCAAAAATTGACTTTGCACAGTTCCATGAATCGGGGTTTGTGTAGGTAGTGCAAAGTCACTTTGAACCGTGCAGAAAATACAATGAATCGGACCCGATGTGTTTAAAGAAGCACTTGAACCCAGTTAGTTTGCTATGTTGATTGGTATATGTAACTCGCACAGCTGCCAGAGGCAGTTCATCCATCGACCTAATGAACCTGTGCAACTTTCAACTTTACCCCAAATATTCTGACACTGTGGGGAGCAGCTGTGGGTGGTGGCAGTAGTGGCAGGGAGCGGTCCACCCCAAAGTGTGGCAGGCGTGCTAGAAACAGGTTGGGCTCTGGCACTTATTAATTTACAAATTTGGTCCTGCCAGGGGTGGACTGGGAACTAAAAGAGGCCCTGGAAATAATTACTGGGGACCAAAAGAGGCCCTGGAAATAAAGCTCAAAGTGGCCCCATTTGACACATTTTCAGCAAGCCCAATGCTTTTCCTATGAGAAAATTTGGAAATGCCACAGACAAGAGACCCAGGGTGCAGAGGCCCACCAGGAAGTCTCCAGAGTTCACTAAAGACCAGTCCATCCCTGGGTCCTGCGTATGTATGTGCACATCTAGGGGGCATCCAAAAGGGTTAAGTGTGCCTTGATAATGCTACACCTTGCTAGGACTTTGCCACCTCAAACTCTAGCAACCATAGCCACTGAGAACAGTCTGTGGGGCCGAGCATTAATTAGAAAGAGAAGCACGCCAGAGAACGGGAAATCTGGTCTGATGTTGCTCTGATACCTGCAAAATGATAAAATTGAGCTGCGCCCATATGTCCAAACAATGTGATCCTGGACAGGCCACCTTATTGGCTGTGATACCAATATTAACTTTTAAATAAAATTGCATGTTTATGATTTCGAAGCTTTTCAATAGTCACATTGTGGAAGTGGGCTAATGACGTGATAAAACCTTGGTTTTGCCTTTTGGTAATGGATCACCAACCAAAATATGGGCTTGGCCATGGAAAATGTGCTTCCTGAGTGTAAGGCTTGGTCCTGGGGAAGGTCGCTCACTATAATAATAATGTATTTCTTATATAGCACTACACTCCCAGAGGTCTCAGAGCACTGAAATAACAGAAGAAAGTATTACCCCGCAGAGAGGTACTCCATTTATCCACCTCGAAAGGAGGAGTTCACTCTGCCGGGATTTGAACCCGCCACAGCAGGCTGCACCCAGATATCACGGGTCAGCGCTTAGCTCACTGTGCTATCGGACTGACATAATGTTGTCCCCATTAGACAGGGTGTATAATAGGGGTGTGTCCCTGCGCCCACTCTCTTCAACCTGTTTCCTGAATGATGTGGGTAGGCTGGCAGAGGAGGGTTGGTGCTGATGCCTTTAACATGGGCAACCCCTTTGTCCCAGTGTTGTCATTTGTGGATGGAAACAGTCCTAACGGCCCACACTTAGAATAGGCTGGGAAAGAAATGGAAGCATTTTCAGGCCCATTGTCAGTATAAACGGGTATCCATCAACACCTTTAATACCAGGTTGATACTTACGAGGACCACAAAACCGCAGGGACATGAGACTTTGATCAAGAGCGGGGTTCAGCAGATCCCCTGGTTTGACTGCCTTGGTATCTGCTTCCTGGTCTCTGGGGATCTGGATCATCAGGTAGATGAGAGCTCGCTCTTGGTGGCATGGACAGCTGCGGGATACTGTGGCCCCACAGGCGATGTGCCTTCTTCTATGTGTCCCAGTGTAAGTGTAAAGAGCTAAGGATGCC
The DNA here is from genome assembly GCF_040938575.1 of Ambystoma mexicanum. Classification (NCBI taxonomy): domain Eukaryota; kingdom Metazoa; phylum Chordata; class Amphibia; order Caudata; family Ambystomatidae; genus Ambystoma; species Ambystoma mexicanum. The sequence continues at coordinate 1,395,791,310 of NC_090924.1, forward strand.
ATGGGGGAAGCTTAAGGCAGCGCGCTGTTGGGTTATGCCAATGTTCAACTCTTGTTGGTGAAATACATTATTTTCTTTACATCCTCCCTTTAGTTCCAGTGGGTGCATCACTACCGTGGCAATGAAAGAGTTGGGGGGTCAGGCTGACAGGCCATTTGGTTGCCTGAAGGCCACGGATCTTTACAGTTTGAATCTGGACTAAGCCAGGCCCCACTTTTTGTAAAGTCCATATTGAGGGATTGGGGCTGTTTATTGGTGCAGGGGGGACACCAGGGATTTTGCATATTTGAAACTGGGTTGAGGACCCCAACTCCATCCAAAAGAAGAACCCATGCACCCAAAGGGTCGGTTCTGGGAACTTGTGGTTATCGAGACCCAAACCTGGCCTGTCTAAGCCCAAGTATTCAGTTTTATTTTGATCTTAAGCCCTCATGTCTATTTGTGTCTATTTGGGCCTTATGACAACACTCAAGCTCCTTCTTCATCAAATTGAAGGTGGGTTCTCTTCCCCTGTCCTCATTGATAGAGATTTGGTTTGGCAGGGATTCCCGTGAGAAGCTGTGCACTCTTGGGTGCATGAGCAAAGAGTCTGTGGTTCAGTTTTAGTTTTGGTTATAAGGGTGCATTGAAGCACCAACTATAAGCCAAAACTATTACATTTGAGTAGGAGGGACGATGGGCTGTTGGGAGAGTAGGCAGCCAGTGGGTGTTGTTTGGTTACATACCCACCAATTGACTGCTCATGGCCATGCTAATCCTGTTGCTCATTCCCACCCACTACTTGCTCTTTCTTGCCACTTCCTCCTGGGCTCCTTTTGAGCTGGCTGTTTCAAGGAGTAACATCAAACTTTGTGCTGTAAGTGCCTGCCAGTGTTATTTTCAAAGCAACCTTCTCAGCGTAAATGGCTTATTTGCAGATCAAAATGTGTTAAAAAAAAGTGGTGCGATAAAAATGTCTACTCAAGGTGTGCCTTCTACCACTTGATTTATAAACTGTATGTGTGCATTTGCACTGAAGTCCAGTAAAAAACAAGCATGTGGAAATCCTACAATTGCAGCTTGTGTAAAGTATTGGATAGGCATCTGTCAGACACTGATATCATATGCCCGGGTAACCACGCCATTTGGCAGCTGTTTACCATCCAATAGCCATGTAGTAAAATGATGGCAGCATTTGGCACATGCCTGTCCATTGCCTACACAAAAGCCAAATCTGTTGGCTTTGCTAGTGCTTGTTTACATATGTGCCAGTCCTATCACGTTTAGAACTTCGGATGGCTGATGCCACTTCTCAATGAGTTGACATGTACTGCATGCTTTGACCTCCGCCTTTAGTTCTCTATGTGCAGAGGTAACCTCTGCAGTAACATCTGGAAGGTATGTCTAATTAGAAGAACATGGCGAAATAGGCAGCTGGGCGGTAAACACACAGCTGCATCTCACTAGGGTTCATGTTCTGTGGGCATCCAGTCCACCCGTCTCACTGTTTGCTTCTTTTTAGTGATATGTTTGAATGTGATCCTTTTTCGATTCTTATTGTATTTTTATGAGACATTATTTGTATTAACAGTTCGTATTATACTGTGTTCATATTATCATAATGTGTCCTGTGCTTGTGAAGAAGATGATGGCGATTATGATGGTTATGGGGATGATGATGATGGTGAGGATTTACGATGAGAATGAATATAATGACGATGATCGTGATGATGATGATTACCGTGACAGTGATGGTGATGACGACGATGATGACTATAGTAATGATGATGTTTAGGATGATGACAATGAATATGATGAGAATGATCGTGATGATGATGATTGCCATGAAAATGATGGTGATGACAACGATGATGACGACGATTGTGATGATGATTACCGTGACAGTGATGGCGGTGATGATGGGGATGATGATTACGATGACAATGAATATGATGACGACGATGGTGATGATGACAATGAATATGATAACGATGATCGTGATGATGATGATTACCATGACAATGATGGCGATGACAATGATGATGATGGTGATGATGATTACTGTGACAGTGATAGCGATGACAATGATGATGATGATGATGACGACTGGTGACAATGATAACTGTTGATGACAGTGAATATGATGACGATGATCGTGATGATGATGATTACCATGACAATGATGGCAATGACAATGATGATGATGATTACCGTGACAGTGATGCTGATGACAATGATGATGATTACGATGACGATGACAATGAATATGATGACGACGATGGTGATGATGATGGCGATGACAATGATTATGATGATGATTACGACGATGGTGATGATGGTGATTACGATGATGACTACAACGACAATGCTAACAATGACAATGATTTGGCAGGAACTTGCAGTTTCCTTTCAGAAATCCATTCAGCCAGCTTGGTGATATAGAACGGGGTCTATTTAATAAATGCAGTCAAGGCGCAGTGCCTTGATAGACTGTTGGCGACACACACTTTCCGTTTCAACGGTTCCCCGTAGGGAACATGAACTAGAGCGCAGTCGCCTCGGCTGTGCCATAATATCAATATCATGTCTGACACACTCGTCTCTCTCCGGCTCAGGCTGACACACCAAGGGCTGTCGCAGCGCTCTGCAAACTGCAATTACACCTGCCTGCCTGGTAACGATGAGCTCAGAAGCAATTAGGTGATGAAAAGTGAGCGGATTAACACCGGGGGCTGACATGAAACAGTGTTCACTTTCCACAGCCGTTAATACTGCGCCGGGGAAGAGGGGGAGCGGGGGCGAAGGGAGTTATATGGGATCCACTGCACGGCGTGGCAGAGCGCTCTGCACAAGGCTGCTGCTGTACGCGGAAAGCTTCCGCGCTTTACCGGGGCATTCTAGTGCAGTAAATCCTTTAAGAGCGTTCGAGAAATGCAACATTTGCAATATAAGACCGGTCTGGCATTTCTCTAAACACCGCCACTCTGGGCCGACCATTCCCCCGGCAGCAGACGCTGTCCCTGGGTCGAGCCAGCGAGCTGGTGTTCGCTTTCCATGGTGCTGGACCGCACAGCCCCGCATGTGCCACCGTGCGTGACACTAACAACTAAGGCACTAAACAGCCTTTTCTAGTGGAGCTGTCGCCCTAGGGGACAGCGAACAACCCAGTATTGCAGCTGTCACTCTCCGAGTCTATGAAACGAGCGACACGTCAGCAGCTGCCAGCCATGGGCTGTAACTTTCAGCACCATTGCTGTCACCATCCACGGCAACCAAGTGGCCAACACTTGCAAGATCGCCGCCCGTGGCATTGAACCGTGGAACAACGCACATGTCAAGGTCAACCCTTCAACCATCCATGATGCTAAACAGCACTCATCAACAAAGCCGGAGCTGCTTCGATATAGCACTGCACCCCCCAAACACTGAACTTGTCACTGTCTGTATCTCGGAACCGCCAACACCTAAGCTGTGCATGTCTGTGTTGGTAAACACTGCACCAGCCGTGGACTGACACTGAAGGGGTCAACACTTGAATGAGCGCTTTATGTGAAACACTGCACGTGCACCACTGCACCAGTCAACACTTGAACGGCCAATGGTAGTGCTGAACCCCCCCGTCCCCCAACACTGGAGCTTTGAACTGGCAAACACTGCAGCTGTCACTCTCCGAGGCTGTCAGTTTCTGTGTCTCTGAATCCTTCCTCCCTGTAGCTGTTGCTGTCCTTAATACTCAGCCCTGCATCAGCTACTAGCCATGGGCTCAAACATACAGCGCTATTTGTTTATTGTATTGTTTTATTTCAAACCGTATGCATAATACATACACAATTCAACACACGTTTTGCAAAACACATACATAATGAGCACGGTCAAATTTAAAAATGCACATTCCAGAATTTCATGTCAAAACCTCATTTAATACAAAGCCCAAAAATAAAAGTGAACCCATACGTTAAAAAATAAAAAAATACGATTTTTTATTAAAATGTGTCAATCAATTTCAATTTAATTAAAAAGGTGACCGGTTCAATTAATAGCATAGTTGAATGACTGGAGAGAATACGTTCCCAAAAAAAAAAACAAAGTGTTTAGGAAACGCTCCTCGTAGACATGACCCATCAAAACAATATTCTCAGTTCCTGTAAGTGACACGAGTCGATGACAAGAGGTCATAAGGTTGGCGGTATCCACATAACGGGCTGGCAGCTTGCCCTCTAACACACACAATCTCCCGGGTATGTGTTACACGCAGTCTTATTCTTATCAAAGTTGGCATGACTCTGGAATCAGGACATTGCATTAAACACTATTTTACAGATATTTTTTAAAAGTTGGAATATGTTGATTATTTGCGACCATGCGTTTCTTGTGTGTTAAGTGTTAGTAATTGTAAATATTGTAAAAGTTCAGTTTTTGAACTGTTATACAATTAAATAAATACATTAAAACATTAAGTACTTTGCGAGAACATTTCTCTTTTTCTGCTCTAAACGGAGGTTACTCATTAGTCCTTCCGAGGTGCTTTTTTCCCATCACTCTCCAGGGTAATGAAGGGGTCAACACTTCATCAATTGCTGTCCACGTGACCCGTGCAACACTGCCCATGGCACCGTCCCTGTCAACACATGAACAGTTTATGCCTCTAAACATTCCCCCATAGTGCTCTCGTCGTTGAAGGTCCAGAGTTTCCCCAACACTGCAGCTGTGGCCGCCTATACAAGTTTACTCGTTAAAACTTCAGCCGCTGCTGTCCATGATATCGACGTTAAAGAGGGTGCTTTGGCTGGTCTGCACCTTTTAGCACTCTTCCTGTCACAGGGGTAGCAAATGGGAGGGAACAAGATGGAACGAAGTGCTGGAGCACTTCTCCTTCCTGTGGGTCAAGGGCTAGACCAGGCAACTACCAGATATGTTCTGAAGCTGAGCTCCCCAGCCTTGCACTTCAGAAGACTCAGTGTTGGAGACTGAATGCAGAAACAACCAAAGCCTCACATACTGTTTAGTAGAGCTTCATGTTGATATATATGTCTTGCAATTTGCAAACATTTTTAGTAGGGTGAGTATTGGGTGTCCAAAGAAAAGAGCAGAGTTCAACTTTCATTATTCACTCAAAAGGTTTTCTCGCTGAATCACTATTAGACATATTTCAAATGTAAAATTGTGGGCTTTCTCATGTTCCCATAATGCACTTTACTTTTATGCAAATCGTCATGCTTGGTTTGTATAAGAGATTCTGTACTTCTGACCTGGCCGGGATCCACGCCCCCCCTCTCCTCACGGCCCACCCAGGAGGAGAGGGGGGGGCGGGAGCAGAGTAAATGTTTTCCATTTCCAGCACCCGTCCTGTCCATGCCTACTGAACCATACAACAATTTAATGGTCGATCGCTATAGAATTAAACAGTGCCATTATCCATGGTACTGAATCGCCCAAAAGTTAGGTCTCCCACTTTTCAAGACTCTGAACATGTCAACACTTCAGTGGTCGCTCTCCATGGTGCTGAACTATTCAGGAGTTGCTGGTGGTCTGAACCTTTCAACGCTGCAGCAGATCCTGTGCATGGTACTGAACCTGTTCACTGTACTGAACCTGTGCATGGTTCAGAACCTGCCCATGGAACTGAACCTGTGCAAGGTACTGAACCTGTGCATGGTACTGAACCTGTGCATGGTACTGAACCTGTGAATGGTACAGAACCTGCCCATGGCACTGAACCTGTGCATGGTACTGAACCTGTGCATGGTACTGAACCTGTGAATGGTACAGAACCTGCCAATGGCACCGAACCTGTGCATGGTACTGAACCTGTGAATGGTACTGAACCTGTGCATTGTACTGAACCTGCCATCACTGCAACTGTCACTGCCCTTGGCTCAGAAACATCTGTGGCTCTCAGCCGGTCAACACTTGAACGATCCTTGTGTAAAGTTTCTAAAACATACAGCACTGCAGCTGTCCTTGTGTGTAGCACTAGACCGTTCAACAGCAAAGTTGTCGCTGTTCATGGCACCGAACCATAGAAACTGCAACAGAGGCTGTTCACGGTCTAAAACATTCCGCATAGTAGCAGAAGCGGACACTACCCCCTGTTGCTGGGCTAAAATTTGTGTCAGCAGTGTAGAAGAAGGAAGAAAATAAAAGTGGGCACCATCAGGTCCAAATAAAGTATGAATCTGGTATTAAAATATTACAACAGTAGAATTTGGGGCACCCCAGAAACCGCAGAGTGCAGATATATAGGGCCCGATTCATGGAAATGTGCGCATTTATGCTACAAGGGCTGCACGGCGAGAACGACACTGCGCAAGCCTGCACACAGATTAAAAAATGCACGCTCTGTGTATTCATGGAATTGTTTTTGCAAAGTAACCATATTTGCAAGTCATGGCCAGAACGCCCCTGACGCCCCCACGCAAAGCAAGAACAGCCACCTTTGCGTGCTCCCCTGGGTACGAATGCATGCACCCTTCAAACAGTTCATGGGATCTCCTGCAAGCATGCCTGCAACTTAGGGACCCTGCGCGGGACCCCCGTAATTGTTACCGGCACCCTGACAAAATGCATACGATACTTCGTAACTCTGGAAAAACTCTAAAAATCTGGGTATGAATCTCTGTTAACCGTTCCTGAACCCTGCTAAACTATGTATTCACACCCCTAAGTCAGAACAGAACTACGGCTGCATGCACACACCCCTAAATCCGACACCCTATCTTACCTCAGCGTGGTGATTCCTAAGCACAAGTGCCTGCATGCCTGCCTTCGAGTGGCAGATTGCATGAGGGTTTTGCATGGCTATTTCCCCACCAAGAGGTTGCATGCTCATATCCATGATTATGTATCGTTCTATGTAATAGTGGGCACGCAATGGACTGCCTTCTGGCCGTCCCTCGTAGCGCCCACATGTTCCCTGGTTCTTTCTCATTTTACGTTTTCCGTCCCCTAACATGCCCTTTGCGCAAGCCATGCCCACACACTGCGTGATCTTTCATGCAAGGCACTCGGCCTCTCGCTGTAACATGCCAAACCTGCGTGACGTCCACGCAAAGTACGACAAAGTGCCGCACGTTCGATTCCATGAATCGACAAACGGGATTATGTGATTATGTGTGAAATTTGGCAGGCAACGTCCCGAATTTCCACGCAGATCATTCCATGAATCGGACCCATAGAGTCAAATGTGACCGCAGGGCGCTGCTCCAACGCGGGTTGCACGCTTGTAGTAACTACAACTGTATGGTTCGCCAGAAAATAGTGAAGCAGAGAAAATTATGTCACTGTTACATATGCTAGTTACAAAGGTATCACCATATCCTAGTGTACAAAAAAAACCACACAAGATGGTGTATAAGAAGCACAAAAAATATGAAAAGTGATGGGTAGAAATACCTTTGTAATTACACTGACTGCGCAAATACAATTTAGACAAGAGCAGTAACTGTAGACAAATAGCTGTGAAACAGAGGACACAAGTCACTAGGAAGAAAAGACACCCCTATATCCTCATGTACACAAATGCAAACACAATCTTGTATAAGATACAAAATGATATAGAGAATGAGGAGTAGAAATGCCTATTGCCAAATAAGAGAAGCTGCCGTATTTGTTTAACGCAGCGTATTCCGGAAACAGAGAGTCATGTCCTCCTGAATGCTGTGAAGTGGGTGCTGTACACGTGTGTTATCTGGGCCCATTTGTACATGTGTTTGACACTATTAAGGAACCCTCCTTTTGGGCTTATGTCTAAATTCCACTAATAACACATTGCACCTTGCACTTTATCAAGTATGGATGAATGTGTCTCCTAAATTGATTTAGAATGATTTTATTATTTAATAAGTACAGTTATTGCTGCGAATAAGATAAGGATGAAAAAGAAGGATCGCATTTGCTACTGATGTTGCCGATTTTTAATATTCTGGATTTTGGAATAATGATACTTGTTAGGGAATTGTATTTATTAACATAATGACTATGGACTAAATGAATTAATGAATGCAATGTGATGTAATAATGTATATGCCTTTCTTTATTTTGTTTTCCTTTTTCTTCTATAATGTGCAATATGTGAAAAGTTCTTATGAACTGCAGCACATTAAATAAATAAAAGAATACCTTAGAATATGCTGACCACGCAAAGTCAAGGCAGGTGGCACAAGCAATACAATACAAAATAAAATTAAAAAAAAGAATATCTATGAGACAGAGGCGCCACGCCCAAAATAAAGTGTCACAAAAAATAAGATTACCGGGAAATAATTACTTAAATAATTCATTCATTAATTACTGAAGCTCTGCAGCGGCAGTTTAGAGTAAATGCATTGAAAATTACTGGGTGTAGGCCATGCTAAAAAAGCAGGCATTTGGAAGGAATTGCAGGCACGCAAGGGCGCGATGACGTCACGGTGCACGATTGCAGCTGCCCCTTGATATGGACTGAACCGTTTAGCACTCCAGAAGCTGTGATGGCGACTGAAACTGTCAGCTCTCAGTTACAGCTCTGACCGACTGTGAACTGATACATTAGAAACTCCTGCAGCAGCTGTCTCTATCCATGGGCTGGACCTTTCAGCGCTTCAGTAGCATCTGTCTCTGACACTACACATAGCAGCGGTCTCTGACTATGGACTGAAACAATCAGTGGTCCAAATGTACGAAAAGAAGTAGTGGAACTGTGTTCCCTGCTGTCCTGTTACTGCTCCCAACAAACTCCACTGCCACGCCCCCTCCAACGAGCAATCGAAACCCCAAAACAAGTACGCCTGCTGTTTTAAGGGAATCGTCAGTGCAGTGCACTGAAGGGCACATTTCAACATCTTCCTACGCTTTTATTTTAAAAACGAAACCATTCTGGAACGGTTTTTTTAAAAAAAAGTATTGGGGCAGTAAAACTTAATTTTAAAAAGTAGAGGAGCACCGCTCCCAACCGCTCCCACCCACTTCGACCACTGCAAACAATCAGCACTCGAGTAGCTGTTGCCTATGTCATTGAATTGCGCCTTTCAACGCTCCAGTGGCAACTGTTTCTGTCCATGGGCTAAATATATCATCCCTTTATTTGGATTTCTCTCTGTCGCTGTTCTGAATCGTTCAGCCCTCCAGTAGCTGCTGTCACTTTGTGTTGACCATGTCAACACTCCAGGTGCAGTTGTCTCTGTGGCCTGAACATAAAGCACCCCTGTAGAAGCTGTCTCTAAATGTGGACTAAAAGTTTCCTCACTCCAGAAGCAACTGTCTCTGTCCCCAAGGGTTGACACTTTGAGCACTCCACAGAAGATTACTATGGCTGTGCTTTGACCCTTTCGGGGCTCCAGTAGCAGCTGTCTCTTTCCATGAACTGACCGGCTCATCTCAATAGTAGCTGTCTCTCAGATCGACCTTTCTGCACTTGAGGTGAAGCTGTCTTGCTTCTTGGACTGGTCCTTTAAGCACTCCATTCGCAGTCTCTTCCCTGAACTGAGCGTTTGTAGAATTGTAGTAGTAGCTGGCGCTGGCCATGGTGCTGAAGTTTCCGCTTTGTAGCTGGCGCTGGCCATGGTGCTGAACTTTTCCGCTTTGTAGCTGGCGCTGGCCATGGTGCTGAACTTTTCCGCTTTGTAGCTGGCGCTGGCCATGGTGCTGAACTTTTCCGCTTTGTAGCTGGCGCTGGCCATGGTGCTGAACTTGTTCCGCTTTGTAGCTGGCGCTGGCCATGGTGCTGCACTTTTCCGCATTGCAGCTGCCTCTGTGCGTGCTGCTGTACCATTCAGCACTGCACTTGCATCTGTCCACGATGCTGAACTCTTCACCACTTCAGCTGCCACTGTCTCTGGCCTGTACTGTACATCACCCCAGATGCAGTGCTTAATTTCCTCAAAAATAAGTGCCAGGGACCAAATATTTCCTAGCATGCCTGTGACACATAGGGGCAGGGTTCTCTGGCCATTGTTGCCACCACCCACAGCTGACCCCAACAGTATCATCATATTTGGGGTTAAAGCTGCAAGTCACACCAGCACATTGTTGTTGCACTGACTATGGCATGTATGCACTTTAAAAATAAAAACCAGCAACAAATATCACATCCATGTTCTGTCCTGAAATGAGATACCTGTGATTCTTTAAGTTCCAAAGGAACTTATTAACTGTGAAAACAGCCAACATGCTTTTCTCTTATGGTTAATTGATGGACAAATGCAGGCAACACATCAAATGGACTCTTCTGTCAAGCACTGCAGCAAGATCTCCTTGTGTAGGGTAGCACTCAGGACAGGCACTCCATCTCGGCAATGGCCTTTTCCCTGGTATTGCCCTGAAGTTGGTACTGCTGGCTTTCCTGTTGTTGTCAACCCACCCTGCAGTGGCATTGCTGCTGGTTTTTACAGTAGTAGAGCTGCATTGATGCTATGCAGGCTGACTCGAGCAGTGTACAGGCATGACCAGCATGAGTGCATGGCATGGTCACTTTCCACCTCATTGGTATTCATGTGGAGATCATGCCCCGTTCCAGGGGCTGAAACGGGGGATATAGGCCATTAGCACCCCGGATTGCTAAAGCGGCAACCCGGGGTACTAAAAAAAAAGGTTTTTCCCTCTTATAATGGGATGCATGCAGCGTCCCGCTGTAGGAATGAAAATCCTTTTTCAACATGGTCACCATGGAAAGGGAAGGCGGGGTTCCATATCAAACCCTCCTTCCCTTTCTATGGCGGCCTGCGGGAGGGGAAGAGAAGAAGCAGATGCGGTGGCGGCGTCACGGGCCGATGCAAAAATAATATAAGTAGGATGGTGGAGGGAAAAAAAAAATGGGACGGAGGGTGGGGGGAAGATGGTGGTGGGGAAGCAGGCCATCAGGTGGCTTGGAACGCAGACTTGTACCGGCGGTTCAAGCCCGTGTTCCTAGCCATCTGATTGGCTGGCTCCCCCCGTCCGAGTGCTAATGTAAATTAATAACTAGCACTGCCACTCCAGTGCGTGTCATCATGTTCATGAGTGAGAATGAGCCTGCTCAGGATGCAGAGACTTGTGACCAGGGCAAATTATTGTTGCTTGTTTTGTGACTACTTCTGATTGACAGGTAAAGTAATAAAGTTGTTAAAACAGCTAACCTTACTGCGTAGCCGCAAAACACAAAACCTTATTTTCCCATTCAAGCACTAACCTGCGGTGAGAGTAGGGAAAGTAAGGAAGTCCCTCAGGGAGTTAGTGAGCCTGCTGTTAGGGAGAACAGCATTGGAATAAGGCCTCTATTAGACAGTAGGGGTCAACCATCAATAGACTTGTACAGATAGAATTCTATGCGGTACGGACGCCTGGGTTAGAAAGGCGTTTTGGGGGAAGTCGAGAGAGAGAAATGGGTGGCCATAGACCCCACAAATAATTTAATGAAAACAGGATGCAGCCGAGCGGAACATTATGAAATGCTGCCCGGTGCAGCCCATGGGGCCAGTAAGGTTAGTTTAAGCACTTATAGGATGAGTTTAACAATACCTTTTCACTCCTGTAGTGTTCTTTGAATTTCCGTTCGTCACCTGTGTAACATGAGCACTACTGCATGCACACAGTACACAATCTGCTGCCTATTGTGACCATTTGCCTATGCTTACATTACTGCTTACCTTAGTGCAAAACAGGGGAACATAAAAACTGGCCATGGAACAACATTCGAAAATTATTACTGCTAACATTATATTTATCAACTTTGAATTATTATTACTATTATTATGATTGTTACCCTTGTAATAATAATAATAATAATAATAATAATAATAATAATAATAATAATAATAATAATAATAATTGGTAGTAATATTGTTATGGTTAACAATAGTGATGTGTTATTTATATAGCGCTTTTGCCAAAGTGCTTTACATAGAACATATATCACTAAACCGAAGTTGGTTATCATTTATCTATTGCAGAAGTATGAAAGGCTGAAGAGGCCTTGCAGGGATTCAAACCTGCAATCTGCAGATCACACACAGCTCACAGCAGCGAGTGGTCAACCTGCTGAGCTACCTTGCCAGCTATTATCATTATTATGATTAATAAAAATAATAATAATATTATTGTTAATATTATTATTATTTCTATTAGTAATACTAATAACAATCATACCAAAACTACTGATTATAATAGTAATATATAATAAGTAGTACTATTTAGGAATTTTGTCATTGATGGACTGGAACAGAGGGTAACAGGCTGGCAGCCCAAATTAATGGGTCGGGAGAAGAGAGGGCAGTTAACAAAGGCTCTGGGACATTACTCCCCGTTCCAGCCCTTGGAGTGGGGTGTTAGCACCATTAGCAACCATTAGCAACCCGGGTTACTGTTTTTGTCGAAGATGACACCAAGGTTATTTGCTTAACAGGAAGGCGAAGGAAGAGGGCCCAAGGAGGGTGGCCCGAGTGAGAGAGTGAAAGTGGGAGCAGGGGTCCAAAAGAAAAGGATCTCCGTCTAAATGGTATTAAGGCAGAGATCGTTGGAGGCGCACCAATCCTGATTTGCAGACAGACAGTCTGGAATGAGTGAGAGAGGAGATGAGGCTGAGGGGGGCCTGAAGGAAAGCTGAGTGTCATCTGCATAACACTGAAAGTTACAGGAGAATTAAGCGATCAGGTGAACCAAAGGGCCCAAGTAGATGTTGAGAGGAGAGAGCCATGGGTAACACCACATGTGGAGAGAGAGGTGGTGGAGAGAAAGGATTCAAGTTGGAACTGGGAGGGTCGGTCCAGGAGGAAGGTGGTCAACTTCTCCAGGGCCTGATCCATGATGCCCCGGTTCTCGCGCAGTCGATTGATCGGGGTGGTGTGACTGACCGTGTCAAAAGCAGAGGAAACTTCAAGGAGGATGAGGACAGAAGGAGAGCTAGAGTCAAGATTAGAGAACAGATCTACACAGGTGCTTAAGAGAGACAACCAACAGATTCATTGTGGAGAGTAAGGTGGGAGATGGCCAGTTTTTCCAGGAGTTTGCCCAGGAAAGGAGTGCTACAGATCGGGCAATAGTTTGCCAGACAGGAAGGATCAGCAGAAGGCTTTTTAATTTCATTTAATTTATTTATGTATACTTTAAAGTGTTTTAGTTCAAAATAAACTTTACATGTAAAAAAACAGGTGAAAAGAAAGAAAAATATATAAATATAGATTATACATAAAAACATAATAAATCAATATGAATGAATTAATTTCATCGTCTTGTGATTAGCTTGCTATATCAATATAAAATGTCAACATAGATGGATCGTTCAAAAGACACTGAAGCCGTATTCCAACAACATAGCACAGTTTAACAGAAACACGGATTATAAGCAAAGCAGAACAATACCTAGTGAGTCAATGCAAGGCCAATAACGCAGTGCCTCAATGTCACAGTACGTCACAATGCAATACAATGACATTGCTCAATGTGCCCTTGATTGGTATAGAAGATAGTACAGATTTGCCAATTTACCAACTTGCTAATTACAACTTGTCCCAAGTCCTGCCACATGTTTTTCGAAAAAAGTCCATATATACGGTACAAAGCCAAATGTAGGCTATTACTACTTGTATACAAGCAGTGGATCCAAAAGGCACTCTCACTGATTGAAACTAAGTTATGTACATGATCAGCTAGATTTGGCATGACAGGTGGTGCCATACTAGGGCACTCAGGACATGTCTCATGGTCTCGAGGGAATCCGTATCTTTACAAATATGACAATTCCTTTCACTCCAGATTATCTTTAGAGTTGGTCCAATATTAGCCTGCACAGGCAACCGGTTCAATCGGAAAAGCAATATAAATCGTCAGAGATTACCCGAGGAACAAAGCATGAACTGTTGTTGCGATACTTTCGGGATATATAACAAAAATGCGATATGTTGGTATGATTTTAACCCATGCAAGTGGGTATAGTTGTTTATCCGATCCCAGTCAGTTTACTTGATTTTAAATTATTTACACAGCTCTGTATAACCTAGTTCCCATCTTGGTAACCAGTCAATTAGCTTTTTAAGGAGGGGGTGCACAACTGAGTGCTTGAGGAGAGAGGGGAAAGATCCAGTGGTGAAAGAGTGATTGCAGAAATCGGCTAAGGCTGGATCGAGGGTGTCAATCTGGTCCTTGTTGGATCTGGAGGAACAGGAGACCACCTGTTTGGACCACACTTTCATAGTTCGGACTTGTCTAGAAACATCGTCATGTGTGGTCGGAGTTAAAGAGGAGAAAGGAGAAGATGGAGAGGTGGTTAGAGGGGGCCGAGAGAGGTAGAGGGAGAGGAAATGGAGAGAGAGGACAGGATGTCCTGAGTTTTAGTGGTGAAGTGAGAAGCCAGAGACATACAGAGGTTCTGGGAGGGAATAGGCGAGGTAGAGACTGCAGAAGGATTGGCCAGCTCTTTGCAGATTTTAAAAAGTTTGGCTGTGTTGTTATAGGCCACAGAGAAACAGGCTTGGATGGGGACTCTCTTCTTGAATAGGACACAGAGTCTGTATTGCCTTAAGAGCAGACTGCAGGCCAGTTTGTCAGAGGATGTGCCCAACGTCCTCTACATCCACTCAGCTACCCTGTACTTGCGTTTCAGGGTGTCAACGTCGGAGTCATACCAAGAGTTGCACTTGGAGGTAGGCTTCAGACGGATTCTCATGACAGGGGCAAGGAAGTGAAGAGTGTTGGAGATAGAAAGATGCAGGTTAGAGAGGGCTGTTTCAGAGTGTTAATCAGCTGTAGGAATAGGAGGAGCAGAGAAAGTATAGACAAAGGCATTCACTGACACACGCTTCATGGGCCGAATGACCGAGAAAGTAGGTGGCAGTGATGGGGTGGGCTTAGTCTGAGGGACAGAGAGTTTCAGATGAGAGGAGAGCAGAAAGTGGTCAGTCCAAGAGAGAGAAGTGGTGATAGGGTTAGAGTGCGGGATGTCTGAGGAGATGAGAATATCCAAGTGTGTCAGGCAGAGTGTGTCGGACGAGAGAGTAGAATGGCAAGAGAGAGAGTGTTGCAGAGGTTGCGGAAGAGGCCAGAGGAGGGATTGGAAGCATCCAGATGTATGTTGAGGTCTGAGTAGGAGAAGTTGGGAGGTAGAGGCAAGGAGAGAAGAGGAGAGGTCAACCCACTCTGAGAGGAAGAGGGCAACCTGGCAAGGTGTCATGTAGATGGTGGTCACAGTCAGAAATAGGTCAGGAGAGAGAGCGAGATTGCAGTCCAGGCATTCAAAGGAGGAGTAGGCCTGCGTAGGAATGACAGAAGCAGGGAACCACTCCAGAAAGATCAGAGCTATTCCACCTCTGGGTCAGTTGGTTCTGGGTTTGGAGAGGATCTTGTAGCCATTAGGGAGGAGAGTGTCAAAACCTGTGGGAGAGCTGGCCTTGAACCATGTGTTGGTGAGAGCGAGGACATCCAGGTCAAGTTCTTTGAGGAGGTGGCAGGTGGCAGAGGAGCGTTTGACAGCAGGGCAAGAGTTGACAGTAGCGACATGGAGCAAGTTGCCACATTTGAAAGACTTCCGGAGTGGGGTGACAGTCTTGGGGTATTCCCAGCAGAAGTGGTAGAGGAGTCAGAGAGTGGCCAGAGGTGGTAGCAGGGGGTGGCATAGTAGCTAGAGAGGAGGAGGAAGGTGCCAGAGAGGCGAAAGAAGACAGAGGAGCCTGAGAGGAGCTAGTAGGAGTAGGAGGTGGAAGGAAGTTGAGAAGACACAGGAGATGTCTATTGAAAAAAGGAGAAGATTGGGCTGAGGGCCCTGGACCAAGACAGTGCCATTCAGATAGACATTAATGATGGTCTTGAAGGAGTGGAAGGAGGCCAAGAGGACCTCCCACCGAGTTCCACCATTAATGGGAGAGGAAGAGATAGGAGAGAGAACCAAGACCATATGAGGACTCCATAGGTCTTGTGAGGGAACCACAAAGAGGATGTCAGTGAGAGTCTGCCTAGAGGAAGCACTGATGTAGGTATCAGCAATAGGGGGGCCTGGGTTGGAGACCAGGATGTCCCCCTTGAACTTCTTCCTTCCAGACTTAGTGAGAGGGATAGGTTAGAAGATAGAGTAGAGATAGAGAAGATGGGAGAGATTAAGAGCACCATAGAGGGTGGCATGAGGGAGGCAAGAAGGGAGCATGAGGGAGGAAAGAAGCACAGCCCAAAGCCGAGCACCTTAGAAGAGGGCACACAGGAGGTAACAAGCTGGCAACCACAGGGGAACGCAGGAGCAGGGAGGATGTAAGACTGGGGGTGGGGGGAGCGCACTGTAAAAACACCTAGAATCGACTTTCCTAAAAAGAGGGCTCAAAGGCCTAGTTTCAACACAAACAGCAATGTACAAAAGGAAGAACAAACGTTCCTAGAGAGATGGCCAGGCAATACAGCTCAGTATGTAGCAATGTAAACAGGAAAGTATCGAGAGGAGCGGGTCAGTTTAGTGGGGTGCAATGATTGCTGCCCCCCACTCCCTGACCTCACCACACCTACCGGGTCAGTCCCAGCAGGTTGACGGCTGCAGGCTTCTGAAATGAAATCATTTAATTATATACTGAGTGAGCGCTAGCAATTTTGGCAAGAGTATTCTCTAGGTGTAGTGTAAAGTAAACGGGTTCTCCCTACACACGTGACAGCATGCTTCCATGTGTTAGCTTTCAATACAGAGAAGTAGTGTCTTGTCAAAATAAATCTTGCTGTGAAATTGCACTGCCGTTTCTTGAATGCAGAGAAAAGCGTTCTGCTGCTTCCCAATCGGCCTCTTGCATCACAATAATTCGGAAGCAGTCATTACGAGCAGTTACTGACTGCCTACTGAGCAGTCGAGCGATAACAAGGATTTCCATGTGATAATTTCCATTACTGACTACTCCTTCGTCCTCGTCATCGTCTTTGCTCTATGCAGTGTGTCCTCACCTGGATGAACAGGAGGAGGACACACTGCAGAGAGTAAGGACTGTGACGAGGAGACTTGAACTCGGAGTAATGAACGTTACAGGTAAGTGATCAAATGGTGTATTTTCTACAAGCTCAAGCCCTTCACCAGCCCACACGCATGTTTTGATGGCTCGGTTTTAATGGCACCACACGTGTGCGCCACAAATCACTCGGCACTTGCAAAGAAGCGCCGTGCTCCGTTATGGCTCCCACTGCGATCAATAACTTTGCATTCATCCCCTGTTGACTTTAGCAGTTCGGGATCCAGAGCCCCCTTCTGTTCCCGAGGACCGTGGCGCGACCCAGCTGCGCTTTCCCTCCCACCGCACAGAGCGGGGATTGGGTAGAAAGCTGGAGGCTGCCGGAAATCTGCAGCTCCGCGGCGCTATTATATGTTTGTCCATCGCCAATCAGACAACAGAACTGGCAGGTGGCGGCGTCCTGCGCCGCACACCCACCCTGTGTGCAGAGGGTACTACGCGGCCCTTCAAAGCTTACCAGGCACGCACGCACGCACAGCACCTGCCTGGCCGCGGCTCCCGTTGCCTCGTAGACAACAAGGCCCTGTTTACCTGAGAGTCAGGCACAAAAGCCTGGTGCTAGCACCTCGGCAAAGCGCGATGGCATATGGACGGCGCTGCACAATGGCCCGCCGCGCGCACCTGGACTGGCGTGGCCTCATCTGTGTATTTCCACCCGTTACATAAGCGCCGTCCTTGCAAACACGCCCAAGGTCAAAGGGCGGCACCTATCTGCGTGTTGATCGATTGTGGCCATGCGTTTTTATATTGAATTTGTTTCATGGTCGCTTCCGACAGTCGTGCCTGTGTGTGTGCACGTGCCTGCGTTTGTGTGTGCACGGGCCTGCGTGTGTGTGTTTCGTCTTAAAATTAGTTTCTCCGTCCTTCCCTGCACTTTTGACTCCCTTTTGACTACTGATCTCCCCCCTAGCCACACCACGATTTTTCAAAATGTAAGTACTTAGAGTAACTTTGCCCTCACTCCTTTTTAGTTTTTACTGTTACGTGGTGCTTAAGCGCCACCCAAAAGCCACAATTATGGGACTGGCATACAGCTAGGGGGGAAATGAAATGAGAGGAGGTGTGAGAGTGTACACAAAGCTTGTGGGTGCTGTTTATTTATTTATTTATTTTCTTATTTACTCACTCATTGACTGACCATGGCCCTGGTAATCCCTAGGGCCATTCCCACACACTACCTGCACCTCCCCACAAAAAAAGCACATCCTCCTGAGGTGTCTTTGAGCTGGCTCTATTAAGCAGGAACATCAAACTCTGGCCCGCCATTGTTGCTTAATCGCAGCTGTAAATGCATTACCGGTGTAATAACATGTCTTGACCAAGTGTGCCTTCAGCCACGTGAGTTGTGTCTCGTCCTTACACTGAAGTCATGTTTAAGAAAGAAGCTGTGACAAAGCCTAGAGTAGTAATCGCCACACTTACTGTTGCCATGTTATGGCAAGGCAAGTACCATTATGGCAGTGTCTGGCAAATGCGTATCCAATCCCTACAACAAAAAAAGCCCAAACTGTTGGCTTTGCCAATGCTTGCGTGAGTTGACTTTTGAGCCCGGAATTGTTTCGTAGGTCAGCCTCTTGGCAGGTGGGTTTTTGGCTGACCCGTAACAAGTCATTAATAAAATGTAGATATTTGATTGTGATAGCCAGGTAATCCTCTGAAGGGTGTAGAGATTCCAGATTAATTTATTGCTGCACAAAACCTCTCTATATCTAAGGGCATTCCATTAAGTGCAATTTCAAGAGTACACAACATTACAGGGCTGCAAGTGACACAACAGTTTTCTGCAAGACCCACCACATATGCACACACAAAGGCATAACTTGCCCTGCAGTGAACAGGTGCCACTGGCCCTTTGCGGGCGCAGTGTTACATTTTCTGTTTACAGCCCTCAGTGGCATCCACGATAAGCCTGCCTGCACCCAACACACAAGCTTTAAAATCACAACAATAAATGGCAACACATCAAGCCGCCCTTACACACAATTGCAACATTCATCATAGAGCCTCAGACTCTTGTGTACAACAAGGCCACAAGACTAAGTTACCACAAAATCTTGCAGGTTACCGGATGCGCGCCTCACTGGGTCCGGTCGGCTTCCAGGCACAGCCTCCTATTCACTGATACTGCCAGAACATCTGCGTGCGTCTGCCTTGCTCACGTCATGCTGGTTGGGTGGCACGCTGAACACTATCGGCAACTGCCAGCTGTCCAGGAACAAGTCCCCATCCCCAGTTCCCCAACTCAAGAACGTTGACGAGGCAGGACAGTAGAGGACAGAAACCAACCAAATTCCTTGCACCCAGTCCAACAGCCTCTCAAATGTATGCATATAGTGCCGTATTTATAAAGCACAGCTAAGACCCAAAGGTATCTTGGTATCTTCCATCTATCATTTCTGGAGTACCTCGTCCACCATGAGTTGCACGCCCTAACTCAATGCCTTCCCTGTGCCTACACGAATGATGCCTGCGTGGTTGATGAAATGTGCAGGGCTGCAATGAGACTTTATCAAGCCAACCAACCCCTTCAGGCACTTGAACACACACTCATCACATTTTCATGAACTCGCCCCTTTTTCTGTTTCATCAAATTTATTTAGTGTTTTTTCTGGGGCCACTTTCTCCAAGGGCCACCCAAGCACTCCTACAAGATGCATTGGGGGCCTGCAGACTTTATTCATGCTCTTGCCGGACAGTGTTTAACTAACCATGTCCTCCACCACAATGTGGCTATGGTAGCACCACAATGTGGCTATGGTAGCACCAGTACAATGTGGCTATGGCGGCACCAGTACAGTGTGGCTATGGCGACACCAGTATAGTTCTCTGCAACCACGGTTAGTCCTCTCATGTGGTTGGTTATGCCCCCACCGCTGCCAATTTATCTCTTCTGCCCAATGCAGCCTCATGCCAGGCAAAGGTGTGGAAAACAACTTTTCCTTGAAAATAAATTCTTGCAAGGCCATCCAGTCATTACTACTTTTTCAATACCTCCAATATATGAACCGTTTCACAAGCCAATGCCTCATCCCCATGGTAAGTGCTCCAGGAAGCACTGTTGCCTCTCGGACTGGGGCACACAATTGTCTCGGGCACCAATGAAAGAGTGGCCCACAGGTGCAAATGACAATTCATTCCTTTTGTGACAGACTGTTTGAATGGTACCCATGGCGGGGGTTTGATAAAATGTGGTGCAAATGTGCCTTTAAAAGATATTTATTCAGCAACACTGGTAAAAAAATACTAGCCGC
Organism: Ambystoma mexicanum; assembly: GCF_040938575.1. NCBI lineage: Eukaryota > Metazoa > Chordata > Amphibia > Caudata > Ambystomatidae > Ambystoma > Ambystoma mexicanum. Next base: position 1,395,811,459 of record NC_090924.1, read on the forward strand.
ATAGTGAAGGAACTCATCAAACTGGCCCACATTGGCCAAACAAGTGGCCCACTTTGACCAACAAAATTGGCCCACAAAAGCATTGTGCGTTTTTGGTTCGGGAATTGTCTTTTTGCCCTATAGGACAGGCCGAGCCTGGCCTCTTGGAAACTCCAAAGTTCATTGACATCAAGTGAGTAAATCTAGTCCATCGTCTCTTTCCTCAAAGCACCCATGGAAAAAGTCATCAAGTGAACCAGTGCCTATTCCCCTGGAAAGATGTGCTATCGGAGTGCTGCCTGAAATGCGGTCAGCTGTCACTTAGCCTGTTCTGGCCACCTTTCAGGGCGCCAAGGACATCAAAGGTTTATGATCAGTTCTGATCCAATAGGGTGCGTCCGGTTACTTAAAATACCTGGAAACACTTCGAACTTTAATATCAGGTCAAACTCTCAATTACAGAATATGTTCTCTTCAATGACTCTTAGCAATTATGGCCCTGCGTTATGTCTCTCAGAAGCTTGTGTTTGCTAATGCCCTTCGATCCTTCTAGTGCTACCCCCTCATGGACTCTCCCTGGGACCTTGACACCATTATCCACCTATTAAACATTGAAAGAATGATGAAAGGCTGAGTTGGCCCTCTCCGGATTCAAATCTGTGCTCTGCAGGCTGAAAACACGGCCAAGTGCTTAACTCACTGTGCTATGTTGTCAACTATGATTGACATTTCACCTTTTTTCCAACAACATGGAGAAATGGGGCTCGGGGACACCTCTCCCATAGGTGCATTATTTGATGACAGATTTTTTTTGACATAGCAATAACATAGTTAAGAACAGGACCCTTTCCAATCTGTAGGTCCTTTTCCAGTTCTGAGTTTTTTTCTCTGCATTCTGGGACTTGTAGTCCGAGTTTTATAATCAGAAAAATGTACCTACAAGTACCAGAATGCAAAACAAAAAAAACAGGACTGTACAAGTTTTATAGGATCCTACCGAACTCGGCCTTAGAGCTCTTGAGAGATATGTTTGTTTGTTTCTAGCAAACTGGACGGGACGTTGCCTAAAAGTACTAACCAGGCGTCTATTTCGGTCTTTTTGAAAAAAGGTAAGGACTGTAATCATCCTGCTAGTTATCGTCCAATCAGCCTTGTCAATACCGATAATAAGATTCTTGCCAAGGTTCTTGCTAAGCACCTGGTACAGTTCTTGCCCGCTTTGATTGATGAGGAACAATCTGGATTCATGAAAAATCGGCGTAAGTCCAGTAACATCAGGAGATTGTTACTTACCATGGAAATGGCAGATAGAACGGGCTGTGATGCCGCTGTCCTTTCGCTTGAAGCAGAGAAAGCTTTCGATAGGGTCAGCTGGGATTACTTGTTTTCAGTTCTGAGGAGGATGAATCTGGGTGAGGATTTTGTTTCTTGGGTTGCTCTTCTATATGCCAATCCTACTGCAGACGTTAAGACTAATGGGGTGGTATCGCAGCCTTTTTGTTTGAATTGGGGCACGCGCCAAGGTTGTCCATTTTCTCCACTGTTATTCATTCTGGCGATTGAGCCTCTAGCAGTCTGCATTAAAAATGAACCAGATTTACAGGGTGTTAATTGTTGGGGTGTTGTGCAAAAGGCTTAGCTTTATGCGGATGATCTCTTATTGGTGCTGCAGAATTTGGAAGAGTCACCGCCCCGTTTGATGAGGATTTTGTCAGATTATCACGTTTGTTCAGGGTACAAGATTAACCGCTTGAAGTCAGAAGTGTTGTCTCTGTCCAACAGGTGTGATAAGACTCTGGTTACGGGGCTGGCGTTTACTTGGTGTGATGTGCGCATGCGATATTTGGGGGTGTGACTGACGTATCCTGTCTCCCTGATGGTTGATGAAAACATGAGTGTGGTCATTCGGGATTGTAAAATGGATTTGGAAAGATGGTCACTGCTTAATCTTTCCCTGTGGGGTAACGTCAATGCCCTGAAAATGAATTTGACACCCAGAATTAACTTTGTATCTAGTATGCTTCCATTGAAAATTAAGAGTGGTTATTGGAGAGATCTTGACCGTCTGGTTCAGGAATTTTTATGAGACCGAAAACCGCCGAGACTTAGTCTTTGGAAGTTAAAGCTTCCGGTCCATTTGGGTGGTTTGGGTGTTCCGAATTTTAGGGCCTACAATTTGGCCTTTTCTGCTCATTATTTTGTTCCATTTTTGAAAGGTGATGTAGACAGCTGGGCGGTGGCAGAGTCGAATGCCTATGTGCCGTTGGGCCCTGCATCCTTGTTGACCACTAATACTAAGATTCCTGGTGGTGGTATGTTGGCAACGTCCTTTTTGCGCAGCTCATGGACTGATATCTGGTCATTACTAGGTTGGGATGCGTTTAAGTGCAGGAGTGCCTCTATTTGGCTGAATCCTAGGATTAGGGATAACTCAAGGACAGTTTTTTGGCCTGAATGGTTCTTAATGGATATTAAACGGGTTTCTGACTTGGGGAATGATGTTCGGTGGTTCACTGCTGCTGAGCTGAGAGAGAGATGGAATTTTGATGGTTTGTCAGACTCCACCTGATGAGGTCTGTGGGTGAGGTGGACTGGTCTGACTCTTTGGATGTGGATATTTTTCTGGCTGATCCGAATGAGAAGGAAGGTGGTCTAGCCAGTAGGCTGTACACGCTAATCATGTCACTTTATCAGAGTAATGACAATTTGCGGAGGGTTTGGAGTGAGAGAATTGGGTCGGAGATTGATATTGTTGACTGGCAGAATATGTGTAGTAATGTTTCCTTGTGTTCGCTGAATCTGAGTGAAAGGTTTCGACAAATTAAGATTCTAAATCGAGTGTATTGGTGTCCTGAAACACTTCATAAGAGGGGCATGACTGACAATGAAGATTGTTGGGGTTGCATCCAGGAAGTTGGGTCGTTGGAAAATATGCTATTGAGCTGTGTGCGAGTCAGGGATTTTTGGAATGAAGTCTGTGGTGTGTGTGACAGGGTTTCGGGTGGTGGCTCTGTCCTGGATTTTAGGATGGTAATCCTTGGTGATGATTCGGGGTTGGCTGATGTCAGCTCTGCCCTTAACATGTTTTTATTTAGGGCAATGATTGTGGACAAGCGGTTGATTCTCAGAGGGTGGAAAGGTCAGGTCCCTCCTTCCTTTGAGAAATGGATCCAAGAGATGCAATGCCTGTCGAGGACGGAAAAGTTGATTTACAAATTTAAATGTAAATTGTCTTCATCTGAGAAGATCTGGAATGTGTTTAACGATTTCTTTTAAATTTTGTTTACAGGCATTCTCTTCTGTAGTTCTAACTTGTGACATGTTATCTTTCTGTATATATTGTAAATAAATAAATAAAAAAATAAAAAGATTGGAATGGGTTATTTTGGCAACTAAGCAATAATGCGCCACTTAACGCAGTTGCAATGAGTCCCCGTTTCTTCGTTGTGTTCCAGCACTTATTTATATATTTATTTATTTCATTTATAAAATGCACAGACAATCCAGAGGCATAGAGGTGCAGCTACAGGTACATGTCAGGTAAGTGTAGCTTGTCATGCAGTTCGTGTGAGATACGTCAGTAGTGAGAGTGTAGGATCAAAAACAAAGAACAACAGTATTATCATGTATGTTATTGCTGGCATGCAAGTGACAGTTACAGGTCTTATTATGCAAAGAGCTGTGTTTTGATTGCTTTGAGGAATAGCCAGTAAGATTTCTCAACTCTATGGGAGGGGGGAGGTCGTTCTGAAGTTTCACAGAAGGGGACTGTACCATGATACACTACCGACCATTGATAGAGGATGCCAGGTACACACATTCATCTGTGAGTGCTTCGATACTGTGCCTCCATATTACAATGCCCGATGGTGAAGACTTTGGGAACATGAAAGGGTGAATGCCTGAGTGGGCTCTGCCAGGATTCAAGCTCTGTGTGCCCTGTAGACAGCATGTTTATCGGTGGCCTGGCCAACATCCTTTGAAAGAACTCTCTGGCACGAGGTTGTTCACTCGGTTGCCTTCACAATTTGCCGTAGTCTTTGCATAAGCTGCCCGACCTTTTGAGGTGCACAGAGGGATGATCGATGGACTAAAGGCGTCATCTCAGATGTAGGCGATTACCTGTCTCCGGTCTCACATGTTCCATCAGATCCGGACCAGTCTTTCCCCCAGAGATCAACACAGATGGAGAACGTCACGTGACCGAAACCGAACGCCTCCAAGTCCGCTCGCATGCTCGCATCGCAATTTCACCATTGGATGTGCTCACGTGCAGGGGCCATCTCTCCAACCAATCACTAACTAAGCGCCCTCATGAAGGTGAGAGGTCTTCAGGGTGCTTCTTCTTGGATGTGTCAGGCAACGTTAATCTGCGTGGGGGAGAATGGGGGTGGCTGTCCACGAATATTGGCACAGGCTTTGACCGACTGGACTAGTTGATTTCCAGACACTTCGCCTGTGTTTTCACATCTCATCCACAGCAGCTTCCGGTTCTGGGCAGCGAGAGGCTCTGACCTCCTCACTGCGGTTGGTCGCTAATTACAGCGCCCCCTTGAACTTGCTGATGTCACCAGTGTGGTCTTAGGTGGCGCCTTTCCATCCACAGCTAAAGTGGTTTATTCCCCATTGATGCGCTAAGGTGTGTTACGCTGCATTACCGCCTACGCTTGGGCTTTTGGTGAGTTATATTATAAATATTTAATGGCGCCTCAACAGGGCATCTAGGTGTTAGTCTCTTGTCTTCGGGTGTCTCCCTGACAGGCTGCCAGGTCTAATGATGCTATATCCCTGGACCTTGGGGTGCCTCATACTATCACAAGCTGCCAGGACCTCTGCAGATATATGTTTGGATCTTGGGGTGCTTCATACTGTCACAAGCTGCCAGGACCTTTGCAGCTATATGCTTGGACTTTGGGGTGCCTCATACTGTCACAAACTGCCAGGACCTCTGTAGCTATATGCTTGGACTTTGGGGTGCCTCATACTGTCACAAGCTGCCAGGACCTCTGTAGCTATATGCTTGGACTTTGGGGTGCCTCATACTGTTACAAGCTGGCAGGACATCTGCGGCTATATGCTTGGACTTTGGGGTGCCTCATACTGTCACAAGCTACCATGTCTTCTGCGGCTATATCCCTGGACTTTGGGGTGCTTGATACAGTTCCAAGCTGCCAAGCCTTATGTGGCTATATGCCTGGACCTTGGTGTACCTCATACTCTCAGAAGCTGTTAAGCTTTATGTGGCTATATGCCTGGACCTTGGGTGCCTCTTACTGTCACAAGCTGCCAGGACCTCTGCTGCTATATCTATGGAGTTTGGGATTCCTGATACTGTCAGAAGCTGCCAGGCCTTATGTGGCTATATCCCTGGACTTTGGGGTGCCTCATACTGTCACACACTGCCAGGATCTTTGTGGCTATTTGCCTGGACTTTGGGGGGCCTCATACTGTCACACACTGCCAGGATCTTTGTGGCTATATGCTTGGACTTTGTTGTGCCTCATACTGTCACGAGCTGCCAAATCTTCGGCTGCTATATCCATGGTTTTCGGGGTGTCTCATATTGTCACAAGCTGCATGCTTTCTGTGGCTATATTTCTGGACTTTGGGGTGCCTCATAATGTCACAAGCTACCATGCTTTTTGTGGCTATATTTCTGGACTTTGGGGTGCCTCATAATGTCACAAGCTACCATGCTTTCTGTGGCGATATTTCTGGATTTTGGGGTGCCTCATACTGTCACAAGCTGTCAAGCGTTCTGTGGCTATATTTCTGCACTTTGGGGTGCCTCATAATGTCACAAGCTACCATGCTTTTTGTGGCTATATTTCTGGATTTTGGGGTGCCTCATACTGTCACAAGCTGCCATGCTTTTTGTGGCTATATTTCTGGACTCTGGGGGTGCCTCATACTGTCACAAGCTGCCATGCATTTTGTGGCTATATTTCTGGACTTTGGGGGTGCCTCGTACCGCCACAAGCTGCCATGCTTTCTGTGGCTATATTTCTGGATTTTGGGGTGCCTCATACTGTCACAAGCTGCCAGGTCTTCTGCTGCTATATCCATGGTTTTCGGGGTGTCTCATATTGTCACAAGCTGCATGCTTTCTGTGGCTATATTTCTGGACTTTGGGGTGCCTCATACTGTCACAAGCTACCATGCTTTTTGTGGCTATATTTCTGGACTTTGGGGTGCCTCATAATGTCACAAGCTACCATGCTTTCTGTGGCGATATTTCTGGATTTTGGGGTGCCTCATACTGTCACAAGCTACCATGCTTTCTGTGGCGATATTTCTGGATTTTGGGGTGCCTCATACTGTCACAAGCTGTCAAGCGTTCTGTGGCTATATTTCTGCACTTTGGGGTGCCTCATAATGTCACAAGCTACCATGCTTTTTGTGGCTATATTTCTGGATTTTGGGGTGCCTCATACTGTCACAAGCTGCCATGCTTTTTGTGGCTATATTTCTGGACTTTGGGGGTGCCTCGTACCGCCACAAGCTGCCAGGTCTTCTGCTGCTATATCCATGGTTTTCGGGGTGTCTCATATTGTCACAAGCTGCATGCTTTCCGTGGCTATATTTCTGGACTTTGGGGTGCCTCATACTGTCACAAGCTACCATGCTTTCTGTGGCTATATTTCTGGACTCTGGGGGTGCCTCATACTGTCACAAGCTGCTATGCTTTCTGTGGCTATATTTCTAGACTTTGGGGTGCCTCATAATGTCACAAGCTGCCATGCTTTCTGTGGCTATATTTCTGGATTTTGGGGTGCCTCATACTGTCACAAGCCGCCATGCTTTTTGTGGCTATATTTCTGGACTTTGGGGGTGCCTCATACTGTCACAAGCTGCCATGCTTTTTGTGGCTATATGTCTGGACTTTGGGGGGTGCCTCATACTGCCACAAGCTGCCATGCTTTCTGTGGCTATATTTCTGGACTTTGGGGTGCCTCATACTGTCACAAGCTGCCATGCTTTCTGTGGCTATATCTGTGGAGTTTGGGATCCCTTATACGGCCGTAAGCTGCCAGCAGGCCCAGACAAGATATATCTACCCTATATTTACCCTATAAATCAATAGGGTAAATATGCTAGTGTGGCCAGTTTTTATGGTCAAACAGGGCAAGTTGTTTGGGCAAAGTGGGCAAGTTTGTTGAGTTACTTCACTGTGCAGCTAGGAGCTTTGACTGTGTTACAGAACACATATTCTTTCAAATGCTTAAATATGAAACACATTTTACCACAAAACTCCTCCTTGGGTACCACTCAAGCAGACTGTCACAAAAGGAATGTGAACCACGTTTCTAATGGTGCCTGAGTCAACTTTATGCTCCAGTCTGAGTTATGCCCTGGCTGCCAGGTATCCCCCGATTACACCTCTTTACTTTCAGGTGCCTCAACTGTCCAAAGCTGCCAGGCATCCCACCATTGCCCCTATTAGATTTCAAGTGTCTCAACTGTCACAAGCTGCCAGGTATCCACCAATGGCACCTTTCGGCTTTCAGGTGTCTCGAAAGTCATAGGTTGCCAGGTATCCCACAATTGCACCTCTTAGCTTTCGTGTTTCACACCTGTTGCAAGCAGCCAGGCCTTCCACAGCTTTATCCTTGGCTATGGGCTCCCTCATACTGTTGTTGCCTCTTGGCTTTCAGGTGTCCACACTGTCACAAGCTGCCAGGTATTCTGCGATTGCATCTCTTATCGTTCAGGAGTCTCGACTCTCACAAGCTGCCAGGTATCCCACGATTACACCTCTTAGCTGCTTTCATGTATATCGCCTGTCACATGCTGCCAGGTGATTCACGATCGTACCTCGTAGCTTTAATCTATCTCGACTGTCACATGCTGCCAGGTGATTCGCGATCGTACCTAGTAGCTTTAATCTATCTCGACTGTCACATGCTGCCAGGTGATTCGCGATCGTACCTCGTAGCTTTAATCTATCTCGACTGTCACATGCTGCCAGGTGATTCACGATCGTACCTCGTTGCTTTAATCTATCTCGACTGTCACATGCTGCCAGGTGTTTCACGATCGTACCTCGTAGCTTTTATGTATCTCGACTATCACCCGCTGCCAGGTGTTTCACGATCGTACCTCGTAGCTTTCATGTATCTCGACTATCACCCGCTGTCAGGTGATTCACGATCGTACCTCGTAGCTTTAATCTATCTCGACTGTCACATGCTGCCAGGTGATTCACGATCGTACCTCGTAGCTTTAATCTATCTCGACTGTCACATGCTGCTAGGTGTTTCACGATCGTACCTCGTAGCTTTCATGTATCTCAACTGTCACATGCTGCCAGGTGTTTCACGATCGTACCTCGTAGCTTTCATGTGTCTCGACTGTCACAAGCTGCCAGGTATCCCACTATGGATTGCATATCTTATCGTTCAGGTGTCTCGGCTGTCGCAAGCTAACAGTTATCCCACGATTGCACCTCTTAGCTTTCATGTTTCACACCTGTTGCAAGCAGCCAGGCCTTCCACAGCTTTACCCCTGGCTATGGGCTCCCTCATACTGTTGTTGCCTCTTGGCTTTCAGGTGTCCACACTGTCACAAGCTACCCCTTAGCTTTCGGGTGTCTCGACTGTCCTAAGCTGCCAGGCATTCATCGGCTATATTTCTGGAATTTGGGTTTCTCAATCTATTGCAAGCTGTCAGGAATACCAATGCGTTTTCTCTTGGCTTTGTGGTCCTTCATACTGTCACAGTCTGCCAGGCCTTGGCTTTTGGGGTGCTTCGACTGTCTCAAACTGCCAAGAATTCTGTGACTGCATCTGTTGGCTTCGGGGTATCTCAGACTGTTACAAGCTGCCAGGACTTACACCGTTCCATTGCTAGGCATTGGGGTGTCTCAAACTATGTCAATCAGCCCGGCGTTTTCCAGCTTCATCACTGGGTTTTTGGGTGTCTCTTCGTGTCACAGGTTTTACCTGCTTCTGCAGCTCTTTATCTTGGCTTTGGGGTTTCACATGCAGTCACAATCTGAAAGGCATTTTTCAGGTCTTTTAAAAGGCATTTTCCAACTCTTTGTTACACTGTGTTGCATTGTATTGCATCAGGAGTATTTATTTATTTCATTTATTTATTACATTTGTAAAGCGCACGAAAACCGAAAGGCGTCAAGATGTTGTGAACATATTGGCATGGTTACAGCTACATACAAGTCAGGTATGAACAATAATTTCCTGGTCAGGGTGGTCAGTTAGTTAAACAGAAATGTTTTGAGGTGTTATCTGAAGAAGAGTTTTTTGCAGAGCATTTGTAAACCATGATCGGCTTCTGGTCACTAAACACATAGGGTTCACGGGAGAGACGCGTTGCACATGTTTTCTACTGTAAAGCGTAAGGCTGCATTTATTTAGCAAAATTCAGCATTTAAATTAATGGCACCTGGTTACCATCTGATTTGTTAATCCACAAAAATATCATTAAAAGTCATAACTTGGATGTCTGGACCGCAAGTGACCATGCGCTGCCCCACGCCCCTAGGATGATAATATGGGGAATAAGGTGACCCCACCGTAGACCAACAAAATTCCCCAGACTGGTTTCCTCCACCGCTCTGCACGTTCCTGGATAGGCACCTGGCGGTCGGCGCCCCCCATTGCAACCTACGACAAATTCAGTCTAGCTAGGCCCACATTGAAATCTCCTGCACTTGCAATCTTTCCTAACCACCGGCAGCACCCGCCCACGTGCCTGACCTCTGGGTTGCTTTCTGGAGCCGGGCCAGCCTCCCTAAGTCCTAAACCCGGCAGATTGCACACACACATCTTAAAGGAAACACTTAGAACTTGCCCACACCTGAACTTTGGTCCCCGAGAGCGTTCCAACCACAAACCCGAAGAGGCCATACAAATGGGGAAATGGTCGCGCTATATACATGACAACTACAATACAATTCAATACCATTTCGAAGGGATGGATGGGTGGGAAAACCAAGAGAAGTAGTTCTGTGCTGCTAGGTGCTAGGTCTTGGGTGCACATGGAACAAAGAGGGGGACACCATCTTGCTCCCCCTCTAGCTCCCATGACTACGACATAAGTGCACAATCACTTTGGCACCATGTGGCAGTGCATAATGTTGGCATCACTATTCTGCACAGTTCAGGAATGCCCCTGTACCAGGCACTTCCCAAAGGCCCCTCACCGTGCCTACCCGCACCACGCACTAGGTCTTTCTGCAATGGGATTCACAGATGGTACAGTCAAGAAGAGAAAACTACCACTCATGATTCCTTTTGGAAGGCATTCGGACATATTATTTGATCAAATGCAACATTAAATGAATGACATCATATAAACAGCTAATTTGTTAATCCAGGAAAAATATCAATCACATTTATGAATTGAAAGTCCTAGGCCCGCCCTTGGTACAATCGTTCTTGAACTGCTGCAAAACATGGACAGTCCTGTTCTGGAAAGGTTGAAGAGGACAGAGAGTAGAGGCAGGAACATTTAGAAAGAGGCTGTTGCAGTAGTCCAGCCTAGAGAGGACCAGATCTCTGCAGACAGTGAGCGCCTGGGGTAAGGAGAGGAAAGGAAGAATACCTCTGAGGAGGTGCATCTGGTAGTGTGACTTCTTAGAGACATCAGAAATGTGAGGAGAGAAGGAGAAGGTGCAATTGAGCAGGATCGCATGGTTGACTGTATCAAAAGCATCAAAAGTATCAAAATCAGAAGAAAGATTGAGGATGATGAGGACAGAAGAAAGGTTAGAGTCAAGGTTGGAGAGCAGGTCTTCACAAATGTTCAGAAGAGCAGTTCCCGTGCTTCTGGCTGCTCCTAAACAAGACTGGTTGTCAAGGAGACAACCAACAGATTCAGTGTGAAGATTAATCTGGGAGATGGCCAGCTTTTCCAAGAGTTTGCCCAGGAAAGGAGTGATGGAGATTGGGCAATAGTTTGCCGGAGAGGAAGGATCGGCAGAAGGCTTCTCAAGGAGGGGGTGCACAAGGGAGTGCTAAAGGAGACGGGAAAGGTTCAAGTGGCAAAAGAGTGATTGCAGAAGACTGCCCGGGCTAGAGAAAGGGTGTTGATATGGTCTAAGCTGGTTCTGGAAGAACAAAAGAGTGATTGCAGAAGACTGCCCGGGCTAGAGAAAGGGTGTTGATATGGTCTAAGCTGGTTCTGGAAGAACAGGGAAGAACCTGTTTTGATGGGACTTTCATAGATCAGACTTGTCTAGAAATGTTGTTGGGGGTGAATAAGGGAAAGGAAGAGAAGGGAGGAGGAGGAGAGAAGGCCAAAGGCAGTCTAGGAGTGGAGGAGAAGGAGGGTGGACAGGATGTCTTCAGTTTTAGTGGTGAAATGCAAAGCCAAGGCTGGGCAGATGGCCTGGGAGGGAACAGGAGAGGTAGAGACTGCAGCAGGATTGGCCATCTCCTTGCTGATTTTGAAGAGTTTGGCTGAGTTGTTAGATGTTGCAGAAACGCAGGTTTGGATGTGTGCTCTCTTCTTGGCGAGGACAGAGAGTCTGTACTGCCTTGGTGTACAGACTCTCTGCCTGTACACCAATACCCAGAGGTTTTTAAGGGTGAACCCGGGGAATGAACCTGTGTTGCTCCCCATCATCTTGCTTCCAAGGCAAGGGCGTTGCCCCTGAGCTATCCACCCAAGACTTAAATCCCACTTGCTGAACAACAGACCACTTTGCAAACAATTATAAGAATCCGGGGACCCCCTTGCCCCTTTGTTTCTTTTCACTTTATCTTTCTGAAGTCTAATCTTGCCGGAGGTATCCCAACCTCACTCTTCATGTTTCTTCTCTCATAAAAATGGACACCCCGCTGAATGCCATGAGCAAGGGAAACACTTACTCCTCAGGTTCTGTGTCCCCGAAGTTCACTCTGACCAGGAGAGTCTCAATCTCACATCTACTAACTACTCTTATCTCTCCACTGATCTTCATGCAAATTTAAGTCTCAACCCAAAAGGAATGCACTGAACAAATAACGCTCACAAGGAGAGTGACACCTGCTCCTGCTTGTACCAGTTACTACAACGCATGAGAGCCACAACCTGGACGCCCGAGGTACACTTCCACCAGATACGTGTTAGCAAGTAATCTGCCCCATTTACCACACCCGACTGCAGTGCTGAGGAATCAGCATGTTACTGTTGCTCCCATTGACAAGACAGCCCCCGTGTCTCTCCTGACATCCTGCCGGATTGGCAACCGCCAGTGACCCTATGCAAGGCAACCTGAACTGCTTCCACCGTCAGACGACCCACCGGTAGGAGCGGTTATCTTTCCGCACCGGCCTCTGCACTACATCAAACCATCTTATAATGGTACTGTCTATATTGGCTTTGTACTACCTCCATCCTCATAAACCGATCAAACACAGAACCCCCATCCCGGCTTCTTCTCTGCTGATAGTTCATAACACGACCTTGACAAAGTGTGACCAGATTAAATAAAAAAAATAAAGAAATGGTCAAGGCAACTAACATAAAAGTAGGACTAATTGTTGCAAGTGGCTGTCCAGGGATTACCCTTCAGTAGCAGTTGGAGGAGAAGGGGTTTAAGTGCTACTGTTCGAATAAACACATATTATAATTAATGTATCATAAACTACCACTATCTTAGGTTGTAAAATGCAGCATTTCTTCTGTGTGCGATTGGGCCTTCCCGCCTGCCAGCTATGAAGACCTCCTACCAAAAATCGGGACCACTGAGTTTTCCAATGGAAACATAATCTTGAGAAAGGGGAAGTGAGCACCCAATCCCTGGGCAGTCCTGGAAAAATCAGGACATCTAGTCACCCTACCTTGACCCTGCCGCGCTTGCCTATAAACCATACGTTGACATCATACCATTGATAGGGCCACCTCACTCACCTAATTGGATGGCTGTGTGCAGTGCTGATACTCAACACTGTGGAAATGGGAGCATTCCTACTCACGTTAACCCCCTTCTTTTAGGCCTCGAAAGCTCTGCCCTTCAGTTGCCTGAGTGTGTTATGGGCTGTTTCCTTGCCATACTCCCGGAATGTATGTGTTGTGTCTCTTTTTATGTATGTTAGCGCCCTGATGCCCATGGACTTGCTATATGATGCTATACAAATAATCAATAAATAAATAAATATATTGGAAGAACAGCACACCTACTGGCAAAGAAGCACACTATGCATTTGATGTCTAGTGGAAAGTCAGTATAATTTGTCCTACCGCTGTGTAAGACCGTTCCCTGAATTATTTGTAATGCGCACACAACAAACTTAATCGAATCCTGGCGCAGAAGGAACAGTAGGCTAAATAGAGAAACATTCTGCCAAATGGATGTAAATGCCATTGGGATTCACCGGAAAGAGGAGTGTAAGAACAGCATCTGTTTAAACAGATGAGTCTTTAGATCTGCTCTAAAGGTCGGTAGGGAGGTTGCCCTTCTTAGATTCGATGGAAGGCTATTCCACAGTCTTTGTCCAGCTACTAAAAAACTGCGGCACCTTTCTCCTGTCCCACAGTTTGCACATGCAGGTTCTCAGGATTTTATGTGTTTCCTTTCTTAAACATGTTTCATTAATTGCGCAAAGTTGCCCTTTATTGAAGGATCATCCTACGAATATCTAACTTCTCTCAACCTCACCCTCGAATTACCAGGGGCTATAATCATGCCTGCCTACACAAGCATGGAAAACAGCTGGGTCAGTTTGAGACCTGGCCTCCCAAGTTTTCAGGACAAATATTTACCCATTTTTTCCTCATATCTGTCTCTTGCCGTATATGTCCCTGCTGCCCAGGGCAGGTCCTAACTGGCTCTGCATTGCACTGACCCTGCCCTTAAACCTCCAACCTACCTCTGCCATATGCCAATCTCTTGCCATTCGAACCCTGAGCTAGCCCCCTTTAATTACAACTGTCTACCGCCCGCACTTTAAATCTGCTAACCCTTAACCCCTTAACTGCCACGCTGTTATGCAAGTCTAAGCATACTCGTCCTTGGCACTTTACCAAGGTCATGTTTACCAGGGACATGGTAGCTCCCCTCTCTCCCAAATGTGTTCCTGGTCCCCAAACCCAAGCTGGAGTAGTGAAAGCAAAATTGCCCCATCATTCCTTCTTCCTACTCCAGACCAAACGAGACGTACCTACACATTGGGATGGCATCACGATTCGCTGGTCCCCTCTGCACCCATGTCCAGACACTGTCAAAGCTGTCTCAAAAAGAAGTGTATCAATTTAATATAAAAGTAACACCATGATATCCTGCCTTATCCTACAAATGCCAATCCTTCAGCATCTTGACACCCTCTAAACCTATAAGGGACAAACAAATCCATTTTAATATTCCGCTGCTCCACCTGGCACGCAACCGCCGCTACACGACGACTGAAGAAGTGCCTACGACTGAGCCACGGCATTGGCCCAATCACTTACTGTATGGAGCCGTTCAACTCTCCCGCACCCCAGGCATTTTTCCACCAGCGCGCCACTCTAACATTACCTTTTCTGTGAGCAGGGGTGTTGCTAGGTCTGGAAAAGATCCGTGGCAATGCCAATGTCGGGACTGTCGGGACTCGGGGCTAGGAAGCCTCTTGGTTGAGGCCCCTGAGCTTCTATCCGGGCTACAACCAAAAGACTTGGGGCTACAGCCTCCCTCAACCCCCCACCAAAGTGACTGTTCTTCCTCATGTAACTACTTATATGGCACGCTCCAATCAGGTGCCAACCTCCTCATCTGCCAAAACATCTGTACCTGGGCACCATCAGAACTCTATTCCCTTCGGGATCCTCGACAAATTGATGCGAGTCACCTCCACCCATTCCAAGACATTTCACACCTCTACGAAATGATCATCCTTAAATACATGGGAAGGATTCTTATAAACAATCAATGACGCCCTTTCTTGTCTTACCCCCACCTCTAGCTATAAACTAGTTACAAGGGTACTCCAAGCCAATTATAAACCTTGAAAATCCATTGATCTATGTTTGCGAAGCGCTCTCTTTTCTGTTTGAATTCAAAGGAAGACATTTTTTAGCCCACCCTCCAGCTTCTCTGCCCTGCTCAGACACTGACGCCACTTCTCTGAAACATTGTTCCTTTGCCACTCAATCTTCTTTAATAGGACTCCAGCTAATTCCACACATCTTATTTATATAGCCCTCGACCAGGGGTCTCAAAACTTCACGTTAGCGAGCGCTATGAGGGCCATAGGTGGGAGCCGCTGGTGAGAGCTATCAGGGAGGGGAATTTGTACCGCATTTGGATTTGGGCTGTTTTTTTGTTGTTTTTTATACTGAAGGGAAAGACATATGAATTCACTCTTACATAAAGAACTTCAAAAACATCTTTATTTCATTATTATTTGTATTAGTAACTGTCTAATTAAAAACACTAGCAGAATGTAGGAAACCGATTGGGACATTCAATGTGAAACGCGCGCTATCCACAAATGCTCTGGAATCTTGTGCTTTAGGAGTGAGCAACTGGGAAGTCCTAGATGAGTGAGCAGCTGGAAAGCCCCAGGCAAGCCAGCAACTGGAAAGCCCCAGAGAAGCAAGCAACTGAAAAGCCCCTGGCGCGCAAGGAACTGCAAAGCCACAGACAAGTGATCAACTGGAAAGCTTCGGGCGAGCGAGCAACTGGAAAGCCCCAGATAAGTGAGCAACTGAAAAGCCCCAGGCAAGCAAGCAACTGCAAAGCCCCAGACAAGCGATCAGCTGGAAAGCCTCAGGCAAGCAACCAACTGGAAAGCTCCAGACGAGCAAGCAACTGCAAAGTGCAAGATGAGCGAGCAACTGAAAAGCCAAAGGTAAGCGAGCAACTAGAAAGCCTGCAATTGCTACTATCCTGGTCATCAACCAGTATGATGATGTCCTATCTCTTCATTCCCTCCTGCACTTGTAATCCACGAGCGAGCTGAGCACGACCATAAGCCTTTAACTCTAAAGCCCGGCCATCAATTTACTGCTGCACATTCCCAGCTACAGATAACCAAAATCACACCATTCCAAACTATTAACTTTCCCAAATGCCCCAGAACATTTAATTTCTATCACCTTTATTCGAAACTGCAAAATGAAATTCCATGAAACATCCCTCTTAAGCGCTCTATAGTCAGTGCCACAAGACACATGCTACGTGGACACCCGCTGCTCACTCTCCCAGACAAACTCTCAGGGGACAGAACCGCTGGAGACACTCCCTCTTCACTCTCACAGGCACCTTCTTTGGTGGCCCTCTCCCTCACTCACCAGGAACGTACTCCCTTCCTGTGCTCCTTGGAGACGCATAACCTTGCTATCTTCTCACTATCTCCTCACCCACCTGAGGACATTGTCTCCTATGCATGAAAATATATTCATTATCGTGGCACTTGAAGGCGCTGCCAACACAGCACTGTCACACCAATATCTGTCCATGTTGAGGGCCCTCTTCTCATACCCGGGAGTCCAGTCCCCCAAGTTCCAGTTGACCTCACCTCTGGGGACAATCTCCATTTGCCCTGATGCTGAGTCCCTTATAGCCTATCTCCCTTACTCAATATGACACAACCAGCGGGAGAACTGTGGAACAATGTGTCCTCCTTGTAATACATGACCTCTGTGAAACCAAAGACACTAGAGAGCAGCAGAGCTTTGTTGACCTCTCTGAAACCATAGAGCATCAGAGCTTTGTTTACCTCTCTGAAACCAAAGAAACCAGAGAACAGCAGAGCTGTGTTGACCTCTCTGAAACCAAAGAAACCATAGAGCAGCAGAGCTTCGTGGACCTCTCTGAAACCAAAGAAACCAGAGAGCAGCAGAGCGTTGTTGACCTCTCTGAAACCAAAGAAACCAGAGAGCAGCAGACCTTTGTTGATCTCTCTGAAACCAAAGAAACCAGAGAGCAGCATAGCGTTGTTGACCTCTGTGAAACCAAAGAAACCAGAGAGCAGCAGACCTTTGTTGATCTCTCTGAAACCAAAGAAACCAGAGAGCAGCAGAGCTTTGTTGACCTCTCTGAAACCAAAGAAGCCAGAGAGCAGCAAAGCTTTGTTGACCTCTGTGAAACCAAAGAAACCATAGAGCAGCAGACCTTTGTTGACCTCTCGGAAACCAATGAAACCAGAGAGCAGCAGAGCTTTGTTGACCTCTGTGAAACCAAAGAAACCAGAGAGCGGCAGACCTTCGTTGACCTCTCTGAAACCAAAGAAACCAGAGAGCAGCAGAGCTTTGTTGACCTCTGTGAAACCAAAGAAACCAGAGAGTGGCAGACCTTCGTTGACCTCTCTGAAACCAAAGAAACCAGAGAGCAGCAGAGCTTTGTTGACCTCTGTGAAACCAAAGAAACCAGAGAGCAGCAGAGCTTTGTTGACCTCTGTGAAACCAAAGAAACCAGAGAGCAGTAGAGCTTTGTTGACCTTGTGAAACCAAAGAAACCAGAGAGCAGCAGAGATTTGTTGACCTCTGTGAAACCAAAGAAACCAGAGAGCAGCAGACCTTTGTTGACCTCTCTGAAACCAAAGAAACCAGAGAGCAGCAGAGCTTTGTTGACCTCTGTGAAACCAAAGAAACCAGAGAGCAGTAGAGCTTTGTTGACCTTGTGAAACCAAAGAAACCAGAGAGCAGCTGAGCTTTGTTGACCTCTGTGAAACCAAAGAAACCAGAGAGCAGCAGAGCTTTGTTCACCTATGTGAAATCAAAGAAACCAGAGAGCAGAAGAGCTTTGTTGACCTCTCTGAAACCAAAGAAGCCAGAGAGCAGCAGAGCTTTGTTGACCTCTCTGAAACCAAAGAAACCAGAGAGCAGCAGAGCTTTGTTGACCTCTGTGAAACCAAAGAAACCAGAGAGCAGCAGACCTTTGTTGATCTCTCTGAAACCAAAGAAACCAGAGAGCAGCAGAGCTTTGTTGACCTCTGTGAAACCAAAGAAACCAGAGAGCAGCAGAGCTTTGTTGACCTCTGTGAAACCAAAGAAACCATAGAGCAGCAGACCTTTGTTGACCTCTTGGAAACCAATGAAACCAGAGAGCAGCAGAGCTTTGTTGACCTCTGTGAAACCAAAGAAACCAGAGAGAGGCAGACCTTCGTTGACCTCTCTGAAACCAATGAAACCAGAGAGCAGCAGAGCTTTGTTGACCTCTGTGAAACCAAAGAAACCAGAGAGCGGCAGACCTTCGTTGACCTCTCTGAAACCAAAGAAACCAGAGAGCAGCAGAGATTTGTTGACCTCTGTGAAACCAAAGAAACCAGAGAGCAGCAGAGCTTTGTTGACCTCTGTGAAACCAAAGAAACCAGAGAGCAGCAGAGATTCGTTGACCTCTGTGAAACCAAAGAAACCAGAGAGCAGTAGAGCTTTGTTGACCTCTGTGAAACCAAAGAAACCAGAGAGCAGCTGAGCTTTGTTGACCTCTGTGAAACCAAAGAAACCAGAGAGCAGCAGAGCTTTGTTGACCTATGTGAAATCAAAGAAACCAGAGAGCGGAAGAGCTTTGTTGACCTCTCTGAAACCAAAGAAGCCAGAGAGCAGCAGAGCTTGGTTGACCTCTCTTAAACCAAAGAAGCCAGAGAGCAGCAGAGCTTTGTTGACCTCTCTGAAACCAAAGAAGCCAGAGAGCAGCACAGCTTTGTTGACCTCTCTGAAACCAAAGAAACCAGAGAGCAGCAGAGCTTTGTTGACCTCTCTGAAACCAAAGAAGCCAGAGTGCAGCAGAGCTTTGTTGACCTCTCTGAAACCAAAGAAGCCAGAGAGCAGCAGAGCTTTGTTGACCTCTGTGAAACCAAAGAAACCATAGAGCAACAGACCTTTGTTGATCTCTCTGAAACCAAAGAAACCAGAGAGCAGCAGAGCTTTGTTGACCTCTGTGAAACCAAAGAAACCAGAGAGCAGCAGAGCTTTGTTGACCTCTCTGAAATCAAAGAAGCCAGAGAGCAGCAGAGCTTTGTTGACCTCTGTGTAACCAAAGAAACCATAGAGCAGCAGACCTTTGTTGACCTCTGTGAAACCAAAAACACCAGAGAGCAGCAAAGCTTTGTTGACCTCTGTGAAACCAAAGAAACCAGAGAGCAGCAGAGCTTTGTTGACCTCTGTGAAACCAAAAACACCAGAGAGCAGCAAAGCTTTGTTGACCTCTGTGAAACCAAAGAAACCAGAGAGCAGCAGAGCTTTGTTGACCTCTCTGAAAGCAAAGAAACCAGAGAGCAGCAGAGCTTTGTTGACCTCTCTGAAACCAAAGAAACCAGAGAGCAGCAGAGCTTTGTTGACCTCTCTGAAAGCAAAGAAAGAGCAGCAGAGCTTTGTTGACCTCTGTGAAACCAAAAACACCAGAGAGCAGCAAAGCTTTGTTGACCTCTGTGAAACCAAAGAAACCAGAGAGCAGCAGAGCTTTGTTGACCTCTGTGAAACCAAAGAAACCAGAGAGCAGCAGAGCTTTGTTGACCTCTGTGAAACCAAAGAAACCAGAGAGCAGCAGAGCTTTGTTGACCTATGTGAAATCAAAGAAACCAGAGAGCGGAAGAGCTTTGTTGACCTCTCTGAAACCAAAGAAGCCAGAGAGCAGCAGAGCTTGGTTGACCTCTCTTAAACCAAAGAAGCCAGAGAGCAGCAGAGCTTTGTTGACCTCTCTGAAACCAAAGAAGCCAGAGAGCAGCACAGCTTTGTTGACCTCTCTGAAACCAAAGAAACCAGAGAGCAGCAGAGCTTTGTTGACCTCTCTGAAACCAAAGAAGCCAGAGAGCAGCAGAGCTTTGTTGACCTCTCTGAAACCAAAGAAGCCAGAGAGCAGCAGAGCTTTGTTGACCTCTGTGAAACCAAAGAAACCATAGAGCAACAGACCTTCGTTGATCTCTCTGAAACCAAAGAAACCAGAGAGCAGCAGAGCTTTGTTGACCTCTGTGAAACCAAAGAAACCAGAGAGCAGCAGAGCTTTGTTGACCTCTCTGAAATCAAAGAAGCCAGAGAGCAGCAGAGCTTTGTTGACCTCTGTGTAACCAAAGAAACCATAGAGCAGCAGACCTTTGTTGACCTCTGTGAAACCAAAAACACCAGAGAGCAGCAAAGCTTTGTTGACCTCTGTGAAACCAAAGAAACCAGAGAGCAGCAGAGCTTTGTTGACCTCTGTGAAACCAAAAACACCAGAGAGCAGCAAAGCTTTGTTGACCTCTGTGAAACCAAAGAAACCAGAGAGCAGCAGAGCTTTGTTGACCTATCTGAAAGCAAAGAAACCAGAGAGCAGCAGAGCTTTGTTGACCTCTCTGAAACCAAAGAAACCAGAGAGCAGCAGAGCTTTGTTGACCTCTCTGAAAGCAAAGAAAGAGCAGCAGAGCTTTGTTGACCTCTGTGAAACCAAAGAAACCAGAGAGCAGCAGAGCTTTGTTGACCTCTGTGAAACCAAAGAAACCAGAGAGCAGCAGAGCTTTGTTGACCTCTGTGAAACCAAAGAAACCAGAGAGCAGCAGAGCTTTGTTGACCTCTCTGAAAGCAAAGAAACCAGAGAGCAGCAGAGCTTTGTTGACCTCTCTGAAACCAAAGAAAAGAGAGAAGCAGAGCTTTGTTGACCTCTCTGAAAGCAAAGAAAGAGCAGCAGAGCTTTGTTGACCTCTGTGAAACCAAAGAAACCAGAGAGCAGCAGAGCTTTGTTGACCTCTGTGAAACCAAAGAAACCAGAGAGCAGCAGAGCTTTGTTGACCTCTGTGAAACCAAAGAAACCAGAGAGCAGCAGACCTTCGTTGACCTCTCTGAAACCAAAGTAACCAGAGAGCAGCAGAGTTTTGTTGACCTCTGTGAAACCAAAGAAACCAGAGAGCAGCAGAGCTTTGTTGACCTCTGTGAAACCAAAGAAACCAGAGAGCAGCAGAGCTTTGTTGACCTCTGTGAAACCAAAGAAACCAGAGAGCAGCAGAGCTTTGTTGACCTCTCTGAAACCAAAGAAACCAGAGAGCAGCAGAGCTTTGTTGACCTCTGTGAAACCAAAGACACCAGAGAGCAGCAGAGCTTTGATGACCTCTCTGAAACCAAAGAAACCAGAGAGCAGCAGAGCTTTGTTGACCTCTCTGAAACCAAGGAAACCAGAGAGCAGCAGAGTTTTGTTGACCTCTCTGAAACCAAAGAAACCAGAGAGCAGCAGAGCTTTGTTGACCTCTCTGAAACCAAAGAAAGAGCAGCAGAGCTTTGTTGACCTCTCTGAAACCAAAGAAACCAGAGAGCAGCAGAGCTTTGTTGACTTCTCTGAAACCAAAGAAGACAGAGAGTAGCAGAGCTTTGTTGACCTCTCTGAAACCAAAGAAGCCAGAGAGCAGCAGAGCTTTGTTGACCTCTGTGAAACCAAAGAAACCAGAGAGCAGCAGACCTTCATTGATCTCTCTGAAACCAAAGAAACCAGAGAGCAGCAGAGCTTTGTTGACCTCTGTGAAACCAAAGAAACCGGAGAGCAGCAGAGCTTTGTTGACCTCTCGGAAATCAAAGAAGCCAGAGAGCAGCAGGGCTTTGTTGACCTCTGTGAAACCAAAGAAACCATAGAGCAGTAGACCTTTGTTGACCTCTCAGAAACCAATGAAACCAGAGAGCAGCAGAGCTTTGTTGACCTCTGTGAAACCAAAGAAACCAGAGACCAGCAGAGCTGTGTTGACCTCTGTGAAACCAAAGAAACCAGAGAGCAGCAGACCTTTGTTGGCCTCTCTGAAACCAAAGAAACCAGAGAGCAGCAGAGCTTTGTTGACCTCTGTGAAACCAAAGAAACCAGTGAGCAGCTGCGCTTTGTTGACCTCTGTGAAACCAAAGAAACCAAAGAGCAGCAGAGCTTTGTTGACCTCTGTGAAACCAAAGAAACCAGAGAGCAGCAGAGCTTCCTTGACCTCTGTGAAACCAAAGAAACCAGAGAGCAGCAGACCTTTGTTGACCTCGCTGAAACCAAAGAAACCAGAGAGCTGCAGAGCTATGTTGACCTCTGTGAAACCAAAGAAACCAGAGAGCAGTAGAGCTTTGTTGACCTCTGTGAAACCAAAGAAACCAGAGAGCAGCTGAGCTTTGTTGACCTCTGTGAAACCAAAGAAACCAGAGATAAGCAGAGCTTTGTTGACCTATGTGAAATCAAAGAAACCAGAGAGCAGCTGAGCTTTGTTGACCTTCGTGAAACCAAAGAAAGAGCAGCAGAGCTTTGTTGACCTCTCTGAAACCAAAGAAGCCAGAGAACAGCAGAGCTTTGTTGACCTCTGTGAAACCAAAGAAACCAGAGAGCAGCAGTCCTTCGTTGATCTCTCTGAAACCAAAGAAACCAGAGAGCAGCAGAGCTTTGTTGACCTCTCTGAAATCAAAGAAGCCAGAGAGCAGCAGCGCTTTGTTTACCTGTGTGAAACCAAAGAAACCAGAGAGCAGCAGAGCTTTGTTGACCTCTGTGAAACCAAAGAAACCAGAGAGCAGCAGACCTTTGTTGACCTCTCTGAAACCAAAGAAGCCAGAGAGCAGCAGAGCTTTGTTGACCTCTGTGAAACCAAAGAAACCATAGAGCAGCAGACCTTTGTTGACCTCTTGGAAACCAAAGAAACCAGAGAGCAGCAGAGCTTTGTTGACCTCTGTGAAACCAAAGAAAATAGAGAGCAGCAGAGCTTTGTTGACCTCTGTGAAACCAAAGAAACCAGAGAGCAGCAGAGCTTTGTTGACCTCTGTGAAACCAAAGAAACCAGAGAGCAGCAGAGCTTCGTTGACCTCTGTGAAACCAAAGAAACCAGAGCAGCAGAGCTTTGTTGACCTCTGTGAAACCAAAGAAACCAGAGAGCAGCATACCTGTGTTGACCTCTGTGAAACCAAAGAAACCAGAGAGCAGCAGAGCTTCGTTGACCTCTGTGAAACCAAAGAAACCAGAGAGCAGCAGACCTTTTTTGACCTCTCTGAAACCAAAGAAACCAGAGAACAGCAGAGCTTTGTTGACCTCTGTGAAACCAAAGAAACCAGAGAGCAGCAGAGCTTTGTTGACCTCTGTGAAACCAAAGAAACCATAGAGCAGCAGACCTTTGTTGACCTCTTGGAAACCAATGAAACCAGAGAGCAGCAGAGCTTTGTTGACCTCTGTGAAACCAAAGAAACCAGAGAGCGGCAGACCTTCGTTGACCTCTCTGAAACCAATGAAACCAGAGAGCAGCAGAGCTTTGTTGACCTCTGTGAAACCAAAGAAACCAGAGAGCGGCAGACCTTCGTTGACCTCTCTGAAACCAAAGAAACCAGAGAGCAGCAGAGCTTTGTTGACCTCTCTGAAACCAAAGAAAGAGCAGCAGAGCTTCGTTGACCTCTCTGAAACCAAAGAAACCAGAGAGTAGCAGAGCTTTGTTGACCTCTCTGAAACCAAAGAAGCCAGAGAGCAGCAGAGCTTTGTTGACCTCTGTGAAACCAAAGAAACCAGAGAGCAGCAGACCTTCGTTGATCTCTCTGAAACCAAAGAAACCAGAGAGCAGCAGAGCTTTGTTGACCTCTGTGAAACCAAAGAAACCGGAGAGCAGCAGAGCTTTGTTGACCTCTCGGAAATCAAAGAAGCCAGAGAGCAGCAGGGCTTTGTTGACCTCTGTGAAACCAAAGAAACCATAGAGCAGTAGACCTTTGTTGACCTCTCAGAAACCAATGAAACCAGAGAGCAGCAGAGCTTTGTTGACCTCTGTGAAACCAAAGAAACCAGAGACCAGCAGAGCTGTGTTGACCTCTGTGAAACCAAAGAAACCAGAGAGCAGCAGACCTTTGTTGGCCTCTCTGAAACCAAAGAAACCAGAGAGCAGCAGAGCTTTGTTGACCTCTGTGAAACCAAAGAAACCAGTGAGCAGCTGCGCTTTGTTGACCTCTGTGAAACCAAAGAAACCAGAGAGCAGCAGAGCTTTGTTGACCTCTGTGAAACCAAAGAAACCAGAGAGCAGCAGAGCTTCCTTGACCTCTGTGAAACCAAAGAAACCAGAGAGCAGCAGACCTTTGTTGACCTCGCTGAAACCAAAGAAACCAGAGAGCTGCAGAGCTATGTTGACCTCTGTGAAACCAAAGAAACCAGAGAGCAGTAGAGCTTTGTTGACCTCTGTGAAACCAAAGAAACCAGAGAGCAGCTGAGCTTTGTTGACCTCTGTGAAACCAAAGAAACCAGAGATAAGCAGAGCTTTGTTGACCTATGTGAAATCAAAGAAACCAGAGAGCAGCTGAGCTTTGTTGACCTTCGTGAAACCAAAGAAAGAGCAGCAGAGCTTTGTTGACCTCTCTGAAACCAAAGAAGCCAGAGAACAGCAGAGCTTTGTTGACCTCTGTGAAACCAAAGAAACCAGAGAGCAGCAGTCCTTCGTTGATCTCTCTGAAACCAAAGAAACCAGAGAGCAGCAGAGCTTTGTTGACCTTCGTGAAACCAAAGAAAGAGCAGCAGAGCTTTGTTGACCTCTCTGAAACCAAAGAAGCCAGAGAGCAGCAGAGCTTTGTTGACCTCTCTGAAATCAAAGAAGCCAGAGAGCAGCAGCGCTTTGTTTACCTGTGTGAAACCAAAGAAACCAGAGAGCAGCAGAGCTTTGTTGACCTCTGTGAAACCAAAGAAACCAGAGAGCAGCAGACCTTTGTTGACCTCTCTGAAACCAAAGAAGCCAGAGAGCAGCAGAGCTTTGTTGACCTCTGTGAAACCAAAGAAACCATAGAGCAGCAGACCTTTGTTGACCTCTTGGAAACCAAAGAAACCAGAGAGCAGCAGAGCTTTGTTGACCTCTGTGAAACCAAAGAAAATAGAGAGCAGCAGAGCTTTGTTGACCTCTGTGAAACCAAAGAAACCAGAGAGCAGCAGAGCTTTGTTGACCTCTGTGAAACTAAAGAAACCAGAGAGCAGCAGAGCTTCGTTGACCTCTGTGAAACCAAAGAAACCAGAGCAGCAGAGCTTTGTTGACCTCTGTGAAACCAAAGAAACCAGAGAGCAGCATACCTGTGTTGACCTCTGTGAAACCAAAGAAACCAGAGAGCAGCAGAGCTTCGTTGACCTCTGTGAAACCAAAGAAACCAGAGAGCAGCAGACCTTTGTTGACCTCTCTGAAACCAAAGAAACCAGAGAACAGCAGAGCTTTGTTGACCTCTGTGAAACCAAAGAAACCAGAGAGCAGCAGAGCTTTGTTGACCTCTGTGAAACCAAAGAAACCATAGAGCAGCAGACCTTTGTTGACCTCTTGGAAACCAATGAAACCAGAGAGCAGCAGAGCTTTGTTGACCTCTGTGAAACCAAAGAAACCAGAGAGCGGCAGACCTTCGTTGACCTCTCTGAAACCAATGAAACCAGAGAGCAGCAGAGCTTTGTTGACCTCTGTGAAACCAAAGAAACCAGAGAGCGGCAGACCTTCGTTGACCTCTCTGAAACCAATGAAACCAGAGAGCAGCAGAGCTTTGTTGACCTCTGTGAAACCAAAGAAACCAGAGAGCAGCAGAGCTGTGTTGACCTCTGTGAAACCAAAGAAACCAGAGAGCAGCAGAGCTTCGTTGACCTCTGTGAAATCAAAGAAACCAGAGAGCAGCATAGCTTTGTTGACCTCTGTGAAACCAAAGAAACCATAGAGCAGCAGACCTTTGTTGACCTCTCAGAAACCAATGAAACCAGAGAGCAGCAGAGCTTTGTTGACCTCTGTGAAACCAAAGAAACCAGAGAGCAGCAGAGCTGTGTTGACCTCTGTGAAACCAAAGAAACCAGAGAGCAGCACACCTTTGTTGGCCTCTCTGAAACCAAAGAAACCAGAGAGCAGCAGAGCTTTGTTGACCGCTGTGAAACCAAAGAAACCAGAGAGCAGCAGAGCTTTGTTGACCTCTGTGAAACCAAAGAAACTAGAGAGCAGCAGACCTTTGTTGACCTCGCTGAAACCAAAGAAACCAGAGAGCAGCAGAGCTTTGTTGACCTCTGTGAAACCAAAGAAACCAGAGAGCAGTAGAGCTTTGTTGACCTCTGTGAAACCAAAGAAACCAGAGAGCAGCTGAGCTTTGTTGACCTCTGTGAAACCAAAGAAACCAGAGATAAGCAGTGCTTTGTTGACCTATGTGAAATCAAAGAAACCAGAGAGCAGCTGAGCTTTGTTGACCTTCGTGAAACCAAAGAAAGAGCAGCAGAGCTTTGTTGACCTCTCTGAAACCAAAGAAGCCAGAGAGCAGCAGAGCTTTGTTGACCTCTCTGAAACCAAAGAAGCCAGAGAGCAGCAGAGCTTTGTTGACCTCTGTGAAACCAAAGAAACCAGAGAGCAGCAGTCCTTCGTTGATCTCTCTGAAACCAAAGAAACCAGAGAGCAGCAGAGCTTTGTTGACCTCTCTGAAATCAAAGAAGCCAGATAGCAGCAGAGCTTTGTTGACCTCTGTGAAACCAAAGAAACCATAGAGCAGCAGACCTTTGTTGACCTCTCGGAAACCAATGAAACCAGAGAGCAGCAGAGCTTTGTTGACCTCTGTGAAACCAAAGAAACCAGAGAGCAGCAGAGCTTTGTTGACCTCTGTGAAACCAAAGAAACCAGACAGCAGCAGACCTTCGTTGACCTCTCTGAAACCAAAGAAACCAGAGAGCAGCAGAGCTTTGTTGACCTCTGTGAAACCAAAGAAACCAGACAGCAGCAGAGCTTTGTTGACCTCTGTGAAACCAAAGAAACCAGAGAGCAGCAGAGCTTTGTTGACCTCTGTGAAACCAAAAAACCAGAGAGCAGCAGACCTCCGTTGACCTCTCTGAAACCAAAGAACCCAGAGAGCAGCAGAGATTTGTTGACCTCTCTGAAACCAAAGAAGCCAGAGAGTAGCAGAGCTTTGTTGACCTCTGTGAAACCAAAGAAACCAGACAGCAGCAGAGCTTTGTTGACCTCTGTGAAACCAAAGAAACCAGAGAGCAGCAGAGCTTTGTTGACCTCTGTGAATCCAAAGAAACCAGAGAGCCGCAGAGCTTTGTTGACCATCTGAAACCAAAGAAACCAGAGAGCAGCAGAGCTTTGTTGACCTCTCTGAAACCAAGGAAACCTTAGAGCATCAGAGCTTTGTTGACCTCTCTGAAACCAAAGAAAGAGCAGCAGAGCTTTGTTGACCTCTCTGAAACCAAAGAAACCAGAGAGTAGCAGAGCTTTGCGGCGTAGAAGACGGGTCGTGGGAGCGCAGGGGAAATAAGAGTAGGAGCACCATTTCTATCCTCCTCTGATAGCCCTCTCGCCCTCGAGACAAGTGCACAATCAGGTACTTCTGGCAGCGTGTGGTGGCACTTAATGCTTGCGTCATCACGCCATCTGGTGCCGGAATGTCTCCATAACCCCTAGATCCCATGAGGCTCTCCGAGGTGTCTTCCAGCACTGCCATTCTGACATGCGGCCAGGACATGCTGCGATTGGCTGCACACCTCATTGAACCTACTTAAGGAAAGCGTGGATTTTAAGGAACTTCAAAACATTGTCTATAATTAATTGGATAGTAAGAGGAGGTGCTTTCCAAAGGGAGTCTCCTCACCCGGTGATGCAGTCCTACAATCATTTGTCCCTTGTTTGGAGACTGAAGATGACATATAGGCTCATGAGTTTGAAGGTGAGCTTCTTTAAACTCTGGCCCTGTATCAAAGATGGTGTTATTTGTTATGCCCAGGAGCTTCAATGAGGTGCATCCTTCGACAGGAAGCGAATGTAGCATGCTCATCGGTTTATAGTCATTCCATCAACAGCCAACACATCTAATGCCATACCATCTAAAAAAAGCATCTAAAAAAAGAATTTAATGCATTTATTTTAAATCTTTTTTTTTAATGGGGGCTCCCCGCAACACCCCCTTTTTTAACCTTCAAAACCCATTTTTATTAAACTAATCTCTTTACCATCTAAAAAAAAATGCATTAGATGTTTTTTTTAGATGCTCTTTTTTAGATGGTTTGGCTGTCGATGCTTTGGTTGTCAATGCAATGACCGGATTCCTGCTCATCACAGCAGAAGGAGATAAAAAGCTGAGTTCTGTAGGGCCAAAGGGGTACCTGGGTGGGCCAAAGTAAATCCCATTGGCATAGTCCAGACGTGATGGCATCAAAGCCGAGACTCCTTCGATGCACTTGCAATTGACTACATATGGAAATACTTTATTTTGCGAAAGAAGGAAAAACCTTGTCTTAGTTACTTGATCTATTTGAGACGTCCAAGATAGATCACTCTCAAGGGTAATGGCCAGATATTGGACCGGCAGTGATGGAGAAGAGCAGCTGCCTTAAGATGTGGGCCATAAAGACTCTCAGGAGGTGAAGACCCAACTATCATTAGCTCAGTTTTAGTTGGCTTGATCTTAGGAAAGTTATTTCTCATCCAGCTATGCAAGGACACCCTGATATTTTAAAACTTGGTTGTGACTAAACCCACGGAGAGTTCTCTAGAAGAATCTGGTTGTCATTGGTGTAGTTGAAGAATCTTCAGGGAAAGGTGTGGATGGTCAGAGCTAATGATAAAATATGTACATAAAAAAAGTGGGGAAAAGAGCCGACCCCGGGGGCACACCACATTTTACTAATGTGGATCTGGAAGTGTATGAAGCAAACTGAACCCTTGGTAGCGATTAGGCAGGAAACATGCATAACAGTTGAATGCGTGGCCTGACACTTAAGTCTCCCAATTGAGAAACACCTGGACGCTACTGATCACCAGAACTATCGACCTGTTGGAGGCCTCCCATGGGCTGACAATATCTTGGAGAAAGTAGTTACTGATCAGCTGCAAAAACATGTGGAACAGCTATCACTGCTCGATGCCTTCCAATCAGGATCTCGCCCTTAGTGGCGGTCGAGGATGACATCCCAAAAATTACTGATGAGGGGATTTAACCCTGTGGGTTATGCTCAATCTTTTGGTGGCTTTTGACACTGTGGATCATAGGATCCTGCTGTTTAGACTTTGGGTGGAGTCTCTGACCATGCCCTAAATTGGATCAGATAATTTGTGTCTGACCGTTATCAGCGAGTTAATCTAAGTTGCCACCTATCTGATTTAGTGCGGCGGGGATCCACCTTGTCACCTCTGCGGTTTAACATATATATTTGCAGCCATGAATGTCCTTTTCCAGGAAATTTAACCTGGGTTATTACTCTTATGCAGATGGTACCAAGCTCTATGTAAGACAGTAGAGCCCCAGCATAACATGGTGCAATACCTTGAAGAAGTGGGCTGCCATATGGCCTCCAACAAGCTCCAACTGAAGCCCAATAAAACATAGCTGATTTTGTTCATACCGAAACACCTTTTGGCAGATGGAGCTAAAGTCAGCATTTTGTTTCACTCCATTTGTTTAAGACATGCCCTTCCCTTTGTCCCCAGAAAGATTAAGTAATTGTGGTACGAGCACTGGTTAACTCCAAATCGGAGTGGAATGGCAACCTTACAGACAAATTAACCAGTTTCGGAGGGCACGGAATGCTGCTATCCACCTGATAGTGAACCCACCAAAGACTGCGTCTATCTCTCCATTGCGTAGATGACACTACTCACCTTCCGTCAGGCAGTGGGTCGATTTTAAAACCCTCTCCCTAGTATTTAAATGCCCAAACAAATTTGTGCCATGCTACTTATCATCTAAAGTGGTTTGCTATGAGCCACGCCCCCTCTTAAAATCCTCCGATAAATATTGTTTAGTGATTCCGCCATCTGGATTTGTTTACAGGGGCGACAGGTGCTTTTCGATCTTTGGACCCTGACGATGGAACCTGCGGCCTCTAAAAGTTCAAAGTATTCCCTCCTTTTCACTTTTCCAGTAAGCCTTGAAGAAGCATGTGTTCCCCTAATCTTATTTTACAAGGATATCCAGCTTGGATTGCTAGCCATCTAAGGAACGTATCGAGGGTTTTCGTCCCTCTAGACATCATCTGCGTTAGAATGCAGGTAAGTCTGTTGTAGCGCGTTATAAATCCATCAAAACAAATCAAATCAAGACAGAGTGGCTGAAAGTGTTGATGGCCCCTCAAAAGTCTGGCTTGACCAGGGTCGCCACTCTCGCATTGTCAGAATTAGATCAAAGGTCACCCAAAGCAGAACTCAGGACCAACTCCATCCTGCTACCTGGATCTAAACCAGCCTTAAGCGGCTCCTAGAAACTATTGCTTGAGAGATTACTGGGATTGGGTAATCACCACAGATTCCAGAATCCTAGCTAGGTATGACTGGTTGGATATGGTTTGAACATTTCCTGGATCCTTGGAATCCAGAGATGGTTTCTGCTCAGAGGGGTGGGTGCAGCCTCTTTAAAGGGATATAGGCCTGAGCCCTTCACTGATTGTAGATATCAAAAGGATTGCTCATCAGCGATGGTCGCACAATAAGCTCTTTGACTCGCCGAGAATGCTGGAGGTTAAACTAACTGCCACAAAAGGGGTCAAGGTTAAGAAAACCGTATCTGCAGTTCGGACCGGAGTGGAAATATGATCAGAGGCATTCAACGTGAGTGAGGTGGATTCAAGGTGAATTTCCTGGATGATCCCCACAATTTTATTTGCGAAGAAGGAACTCATTACAGAGATGTGGACTTGTCCAATAGAGCAATACAGAAAAGAGAGGGGAATTAATATAGGAGAGAAGCCCCCGGGAGTGGAGGAGATAAAGGAATCGAGAAGTGGCATGGACCCTGCCCGAAAGAAACTAGACATATGTGTCAGGTAGAAGGCACCTTGGCTAAAATAAGATGTAGACATAGACATGTATGTATATATATATGTCTATGCACAACTGAATGTTGACTATCAGGTGGAGGCGGCTTTGTCATGAGAACGACCACTCATAAAGCTGTGGCAATTGTATTACACATCTTGCCCTTGTTCAATATTTGAATTTCTCCTTCTTGGATTTCCCCATTCAGGTTCCTGTACGGCCCCCCTCCACCCCTGCCCTACCCCGAGCCGTCCATGATATGAGTTTTTGTTGGATGCTGGGTCATTATATAGCAAGAGAAGATTTGAGAGGAGGCAGAAAGGCAGAGCTGTGGAGTGAGGAGAGTAGTGTAGTGGAGTGTAATAGCCCGGCTCTTGTCAGCATTTGACATGTTGACCTCAGACCTACTACTGAGGGTCCTGTCATTGTCGCAGCCCTTACGTTGTGCCGTAAAGTTGAGAAAGCACCAAAGCCCTCACATTCTCCATCCATGTGTTCCATGCGTCCAGGGGCACCACAACATTGTTAATGCCCAGAGGGCTACATACAAACCAAATGATAACTGTTATCGGTCTCAGTATTTCCCATGATGTCCTGTGACCCAGGGCTAAGGTTTCTATTTAAGCTTTCTTTGAATTTGGGGTGAATAGGTCTTAGTATTTATTTATTTTTTAATTAAAATGCATGTGGTTTATATCTTTAAACCTTACATTTATAAATACTCAAATTCTTTAGAAAACAAGTAAAATTTCTACATAGGTCTTAGTAAAAAGTGACTGAAGTTTCTAGTTGGTTGCCTGTCCTTAATGGGGATATGGCAGCCGTGTTAGGGGAAGGCAGATATTTCGCCGACCATAGAAGCTGATGATGTCATCCTATTGACCACCGCCCCACTAAGATCATCCATGAGTTCAAATAGTAATTTCTCTGTCCACCTGCAAACTTCCCCTCTTGTTCTCATGATGACGTCAGGTTAAGGGACTCTGGTCTCCCTGTCAGGGGGTTCAATGGGGTCCAAGTGAGGGCGACCTGAGGATTGTACCCATCCTGCTCCAGGCCCACCATCCAGTCGCTCAGAGGGATACCCGGATCGCTTCGTCACCCCACTAGACATCTGCAAAACCAGACGGGGCACTTTGTCACCTTCCCTTAACTGCACTGCTAATGCCAGCTTCTGCACCAGTCCTTCTATATGTGGGTTGGCATAACTTGCCCAGTAATGCTGTGCGCACAAAAGGTTTGGCTAATGTGTAGGCTTATAGTAGTCCTGTTAGCAGAGGCGTGTCCAGGGAGTAGCCTGCGGTGTCACGTGCTACCCCTGGAATCTGATTGGCCAGCCCAGGGGCCACCCCATTATCCTAAACTACTATCATTATGTGTGTGTGCGCTTGTACTTCATGCCACACCTGCATACGTCAGTGCCCCATGTGGGCCACCCCAGTCAAAGGAGTCTGGGCACGCCACTGCCTGTTAGCTGTACACAGCGCTCTCTAACCGAATACAGGGAACATCATTTTTAAACCATGCATATTTCTTTTATAAAGAGAAAAATAAGTCACTTTAACTCTTCAAGAGGAAAGAAGTGATTCAGAAAACAGCAAACGTGCGTTTCAGCAACGTGCCAGGTCACGCATCCACGCTCTGTTTCACTTCTCAGATGCAGGAGACCAGCACCATGTCTTATTCCCGGATCCTAATCTGCCACGAAATGTCTTCAGAGCACCCCATCTCTCCTGACCTGCTGAGCTCATCTTTAGGGGATGGAGGAGGTTACCCCCAACTACAAGTGAGTTGAGGTGGGCTGCCTGCCTGACGGGAGCTGCCTAACGCAGACTGAGGGAGGTATGGAATACTGTCACGTGGTAATCTGCTGAATGCTCTGGCTGCAGGGGTTCGAGGCCGGATACCGCACGTTGTTGAACCTGTGTCAATTTCACTACACGGGGGCTCCATTTGGGCAGGAAATCAGCTCCTTTGCCCAGGCGTATATAATACGAATGGAAATCAGTGTTTGAAAAACAATTAAATACTTTAATTAAAAAATGGATGAGCGCTACTCCATGATAGCGTATTCAAAGGCTTCACGTGAGCCCCCAAAAGGGAGTGAACCTTTGAAAGCACCACCAACGTTGTTCATACTGGTAGCAGGGACACCAGTACTGCCGCACTGCCAAGTCAGTATGTTGGATGTATACTAATTGACCTTTTCACAATTGATCGCGGGGGAATTGACCTTCTGCACAATTGCTTGTGAAATGAAGGTCAATTAGGATGTATATACGGGAGGAAACCCCCCACAACCACCCACTCAATCCAAATCCCCTGCAGCCCCCCCACCCAACCCCATTATATTATTTATTACCCCAAACCCACCCCACACATATATATAAAAAGGAAAACAAAGGTAAAGGTCAATTGTGCAGAAGGTCAATTACGACCACTATTATTAGGTCAATTAGGACAAAAGGCCAATTGTAAATGGGCAATTTGGGTAATACCGGTAGGTCTGGTGCCCTGCAGCGTGTTACTGCCCCTGGTTTGGGATATGAGCTGCGGTTTCGATGACTGTCACATTCGCACTAAACACTGTGTTAATGTCAAGAGAGGGTTCTCTCAAAAAAGGCTTGTGGAATCTTAGTCATTGAAACATTGATAGGTGTTAATGGAGATTTGCTGACACGTGTTTCGACCATGCAGGTCATTTTCAAGGCTAATAATATGTGTTACAGGCCAATTGTCACCCCCATATGTGCCTCATCACAGTTGTGTAAAGTGGTCATGAAAAACATGTTGGTCGAAACACGTCTCGGGAAAATGTCACATGCCTCGATATCGTAAGTCACAACCAACGCACATGTCGCCATGTCCCACAACCGATGGCCAAGAAAAGTGACTGAAGGAACTAGAGGGCTACATCCTGATCTTTACAAGACTTGCAAATACGTATGCAAATAAATAAATAATCCATACATAACACAGGAATGACCTTAGACAGAACATACTGAGAACCATTCGCAGTCTCAGATGCCTTTCTATAAAGTTGTCCTTAAGGTTGGATCAATATACATGGAGGAACCTGGTGATCGGAGAGACACCTGGTGTTCACGAGGACCCAGTAGGGTCAAGCTGCCCACTCACCATTCTTCTTGTAGAACATGATTTCCCCTTTGAACTCGCTCTTGTCCTCCAGGGACATCTCGATCTCCAGCGTCATCTGCTCGTTGGTCTCGGCCCCGAAGAGAAACTTGCAGCTGCAGCTCTTCTGCATGACTTCAGTGCGCGCGAAGCCCGCCAGCTCGCAGAATCCATCGGAACAGTACACTATAGGGAATCCCTTCGCCACCTGAGCGTTGGCGAGGATGAAGTTACTATCTGCAGGGAAACACAGAAGGGGGTCTGGCGTTACAAATAGAAACACAATGGGGCATCGTTGCCCTGGCGACAGTGCAGAGGACTAGACCATGTGGGACTCAGCATGCAGAGACAACGGCTTTTAATCAGTCAACCTAGAACATGGAATCCAGGGTTTGGTGCAGTGTTCAGAAGACAAGTTGGAAATCGTTCCCAGGTTGTTGCCCAGCAAGGATCATACAGTTCTCAGTCACTCATCCTTGAGGGAAATTGACACATCATTGACGCCCAAAGGCTTCCACCTCCAACTGGGCATCCCATGGCCAACACGCTTATTGACTCATTTCCTCCTTATATGATCTTTCAATCTGCACTCGTCTCCACGCTCCTGTGTTTATTTATCAGCCACGCCATGCCCCCACCTATTGTTATTATTATTATTATTATTATTATTATTATTATTATGGTATTTATTGAGTGTGGACCTAGCTTCGAGAAGCAACAGAGCGCTTATAATGACAACCCCTTTGAGCTTCCACTAGTATATTCTCAGCTCCACCTTCTCCCCATCTTGCTATATCTCTGTACCTCCTGGCACCCTCTTAAAGATGATGCCTCGATCTTCTCCGCGCAAACCTCACAATATATCTGGCACCGACTGCCATCACTGCTAACTTCTGCACCCTCGTGTACACTGTTAAATGGTTCTAATAGCACGTTGACCTCCTCTGACAACCTTACCATTCTTTACACTGCCTACATCCTCACACTACACTGACCCTAACATCACACTCCGCTTCTGTACCCTTGCTCCCCAGTCAGCACCCTGCATCCCCTCCATGTCCTGCCCGGGACCTACCTCTCCCATGACTTCAACCTCTCTATCACAACTGAAATGTCCACTGTCTTCTGGAAACTGCTACCATCCCACCCATCCTCAAAACACCTGTGTTACCTGTGGTAGACCTGCCAGCTATCAGTCTATGTCTGTCCCCCATTACTCCATAATCCTCCAGTGCATGGTATTCAAACATATCACTTTTGATATAAGGCACTCACTACTTCTCCAGCCCATCATTCCAAACTATCCTGGATTCTCATCCTCTTGAACTGCTCTATTGCCTTCGACACTGTCAACCCCCACTTGTTCCCCTCACCCCAGGATTGCATCAATGACTCACACCTGTTCTGGGTGCCTCTTATTTGCTGGACTGGTCCTTTTCTACGTCCTGAAATATGGACCACTCCAGTCACACCTCCACCATTTCGGGTGCTCCTGAAGAGTT